>NC_057826.1:0-370000 GCF_910594005.1 Cervus elaphus | reverse complement strand
CTACCTTCCGTCTTTATAGATTTGCCCATTCTGGACATTTTTTGTAAGTAGAATCATGGAACACATGCTCTTCTGTGACAGATGTCTTTCACTTAGCATGATGTGGAGTTTATTCATGTTACACCTTGAGGTATCAGTACTTTATTTATTTTTTATCACAAAGTAGTATTCTATTGTATGGACATTTAAGTAGAAAAAGATAGCTATTTTGCTTTGCCAGGCAAAGGGATACACATTGGGCTTCTGCCTCAAAAAACTGTGTCTTCAGGAAATTGTATAGTCTTAAATACATATTTTAGACAAGAACAGGGGCTAAAAATCAATAATCTAATAAACATCCATATCAGGAAACTAGAAAAGAAAAATCACCAGCAACTCCCAAGGAAAATACAAGGAAGAAAAAATATAGACAAGAGGGGAAATTAATGAAATAAGAAACAAATCTATAATAGGAAGGGACAACAAATCAAGAAAATGTTTACTTTGAAAAGACTAATTAAATTGATACATTTCTAGCAAGACTAGTTAAAAGAGAAAGAAGCACATAAAACCAGTATCAGAAATGAAGCCGAATTTAAAAATTATGAGAGAAATTTGACCAAATTTATGCCAATAAGTTCAAATATTTAAATGAGCTATCTAAATTCCTAGGAAATCTGTTTTACTAAATCTGACATGCAAAAAATAGGAAATATCATTAGTCCTACAACTATAAAAATTATGAATTTACAAGATAAAAAGCTTCCTATAGCCCCATGAGTTACTAGTGTTGTGATCTTGGAAAGCTATGTACCTATTTCTCCATCTCAGAAATGAAGGTAATAACATAATGTTAGGGCTTCCTTGGTGGCTCAGTGGTAAAGAATCCACCTGTCAATGCAGAAGACATAGATTCCATCTCTGATCCAGGAAGACCCCACATGCCTTGGAGCAGCGAAGCTTGTGTGCCATGACCATGGAGCCTGTGCCCTACAGCCTGGGAACCACAGCTACTGAGCCCACATGCTAGAGTCTGCAGCCTGTGTTCCGCAACAAGAGAAACCAGCACAATGAGAAGCCTGAGCACCGCAGCTGCAGAACAGCTCCTACTTGCTGCAACTAGAGGAAAGCCCTCGCAGCAATGAAGACTCAGCGCAGCCAAAAATTAAATAATTAAATTTTAAAAGGTAGCGTCATGTCATAGGTAGTACTTTGAGCATTAAATTCTGATAGAAGTACTTTGCACATGGTCTGGTAGTTGACACATGCTCAGTGTATGCTGGCCGTTGAGTCTCCTTTACGGTCTGTGTGTGTACCACTAAATGCAAAAATGTGTCCTGTGGGCACCCTGCTGTGTCTGTTCTGAAAGGTAAAAGGGCCTGGTTTCTCTTTTTTCTGAAGTAAAAGTGCTCAAGGGCAATAGATGCATCTTAAATTTTAAAATAAATCTTTTTCAATTCTGGCTTCCTCCAGAATTATATGGGCTTCCCTTGTGGCTTCCCTCCCTGGTGGCTCAGCTGGTAAAGAATCTGCCTGCAATGCCAGAGACCTGGGTTCGATTCCTGGGTTGGGAAGATCCCCTGGAGAAGGGGAAGGCTACCCACTCCAGTATTCTGGCCTGGAGAATTCCATGGACTCTCTAGTCCATGGGATTGCAAAGAGTCGAACATGACTGAGTGACTTTCACTTTCAGGGTATATGCCTGGGACTGCTGGGTCCCATTGGTGGGACTGCTGGGTCATATGGTAGTTTTATTCCCAGTTCTCTCTCTCTCTCTCTCTCTTTTTCTAAGGAATCTTCATACTGTTCTCTATTATTTGATAAAAATGAAAATATAGGCCTGGGTAAATGTAACTAGGAGAAAGGAGAGAGCTCGAGTGGACTCGCAGGGTATCACTGCCCTCGCAGTGAGGAAGACTAGAAGGATGTCTGTTTCCTAAACTGGTGTGGCATCTGCTTCTTGCCCTTTAAGCCACGGCGACTGACCCACACTCATTTCATGCTCCAGGTAACTTGGGCTTCTTTTTCCCTGGGTCAGCTTCTCTTGCTCTGGTCTTCTTTTTGCCAGATGTGAGTCCTGGCTCCTCACTCCTGTTCTGATTCTGCATCTGGATCTGCTGTTTGTAATTAGATCGCCCCAAGGTCTGAAGAGTCTTTAGAATGTAGAATGCATATAACTTGACATTCAAAGAAGTCATAACTCTGCAGATTAGGCAAAGAAATCTAATGTCTTCTTGGTGGATATAGCCTCATCCTTTCCCTTGCTGAGTGGATCACCCTTGGCTGTTGCCACAGCCCTCTTAGCTGACAACTGGTCTGGTTCAGCCACTGTCCCGCCATGAGTGGGGAACTGGCCCCTCTGAGGGTCAAATGCTGGAACCAGCCTTTCTGTAGGGTGAGACAGTAAACATGGATTGGCTCTGTAGAAGGATGTGAGTGGAAGCCTTGATGTTCTGGGATTTTCTCCATTCCAGTGATTTCCCAACTCCCTTGTAAGTCTACTCAACCTCAGCAGAGATGTATCCTCAGTGTGGGAGCAGATGCACACAGGAGCCATCTGACATGAAGGTGTAGCTTGATGTGCTGGACAGGGCAATAAGGGTTTCTGTGATAGACCCAGATTTTATAGTTTTAGCTGCAGAGTTCATCCTAATTATCAGTGTCTGTAGAGACCTTCCCTAGTTCTTTGCCTCTGTTTTGTGGATATTCTTATCATTCTGTCTTCTCATCTGCACCTTAAACTCCTTCAGTTGGATCCAGTTCACTGGGCATTTTTGAGTCTCTTCCCTGTTCCAGGCACTGTGTGGGGCTGAGTGACGTCTTGTAGTAGCTGGTGGGTGGCCAAGTGTGTCTGGTGGGTAGTTCCTTTCTTCCTTCTCTAAAGCCGGCCAAGCACTGGGTGTGAGAGAGCTCTATGTTTCACAGAGTCAGGATATGATGGGGATGGTGATTCCAGACCTCATTCTGGGAGAATTTGGGATGATACACTTCTGTTCTGTGTGGCACCTGTGGCTGGGTAGGGACACGGAGGAGGAGGAATGAGAATGGCCGCCCGATGGGAGGAGGGACAGAGTGGCTGTCCCAGTTTACAAATACCTTACAGTTTCTTAATGTGTGCAAAGCTCTCCCACATGTATTCCAGTACTTTATCACTCCCTGTGAAATGATATCCCTGGTCCCTTTTTACAGAGGAGGAAACTAAGGATTTAAAAGGGCTACAAGACAGCTCACAACCTCATAGTTAAACTGCATCTTCTACTTTTGGTAACCCTTCCTCATGCTGCTCCAGCCACGGTGGCCTCCTGGCTGCCTCCCAAACAAGCCCAGTGTTCTCCTGCTTTAGTGCCTTTGTTTTTGCTATTCTTTCTGCCCGGAAAGCTCTTCCCCCATTTATCTACCACATATATACAAATGCCCTCTGCTCCAGGACACTTGATCCCCTTTCCCATTTTTACTTTATCCACAGCAATTTCTACCCTCTAACATATTTCACTTGTTAATTTTATTTATTGTCTGTCTACTTCAGATAGTTTGTAAACACCATGAAGGCTGGGATTTTTGTCTTTTATTAACTGTTGTGTCCCTAATGCTTTGCCCTACTCTTGGCATGGAAGAGGTCCTCAGTAAATAGTTGTTGAATGAATGAATGAAGGTAAAGATCTAAGGGCCAAACCCAGTCCAGCTGACTTCAAGTCCTGCCTTCTATTGACATTACATGAGGCCACTGGATTCTGCAGTGATATACAGACTGATGCAGACGTGTGTTGGCATGACTGGTGGAGATGGCAACTTACCATCCTGGAACGCCTTCAAATAGGTCGATTTCTTTTGGCTCTAATACTTTAGAATGTAGAATGCATATAACTTGACATTCAGAATTGCCATAGCTCTGAAGATTAGGCAAAGACATCTACTGTCTTCTTGGTGGATATAGCCTCATGCCAACGTGCAATCTATACAACTGTATAAAGAGGCTTTATCCCAGTCCCAACTGAGAAAACACAGCCACATGCTGAAGTGGGTCTCAGGGCCTGTTGGCTGCTGAGTTGCGGGGGAGCGAGTCACTTTGGTTCTCTTTGCACAGTGCTCATTGTGGTCCTCAGAGCTGCCAGCCATGTTTGGTGGGCGAGAAAGAGAGAAAGGAGTGTGTTATAGAAAAGAGGAACATTTCACTGTGTCTCCTGCCTCAGAAATACAGGGATCAAGGAACCTGTGGAGCAACATGGGAGCATAGAGGTTTGTGTGCTCTGAGAGGCTCTTGTGAGAGACCATGACTCCCTGCTCCAAAGGAAGTTAGGGAACTAGATTTCTGAGTCAGAACAGTGGATGCCAGGGAGCTGATGGTGTACTAATCTCATTATGAATCTGAGAACTCAAGGGTGAGTGTACAAAAGGTCATGGTGTGACTTTGGACCTTGGTGGGGGCCCTTGGATTTTGGCCCTTTTAAATCCTTTGGGCCAAGGTATTTGCACTGGGGGAGTGAGTGACTCCTTTGTTCTCTGGCTGCCTCCTTTAATGAAGTCTTTTTTCCTCAAGTGAAACTGACTGACTGGAAACAAGTTTCTAAAACACTGGGCACAGGATCCACCATGTTACCTGGCCTGCAGAGGGCAAGTTTTATCCAGAGTTGCATATTTAAGAGAAGATCAGCCCAGGAGAAGGGAACAGTTTGTGTTCAGTAGCCCAAGGTCACTGTGTCACAGACTCCTCAGAGCTGGACCCGAGATGGGCTTAGATCTGCTAAGACCTTTCCCGCCTAGAAAGTCCTCAGAACTGTAACCGCCTCATGGTGGCACATGAACAAAGAGGCAGGAAAAGGAGAGGAACCAAGGGTTCTTGAGATTCCGCAAGTACCCTCTCAGTTACTTTATTATTTCTTAAAAAAATATCTATTTATTTATTTGGATCTGAAGAGTCTTAGTACGCGGGATCCTCAATCTTCATTGCAGCATGTGGGATCTAGTTCTCTGACCAGGGATGGAACCCAGGCCCCCTGCATTGGGAGCACAGAGTCTTAACCACTGGACCACCATGGAAGTCCTCCCTCTCAGTTACTTAAAACAGTAATTTCTTCTCAGTTGTCCAAAACCTTATCAAGTGTGTTTTCTCTGTTTCTACTGATGAAGGAACTAGACCCAGACCAGTAGACTTAGACCCAGACCAGTAGACTCAGCTATGAAAGTTACAGAGCTCATCAGGGGTAGAATTAGATTGCAAACTTGAAGCTGACTTTCTTCTGAGATACACATGGCCACCTCCTGCTGAGGCTAAGTTAGAACCAGATACACATCCACTTGAAACTTTCTGAAACTGGGCCTGGGCTCCAAGATCCACATAGCTCAGTCCTGTGGTTGAGATTTCCTTGAGAGACTGAATATACAAACAGATAATACCCAGACCATGTGTAAAAATAGAACTCCGACTGACAATCTGCAGAAAGCAACCCAGGAAACTAACTTACTATCCACAACTCAGACTTGTAGGAAGTAAGCCCTCTGTCTCCTGCAGCCAGTCTAGGAAGCCAAAACCCCTGTGACCAGTGACCCAAACAGCCAAGACTTGATTCATAACTGACCACTTCCCTCATCCCCCACCCCTTACTTCCAACCTAGGGCCAACTGGAGACAGTCAAATATACACCCCTACCCAGCCAGTGTCCCTTGTCCACCTCTCTCACCTACAGCTGTCCTAGGTTGGCAGCCTCTAGCCAGGGCGTACATGAAGCCTTCCTCTTTTTCCACAGTGAAACTTTCTTGCTCCTCTACCTGCTTTTGCGTCCCTGCCAAATGCAAGTGATGGTGGCTAACTCTCTTGCTATAGTTCGCTTTGAGTAAAAAAAAATGAAAATGTTTTAATTCACAAAAAAAAGATGTCCATCAACAGATGAATGAATAGAGAATATGTGGTACATATATATGATGTGATACTACTCATTCCTAAAAAAGAATGAAATAATGCCACTTGTTGCAACATGAATGGAACTAGAGATGATCATACTAAGTGAAGTAAACCAGAAAGAGGAAGACAAATACCATATGACATCTTCATATGTGGAATCTAAAATATAACATAAACAGACTCACAGACATAGAGAACTGACTTGTGGTTGCCAAAGTGGGTGGGCAAGGGATATAGTGGGAGTTTGGTGCTAGCAGATGCAAACTAGTATATACAGAATGGAGAACAACAAGGTCCTACTGAATAACACAGGAAAACATCAATATATTAAACATACTGTGATAAACCATAATGGAAAAGATATATATAAAAGAATGTTTATATATGTATAACTGAATCACTTTGCTGTACAGAAGAAATTAGCACAACATTGTAAATCAACTATGTTTCAATAAAAAATTAATTTAAAAAACCCTTTGCTTGTTCACATTTGAATGGCCTTCATTTATCCTTGCTCTTAAGTAATTTCCTGCAAGGAGGTTGCCTAACTCTTCAGACTACACTAATATAGTAGTTTCCTTTGATATGAATCTTTTTGGTGTTTGTGTGTCTTATATCCATAATGAAGCATTAGTCTTTTTGACAGAAGGTACACTGATATTTTCTCTAATGTCTTCTCAAAGAGCAGCACAATCCTATCTACTTAGTTAAGTTGCTCAGTCGTGTCTGACTCTCTGCGATTCCATGAACTGTAACCCACCAGGCTCCTCTGTCCATGGGATTCTCCAGGCAAGAATACTGGAGTGGGTTGCCATTTCTTTCTCCAGGGGCTGTTCCTGACCGAGGGATTGAACCCAGGTCTCCTGCATTGCAGGCAGATGCTTTAACCTCTGAGCCACCCTACTTAGTCAACACTAATTAATATGTAGTTGATGAATTTATTTTACTTCCATATTTCCATTTCTGTGGCACAGGCAAGCTAGATGTTCACAATTCTTTTTGCTTTTTTGGGGAGCATACAAGAAAATGGTATTTCTCAGGTTCCATGAGGTTAGGCTGGGAATATTGGATTGAATTCTGGTCAATGAGAACATGAGCAAAGGGCTTCCTTTACTTTTTCTCCCCTCCTTGTGACTAGAAGCAAAGAACTCCAAGATAGTAGAGTTGGAAGGTGGAAGCTCCAGAGATGCTCAGAGTAAATCATCAGGGGACTATTGCCTGACCTGCCTCCAGTGGTGAAATGAACAAGAGATGGACCTGAGGTGAACCTCTGAGATATTGTCTCCCCTCACCAAAGTGTTCATGGAACCTTGATTAATAGTACAGTCTCCTTGTTTCATAGATCACTGGGGAGGTCTGTCTACTGTGCCCTGTACCCTCTACTAAAACTTTTACCAACATAAGCAATTTAATGATATTTTCGCCATTGCAAAATGTGTAATTGGTATGATCACTTCAAACACACACGCCCAGGGTCCGTTTCACAGGCACACAGGCTATGCGGTTGCATGGGGCCAGTGTGCTTAGAAGGGTCCCACATTTAATTCTAAGCTCTGATATTGCTGTCTTAAAATTCTTAAGTTTTGAACAAAGGGCCCCATATTTTCATTTTGCACTGGTCCTTGCAAATGATGTAGCCAGTTCTGATTGGGTGAACTGAGAAGTGATTAGAAGTCAGATCAGCTGTGGTAAAGGTAGGGTAGATTGCTCTTTCAATCATGACAAGACTCAATATTTAAATCCCAGAATTTGGGATTTCCCTGGTGATCCAGTGGTTAAGAATCTGCCTTCCAACTCAGGGGACAGAGGTTCGATTCCTGGTCAGGGAACTAAGCATTTCACATGCAGTGGGTCAGAGCAGCCCAAGAGCAGCAACTACTGAGCCTGTGGGCTCTAGAGCCTGTGTGCCCCAGCTAGAGAAGACCATGTGCTGCAGTGAAGGCCCAGCACAGCCAAAAGTAGAAGAAAAAACTAAAAAAAATCCTAGAACTTAATGAATTTGAGAATAACACTTTCATGTTAAAATTTTTCCAAGGAGCTTCCCTGATGGTTCAGTGGTTAAGACTCTGAGCTCCCAATGCAGGGGGCCCAGGTTCGATCCCTGGTCAGGGAACTAGATTCCATGTGCTACAACTAAAGATCCTGTGTGCTGCAACTAGGACCTGGAGCAGCCAAATAAATAGATAAATAAAAATAAATATTAAAAAATAAAACTTTCCCATAGCCCTCCATTACATAAAATTCATGCTAAGATCAGAAAATCATGACCCAGAAGAAACTAAGGAAGTCCTGGTCTTTGTTCTCCACAAGGCTGGTGCTGTGGGGAAACATCTCTTGTGGAACATCCATGAGTGTGGGAAAAACTGGCATATATCTTGTAGGTCAATACATTTTCTAAACTTACTTTTTGTGTTAATATATACATATGGATGTCTTGAGCTTCCCAGGTAGTGCTAATGGTAAAGAACCCACCTGCCAATGCAGGAGATGTAAAAGATACAGGTTCAGTCCCTGGGTCAGGAAGATTCCCTGTAGGAGGGCATGGCAACCCACTCCAGTATTCTTGCCTGGAGAATCCCATGGACAGAGGAGCCTGGTGGGCCATGGTCCATAGGGTTGCACAGAGTCAGACATGACTGAAGCAATTTAGCATGAACACATGGATATCTTAAATCTGACTAAAGTGAAATAAGGTATACAAATATGAACATGGTATCAGTTCAGTTCAGTCGCTCAGCCGTGTCTGACTCTTTGCGACCCCATGAATCGCAGCACGCCAGGCCTCCCTGTCCATCACCAACTCCCGGAGTCCACTCAAACTCATGTCCATCAAGTCAGTGATGCCATCCAGTCATCTCATCGTCTGTCATCCCTTTCTCCTCCTGTCCCCAATGCCTCCCAGCATCAGGGTCTTTTCCAATGAGTCAACTCTTCACATCAGGTGGCCAAAGTATTGGAGTTTCAGCTTCAGCATCAGTCCTTCCAATGAACACCCAGGCCTGATCTCCTTTAGGATGGACTGGTTGGATCTCCTTGCAGTCCAAGGGACTCTCAAGAGTCTTCTCCAACACCACAGTTTTATCAATTCTTCAGCGCTCAGCCTTCTTCACAGTCCAACTCTCACATCCATACATGACCACTGGAAAAACCATAGCCTTGACTAGATGGACATTTGTTGGCAAAGTAATGTCTCTGCTTTTTAATATGCTGTCTAGGTTGGTCATAACTTGCCTTCCAAGGAGTAAGCGTCTTTTAATTTCATGGCTGCAGTCATCATCTGCAGTGATTTTGGAGCCCCCCAAAAATAAAGTCTGACACTGTCTCCACTGTTTCCCCATCTGTTTCCCATGAAGTGATGGGACCAGATGCCATGATCTTAGTTTTCTGAATGTTGAGTTTTAAGCCAACTTTTTCACTCTCCTCCTTCGCTTTCATCAAGAGGCTTTTTAGTTCCTCTTCACTTTCTGCCATAAGGGTGGTGTCATCTGCATATCTGAGGTGATTGATATTTCTTCCAGCAATCTTGATTCCAGCTTGTGCTTCTTCCAGCCCAGCGTTTCTCATGATGTATTCTGCATATAAGTTAAATAAGCAGGGTGACAATATACAGCCTTGGTGTACTCCTTTTCCTATTTGGAACCAGTCTGTTGTTCCATGTCCAGTTCTAACTGCTGCTTCCTGACCTGCATATAGGTTTCTCAAGAGGCAGATCAGGTGATCTGGTATGCCCATCTCTTTCAGAACTTTCCACAGTTTATTGTGATCCACACAGTCAAAGGCTTTGGCAAATACCTTAGTTCATTGAAAAAGTGACTTGTATTTCAGAAGTGGATTTCTTATATATTTGTTATAAATTTTCAATAAATATTTATCTTAAACTCAATTTATCTGTCTATAAAGTGGTAGTTATTACCAAAATAAAAATTGCTTGTAACTCTAAAAGATATTTCTGTCTGCAGTTATACAGTTGTATATAGGTTAACAAATAGCAAATCATTCATTTGGGAATTCTGTAACCTTACTGTGAAATGTTCTCTCGTAGTAAGAACTTCAGACAAGAATTGCTCTAACAGACCCAGTTGTAATACAGACTCAGTTATATCACTTATTTGAAAGTATATTATTCATTTCCATAGAGTTGTTGCAGAAATTTTTAAATCTAAGTTGGTAGTGGACCTTAATTAAAATATTGCATATAATTTGGCCTAGCAATTATTCTACAGGGAAATTATTTCTTAGAGTAAAAAGCACCTTTCATTGGGAATGTAGTTTAACAAACGATGTTGCACAATGATATTAATAAATATTAGGCATCATTTATGTGCATATCAGAGTAAATAATAATATGATTTGTTGAATTTATAAAACAAAAGATATCATTAAAATATTTACATGTATAAGATGAGACTGGAAAAAACTGATGGGGATATTCACAAGTCATGGTTTTTTAATATATTTTCCTAGAGATGATAGTGGGGATAGGAAAGTTAGGGGGAAAGGGAAAGGATTTAAATTTTTGTAAAAGTAAGTATCTGCTATAAAAGCACAAGTGTTTTCCACCTCAAACCTTACATATGTACTCATATTAGAAATGATCAATATAAAAATGATCATCATTGTTAATTATGGAAACCACAGAGTAAATTGTTCTATTTTTTCCCTTTTTTTTGAGATTGTTCAGTGTATTATAATAAGTTTTGCTATTCAGGTAATCAAAACAACAAACAATAAATTTGGACACGGAAAATTGTAATGATTAGTTGTGTGTTCTATTTCTAGAGTTATATAAGTTTCAAAATTCCATGTTTATATAATAATCCCTCATATAGACAGGCAACAGTTCATTGCAGAAATATGACCTGTCACCAGTACTCAACGTTAAAAAATATGATGAAGCTTGAACCTGCTTTTTAAGTTTACTCCCACAAAAGTATATGTAAGTTCTGTTCACATTTATGTGGAGCTGGCTACTTCCACGTGGATAGGGGACTGTCAAGAGTCATCTCCAACACCACAGTTCAAAAGCATCAATTCTTTGGCACTCAGCTCTCTTTATAGTCCAACTCTCACATCCATACATGACCACTGGAAAAACCGTAGCTATATCTTAAATGTTTTCTCTTCATGCTCTCACATCTCCTAATGGGTCTAGTTCTTCAGGGAAGGTCAGCCTCTTCTCTACAACTCAGAGAAGTGGACCTCCCATGGGTCTGGGTAGCTCTCTCTGTCCTAGCAAGCCCACATGGACATTCTGGTCCCTCAGTTAGATCTGAAGAAGAGGAGCTGGTTTGGAGAAACCTTTCCCAGAAATCTCTTCACATACTTAATCAGATATTGACAAAGTGGTGGTTTAATTTTAGCTTTTCTCTTAATGCTCAGTGTAAAGCTGCCTTAGGTACTTTTCCAGAGGTGGAGGGTGACTGACAGAACGGGATTTGAGCACTCCTGCCTCGGTCCTTGTCCATGGTACCTTCCCATATCAACATTACCCTCCCTTCATGCCTAAGCACCCCAATTAACAATGACTACATCCCAGCTGACCCAGGGGTTCTTTAGTTGTCTACCTCCCTGAACCTCTTCAGAGAAATACTAAATGAAGTGAAGTGAAAGTCACTCAGTCGGGTCTGACTGTTTGCAACCCCATGGACTATATGGTCCATGGGCTTCTCCAGGCCAGAATACTGGAGTGGGTAGCTATTCCCTTCTCCAAGGGATCTTCCCAACCCAGGAATCGAACCCAGGTCTCCCGCGTTGCAGGCAGATTCTTTACCGTCTGAGCCACAAGGGAAACCCAAAGAGAAATACCAAAGAGACTCTAAAATGATACAACAGAGCTCTAAATCCCAGCCTTGTTTGGAGGCATGCATGCTAAGTTACTGGAGTCATGTCCGACTCTTCACAACCCTATGAACTGTAGCCCACTAGGCTTTTCTGTCCATGGGATTCTCCAGGCAGGAATACTGGAGTGGGTTGCCACGCCCTCCACTAGGGGATCTTCCCGACCTAGGGATTAAACCTGTGTCTCTTAAGTATCCTGCATTGACAGGGGGGTTCTTTACCACTAACACCCCCTGGGAAACCCTAGTTTGGAGGGGCCTTTGCCTAAAGATACAACCATTCAATTCTCCCTATACCTCCTCCCCTCAGTTTCCAGAGGTTACTGTGGCTCATGGTCAAGGGCAGTGACCTTTATCCTGACCTCCGAAGCAACCTCACAAGACATAGATTTGCCCCTGAAAAGATAATAACGCCCTTCTTTCCCTAAAAAAAAAAAAAAAAAGAATTCTCTCTAAAATTGGCGGTGAGGGTCTGGCAGAAGGAGTATGGGCTTTGGGGACTGGAAGATTAGTGTTAGCATCCCACCTCTGGTCCATGTGCTTGAGGGGAGCACCCAAGCTCCCTGAACCTCATTTCCTCCTGTGATATGTCCTACTGTTGTTGTGAGAATGATATGAAATGCTTTCTGTTAAGAGTTGGCCCAGGATGAATGCTCTGTATTCATTGGGTCTCCCTTCCCTTATTTTATCACCACAACCTTGGTGAAATCTCTTTTCAAGTCCCTTAGGTCTTAAAGCTCTTTTTGGCATGTTTGACATGGTCTGCTTGAAAACAGGCACAAAGCCTTTCCTTTTGATGATTTTCTAAGGAAAAGAACAAAGATATTCTGGTTTTGATTCATAAGAATGAATTTATAGCTTTTACATATGTCCAACACAATTGCATTCTGTCCCACCCCTTTGTATGTTTTGTGTGTATGTTGGCCCTCTTCACATAGTTAATATCAGTCCACATGCACTGGTCCACCCCATTAGCCTGTGGGCTCCTGGGGAACTGGCACGTGTCCAAGTTGTTAGGATGGAAAAGAACTGTTTTTCACCCTTGTAGCATCTTCTGGCTGGTCTAAGAATTAAATTGACATGAGACAGATTAACAGGAGAAAATTGAATTTAATTTCTTGGGTACAAGAATCCCACATGTGTGAGAGGTTCAGAGAAAAGTAAAACCAGGTAAAAATGCCATCCTGAGCTAAGGAATGGGATAGGGACTTGGGGCTCTCAAGGACAGGAGGGTCAGTCACAGGGCGGCAAGAAGAAGAGCACATGTTTGGTAATTAAGTGTTTGCCCTGCCTTACAGACAGCAACTTAGATCAAATTTATCCCTGAAAAGAACTCTTTTCCTGGGAAAAATCTCCAGTTTAAATTCTTCTAGGTTAGTTAAGGGAGGGGAAGTAGCTTCTCTTGAGTCCAGAGGGTCTCAATGGCCACATGTCAAGGTGGCACATCTTGGGAAGGCCTGTTCTGAACCCCCACAAAGTCACCTTCACATTCTCAAGTTCTGGCACAAGGCCTGACTCAGAACAGAAGGTTGTGCAAGTTTGCTGAGGGAATGAGGGAATGCCTGGAACGTAGCTACAGCTATGTGACCTGGAAAGATTTTGTTCACGTCTTCCCTGGCTGACAGTTGGCTGCCTTGAATTTTATGCTGCATTTAGACATTTCTTTTGCCTGGGTTTTCCAGGAAGAAATAACATCAGTTGTAAGAAATGAATATATTCAATTTATTTGCCAGTTCCTTGGAGGAAAACACTCATCCACGATCAATTCTGTTGATTTGATCAGATCAGATCTTCCTTATTTAGAGGGCAAAGGCTACAGTAAATCTACCCACCCCACTCCCCTCCCTATTGCTTGCCACATTCAGTTCAGTTCAGTCGCTCAGTTGTGTCCGACTCTCTGCGACCCTGATGCTGGGAAAGATTGAGGGCAGGAGGAGAAGGGGACAACAGAGGATGAGATGGCTGGATGGCATCACTGACTCGATGGACGAGTTTGAGTAGACTCCGGAAGTTGGTGATGGACAGGGAGGCCTGGCGTGCTGCGACTCATGTGGTTGCAAAGAGTCGGACACGACTGAGTGACTGAACTGAACTGAACTGATAGCACTCCAACCACGCCTATGTACCTTATAAACACCATATCCTTTAATCCTGAAAACAAACCTGCAAGATTGTTGTTTGATTTGCCCCCCCCACCCTGATATACTATTATGAAAAGTTCTAAACATGCAGAAAAGTTGAAAGAATTTTTTCATGAATACCCATAGACTCACCACCCAGATTCTACAATGAACATTTTGTCATACTTGCTTATGGACTTCCCTTGTGGCTCAGTTGGTAAAGAATCTGCCTGCAATGCAAGAGACCTGGGTTCGATCCCTGGGTTGGGAAGATCCCCTGGAGAAGGGAATGGCATCCCACTCCAGTATTCTGGCCTGGAGAATTCCATGGACTATTCATGGGGTTGCTTGCTTGCTTTATCACACACTCTCCATCTGTTCATCCTGCTATATTTGTCAATCCACCTTATTTTTGGTGCATCTTAAAGTAAGGACAAATATATTTTCAGTCTTTATTTTACAGATTCACAAAGTTTTAGAGAGGTTAAACATTTTGCAAAAGGCAACATGGCAAAGTGGTAGAAATAGCATTTAAATTACCCATCTGCTTACTGCAGAATCCATTGATCTGTCTGCTCTACCATCCTGCATTTGATCAATACTTGTTGAATGACTTAATGAATGATGTCGTTTGTGAAGAGCATCAGTAAATAAATGCTGGTTTACTGGCAAAAGAAAAGTGCTGTGTCCACATTTTGAAGGTTCCCTTTGATAATTAAATAAATATTACTTACTGAACTATGAATTTACATTAGAATTTACATTAATATGGGGGAGGTAGACAATTTAAAAAAACAAATTTAAACATTGGAAAACTTTAGAAAGTGATTATTCTATGAAAGAAGTCAAACAGGATGAGGGTCTCGGTAGGGTCTGCATGCTGAAGCTGACACTGGCTGGGCAGGAGGGAGAGGGGAGCACCCAGGAAAGTGATAGCAACTCTGGGGTGAACCAGATTGTGAGCAGATGCCAGCCTTGAGGGACAGCTGGAGGAAGTGTGCTTTGCCCAACAGGAACAGCAGGTGCAAAGTCACTGAGGTGAGGATGATTTAGGCATGCGTGGGGGAGAGATTTAGGTCATGCTGAGCAGACCAGGGTCAGAACAGATGAGCTTGCAGAGGGTACGGCTGGCCTCACAGGCTGAGGAAGAAATCTTAAATGTAAAGAAAGTGAAGTCACTCATGCTAAGTCGCTTCAGTCGAGTCCGACTCTTTGTGAGCCCATGGGATGTAGCCTGCCAGGCTCCTCCATCCATGGGATTTTCCAGGCAAGAATACTGGAGTGGGTTGCCATTTCCTTCTCCAGGGGATCTTCCTGACCCAGGGATTGAACCCAGGTCTCCCACATTGCAGGCAGACACTTACCATCTGAGCCACCAGGGAATCTCTGGTGTAAATACAGGTGCAATAGGAAACCGCCAGAGAATTTTCAGAATGGCGAAGTGCCAAGATACGTAAAGATTACTCTAATTCACTATGGGAACCAGACTTTAGGAGTCAAGAATCAAAGCAAGGTACCTGTGTAATGGGCAGAATTGTGTCCTCCCAAAATTTACATCTTGAAACCCTAACCCCTAGTACCTCAGAATGTATTTGGATCTTTACAAAGGTAATTAAGTTAAAAGGGGTCATTAGGATGGCCCCTATTTCCATGAGATTGATGTCCATATAAGAAAAGATTGGGTTTCCCTGGTGGCTCAGATGATAAAGAATTTGCTTGCAATGCAGAAGACCGGGATTCAATCCAGGGTCAGGGAGATTCCCATGGAGAAAGGAAAGGCTACCCACTCTAGTATTCTTGCCTGGATAATTCCATGGACAGAGGAGTGTGGTGGACTACCGTCCATGGGATCGCACAGAGTTGGACAGGACTAAGTGACTAATACTAACTACAAAGAGATTAGGACACAGACACACAGGGACGATTATGTGAAGACACTGGAAGAAGATAGCTATCTACACACTGAGGAGAGAGGATTCAGAAGAAATGAACTTTATTGAAAATTTGATCTTGGACTTCCTGCCTCCGTAATTATGAGAAAATAAATTTCTATTGCTACAGACACCCAATTTCTGGTATTTTGTTATGGCAGCCCAGCAAACTAATACAAGTAGTTCATGGCCTATTTGAGCAATGATGGTGTTGCAAAGAGAAGTGGTAAGATTTAGGATCTATTGGAAGCAGAGCCAACAAAATTTGCTGATAGACTGGACATGAAGGAGAGAAGAGTCAAGGTCAGGGGTGACTCTTAGGATCAGGTTTGAGCCATTGGTTGAGTGGAGGTAGGGAAAACTTGAGGAAGAAGTCATTGGGGTGGAAGTCTAGAGTTCTGTTTTGGACAAGCTAGGTTGAGCAATTGAGCAAGCAATGGCATATGAACTCTGTTGAGCCCTCATGGTAACTACAGAAATAACCGATTCCACTGAGCATCTGATAGGTGCCAAGAACCATGGGAGGAACTTACGCTAAAAGAGAAGAATACAATGTAGACCTTGTGATCCTAAAAGCCAAGAACTTGTTTTAAATCCTCAACCATGTCCCACAGGATTGAATTTTTCTAGTGGCCAAAGTCAGAAAAAGAAGTCTTGACCAGAGCTTCAAAGATAAAACAAATCTTGGGGGTGTTTTTGGGACCAGGTGTATGTAATGCTTGTCTGAGTAGGAGTCAAGAATGTGACACTGCCTACATAGTCATGTTAAATGATCAGAACTTAACTGAACATGTTTTTGTTAAGATGATTTCATTTGTCTAGGACGCTGCATTCTTAGAACAAAGAAAGTCAGGGACAGAAATGTATTATAAGTTTTCCACCTTCAGACTCAACCCACCCAAGTCAAGTTTCACTAGGTTCTTTAGCCTGTTATTGTATTTTACCTTGTTTTTAATTTGATTTTACTGTAAATTACTTCATATCTGTTTTTTAAATAAGTGGTAATGTTGAGAAGATGTAATCAAAATCCATGGTTTAAATGACAGTAAAAAAGTTGCATTACCCCTGAGATCATGAACAAATGGTGCTTGACACCCATTAGAGTGGTGCCAAGATGATGGAGACGTAGTCCTCTTTTTGTCTTCTTAGGAATGGAGAAGCGGAAATCCATACTGCCTTGGCTTCCTGCTCTAGGCCATAGAAACTTGGCCAACATGTTTTGTCCCAGGTATGGTTCTGGGTCTTGGGCAAGGTCCTAGCCTAGCCCCTGATGGCAATTCTTAGGTTTAAATTTTTTTTGGCTCAATTTTTCTTTAGCTCAATTTTCCCCTTTTTGCTTTCCATGGTAACATTTGTTTTACTTTTCCCAATCTTTTCCAGGATCCTCTTAGTTAGATAATGATGAATATAGAAATTTTGACTCTGACTTTTTTTAACTTAAAGTTGTATTGTGAACATTTTTCAAGTCATAAAAAATTGTTTGACATTATACGCCAATGGTCATTGAATATTTCATCATCTGGACACATACTAATCTAAGCAAGATTATAAATTATTTCTCTTTAAAGATAATGGTGCAATTAGTGATTGCAATGCAAATTTGAGTATTTTTGACTCTACTAAACAATGACATTTTTATGGACAAAGCAATATTTCTGGGCCACATATTTTAATTCTGTTCACCATTTGTTCTGTCTATAATTCTTCTCTCCTTCATCCCTTCTCCTATGCTTGATACTCACTACATGCCTGCATGCTAAGTCACTTCAGTCGTGTCTGACTCTTCGTGACTAAGGACAGTAGCCTGCCAGGCTCCTCTGTTCATGGGATTCTCCAAGAAAGAATACTGGAGTGGGTTGCCATTCCTTTCTCCAGGAGATCTTTCCAATCCAGAGATCAAACCCACATCTCTTAGATCTCCTGCACTGGCAGGCAGGTTCTTTATCACTAGTGCCACCTGGGAAGCCCATAATGGATGTAGCATTTTTATAGATGTTTTGACTTTATGCTTTGAAATGTGAATAAATTTTATGTGAATTATGGTAAATGTCTATGTATTGCATTTATTCATTTTTACTTCAATTGAATTTCAATCATTATATTAATAATTAAATTAATTAGCTAATTCAAATAAAAATAAAAATATAGCTTGGTATTAAATGAAATGAATACAGAAATACTAGTATTTTCATTGCATACCAGTATTGAGATCATTAGTTGCATGGAGTATCTTTGCAAATAAATCTTTCCACAAGATTATAGAATTCGATGCCCCAGTATAGGGGGTCATGTGAAAAATTCTCCCACAGCTCAGGGCTGTGATTCTGAATAATTTGCAGCCATCCTTCCACCAGACTGTCAGAGCTGTGTCAGCCTTAACATTTCCTTCTTTTCCAAAGTTGTCAGGAAGCTCACAACTAAGTTTTGTGTGCAAATGCTACAGACTTTATAGAGGCACTTTTTTCATATTTTTGGGGGTACTTTTCACTAGGTTCTTTATCCTGTTATTGTATTTTACCTTATTTTTAATTTGATTTTACTGTAAATTACTTTGTATCTTTTTTTAAAAAATAAGTGATAATGTTGAGAAGATGCAATCAAAATCAATGGTTCAAATGACAGGAGCCTAGAGTTAAATTATCTTTGGTCAATTGACCAGGTGACGGCAGTGTATTCTCTCCTCTCAGTTTTTGCATTTTCTTACATTAAAAAAAAAAAAAACCCATTGAGCAATAAGCCTGCACCAATATTCCATTGTCAATGAACTTGTCCCCCCTTTCCCCTGGTTGATGTGTAAGATTTTTGCTGTTTTGATGTTGATCTTATTTATTAATGATGGAGGACCATGGCAGCCCTCCTTTGCCATAATGTCAAAGATCCCAGGTCCATCTGCAAACTGCTCATAGGCCATAGACTAGCTGAAGAGTTGTTTTAACTGGTCTTGCGAGTTTCTGCTTCTCGTCTTTTTCAGTTACTTCCCGGGTACTTAGCACGGCCTGTGGACTGTTGTCATGATGAAAGGGATGTTGGACTCAGTGGTGGTGCGGTAGTGTAGTCAAGATTGCGATATACATCTATGAACATTGAAAGGTAGCTATGTTTTGGACATGGCCTGGCACATAACAGGTAATTCAATAAATATTACAGAAGGGAGGAGGGAAGGAGGAGGAAGAAAGGTAGGAAGGAAGGGAGAGGTAGAGAGAGGGAGGAAGAAAAGGAGGGAGGAAATGCCATAAAGTGAGAGAAAGCTCCTTACTCATAAATGATGAGTGGGAAAAGAAAAAAAGTGACCTTGATGTCTTCCTTTGGCCTGTAAAAGTATTATTACTTCTAGAGATTTCTCACATTGCTTGCACACATGGTATACCTAGAAATGTCTCGTAGCTTGAACAAGCAGTGTCCTCTTCCTTATTCACTCTGTACCCAAGCATTGAAAGCAGTCCTAATACTATGCTTCAAAAGAAACAGCGAAAAACTTCCCAGTGATCACATTATCTATGGATGCTGACAGTCACCCACACAGTCCTTCTCCTCTCTGCCGGGGGCAGAAGAAATCCAGTAGCGGGTTCTTTCTGTTCTCCCAAGCTCTCTGCAGTAGGTGAACACACGACTGGCTGGGATCTGGCCTCTCTCTCTTTTCTGGGATTGTGGCACCTACACCACCTCACACACCTGAGAATCTACAATAACTCTTCTCCCATACGATATGACCTGGACTCTGTGCTCTTCCTGATTCATCATCCTAAACCTGCAATCTCTCCCCACGAAATAAACAACAACAACAGCAAAAATCCACAGTCTTAGAAGAGGGGAGAAACACGTCTCTTCAACTTTCCTTGAATTTGCCATTTATTTTTCTCATTATTAACCTTCTCACAGAAATCACAGAAAAAATAAGAGAAAAAAAGTAGAGTCTCATACCTGATAAAGTGACTCAAAATATAATCCCTCTGTATTCTTCTGTCCCAACATCCTTCTGTCTAGTGTTTAGTAAACACTGGAATGAAATGTAGCAAAAACAGGGTAAGCAAAATTAAGCCTTGATTCTACCACTTGCAAACTGAATGGACTTGACAAGTTATTTCTCAGAGCTCTCCTTTATTGCTCTGCAAACTGGTGTAACAACGCTACTGCACAGAGCTGACTCAAGATAATCCATGTGAAGCACCTGGAGCACGCTGGACTTTGAAGTTCTGGAGCTGTTGTTAATGCGCAGACCTCATTCATCTCTACTGAGTCGGAGAGGTGCTCTGCCTCCACCCAGCAAGCAAGCTGAAAGCACTGCAGAGGAAAAATGTGTTGAGAGGGTGCCATTCCCAGAACTAACAAACGTTCACTGGAAAGTCCCTTGGTGCCCATAAGCCATTACAAATCTACCAACCTTGAGTTCGTCTAAGCACGTTTTTAAGCAATTTATATTTTTCAGCTCATAAAACTTACTGGAATAACAAGTTCCACCTGTTAGTCATAGTCCATAAATCTCGCCTTCACTAACAGGACAGCCTTCAGGGAAGGTAATAAGACCCAAGAGAAGGAGTTCAGATACTGTTTTCAAGTGTGGGCTGAAATTGCCATTTTCTATCTGTAAAAGGGATTAGATAGATGGCTAACCTCTTTGATTCTTGGGCTCCTAAATATGAAGCAGGAATAGTAGAACCTAAGTCACACATGGGTCAGCCTCAGAGATTTTAACCCATTCTTGCTTCTTTCAAGAATGCTTTTTCCTGTAGATAGGTATCTACATGGCTTGCTTGTTCATTTCATTAAAGTTTTTGTCCAAAGCACACATATAAGAACTATCCCATGTCTATACCATAAACACCTAAAAAGCAAGACAAACTTATTTTAGACATTGGACAATAAGCAGCAAAGTTACTGAGAGTAGGAAATAGTAAGGATGAGTTTTAGGAAGGCACTGGCTTTCTGCTGAGTTTGAATAAAATTATATGGGCTTTATGAAGGCACTGGCTGTTTGGGGTTAATTTCTGGAACTTTGGAAGAGGCAGGAAAAGCCCACACTAAAACTAAAATCTTGCTAAGTTGAAGAGACTAGGATAAGAACAATAGAAGACAGAGCTCACTGGAATTTGTGGGGAAGAATAACAGAAAGGAGAGTGCTAAGCAGAGAAAATCCTCCCCAAATCTGTATAAGTTTCCCTTTTCTGCCTTTGGATGAACGCTAATTTGTGTATGCACAGAGTTAAATTCTACAGGACTGTGCAAAGAACAGCTGCTGGAGAGCTCTAAATGGAACAATTTCCATAGCTCACACATAGCTGGGAGACATTTGAGTTTCTACGAGCCAGAGCGGAGAGAACATACTGAAAACTGATGACCTTCAGTAGACCCTAGACAATACCCAATAATTGCAGAATATATATTCTTGTCAGGTGCACATGGAAACACTCTTAGATGATATGCTGGGCTATAACAAGACTAAATAAATTTAAAAGGACAGCAATCACATGGATATATGCTCTGACGTAATGAAACTAAAGTATAAATCAGTAACAAAAAGATATCTGAAAATCCTAATATTTGTAGATTAAGCAACAAACATGTAAATATTCCAAGAGGCAAAGAATAAATCATAAAAGAAATTAGAAAAATTTAATGGAATGAAATAAAAGTAAAACATAAGAAAAATTGTGGGATGCAGCTGAATCAATGCTTAGAGAGAAATGTATGCCTATATATTCTTATAGTTTTTAAAAAGAGAAAGGCCTAAAATCAATTATCTAAAATTTCACCTTAAGAACAATGAGGGAAAAAAAGAGCAAATTAAACCCAAAGTAAGGAGTAGAAAGAAAATAATAAAAATGAAAGTGGAAATCAATGAGATGGAGAATGAGAACACAGCAGAAATTTTAAATAAAAGCAATAAACCTGAATGAATTGACTCTTGGAAAATATAGTTAAAAAAAAAACAGGGTTTATCTCAGGAATGTAAGATTGGTTTATCACTAGAAGATCAGGCAATATAATTCACAGTATTGAGAGACAAAAAAAAAAAAAAAAAAAACAACCAATGCAAGTATTTTTTTGAGCTAGAAAAAGTATTTGAGAAAATATGACATCTGTCTCTCAGAACACTAGAATCGAAAGGAAACGTCTTTAACATGTCAGGGTAATCTGCAGCAAATAAATGAACAAACGAAACCCTTCAGTTATATGAGACTGAGTGCTTTTCTCAAGACTGGGATAATCTCATCAATTCTATTTAACAATCTATTGAAGAGTCTAGTAAATACAATAAGATAATAAAAAGAAATGAAAGAAATACAGACTGAAAAGGAAGAAGTAAAACTTTTTATTATCAGATGATATTATTACATACATAGAAAATCATAACAAATACTCAAAAAAATTTCCAGAATTAGCAAATTTAGGAAACAATGTAATCAGTAAAACCCAATTGCAATTATATTTAATAATAACAAACAATTTATAAATAAAATTTAAAATGCCATATGTGATAATATCAACAACACAAATACTTAGGGATAAATTTAACAAAATATGTGTAAGACCAGGATACAGAGAACTATAAAACACTTTTGAGAGTAATTAAAGAATTCCTAAGTAAATAGATAATTCATGTTTACAGACTAGAAGATTCAATATTTTTATTTTATTTATTTTTTTTAACCGTCCCTAGTGGTACGCACTTTATTTATTAGAAGTTCAGCTTTCTTTAAGTGCAAAAAAATGCCCTTGAAGTAAGAAGATTCAATATTTTTAAAATGTCAGTTATCCCCAAACTGACCAGAAAGTCAATGTAATTCCATTCAAAATCTCAGCAATTTTTTTAAGAAATTAATATGATTTTAAAATGTATGTGAATGCAATATACCCAGAATATCCAGAGGAAATCTGACACAGAACAACATTATACAGCTAATTTCAAGACTTGCCACAAAATTAGCAACTTTCTCTGTAAAAGGCCAGAGAGTAAATATTTAAGGCTTTGTGTACCATATACAACTCTTTAAAGATATAAAAGCCATTTTTAGCCCATAGGCTGTACGAAACAAAATATAGACTGGATTAAACTTAGAGACTATAATTGGCTATATGACGAAACAGTGTGGAAATGATGTAAGGATAGATACACATGTCAGTGGAACATAACAGAGCCTGGAAATAGACCCACACATATATGGTTGACTGATTTTTGGAAACAGAGCCCAGGTAACACAATGAGAAAGACATTCAGCTGCACTGTCCAAGAAGACAGGGTTGGAGCTGGAGATATAATTTAGAGGCAGGAGTCTACATCTTATGGTTTTATAAGCCTTCAGCAAGAGGAATAATCAATCATCTTTCAGTCAAGCATTCAACCTTCTTTACTGTCTCTAAATCCCTTATTGGTTGCTTGGTTGTTTACTGCTATTCAATGCTAAAAACAGAAACACAGAAAAGTAACCATAACATGGTTTTACAACTTCTGAGAACACGCTTAATGAAATCCTAATTTCTACCCTGCCAAGAAACCTGCTGCCCTTTCTCAGTGTTTAAGAAGGCTCCTTTACAACTGGACCACTCCACATCTTCATCCACTCCACTAAGTCACACATCCCCAACCCTGTCTTCTCTGGCAGCATAGCCGAATCTCGTCCACAAGCCAAGATTTCATGAACAAAGACCTGTTCACTCTCTGGAAGGAAAAAAGAAGCCCAGGTCTCAAAGACACAAAGTCCTACTAAAAAGTAGAAGGAAACATGGGTTTTCCCCAGTGACGAGACTGCTTCCAAGAAAATAAGACCTAGTTAATTTTTGTGTGTTACTTTATTGATTTTTCAGAAAATCAATTGCCTTATTGTCAGAATAAATAAGAAAATAAAAACAACTCATAATCTCACCACTTGAAAATTAATGAATTAATATATTTGTTATACACAGAACTAGAACTAATAGGTGAAGCAGAAATTGAAAGAAAAAAAATAACAACACATAATATGCCAACACATAAATGGGTAAAAGATGTGACAGCTAATTCACAAAAGAGGAGCTAAAAATTGATAAACAGCTTTACTCTTTCTGAAAGTCTCAAATGGGATTCTCTGGTGCCTCAGACGGTAAAGCGTCTACCCGCAATGCGGGAGACCCGGGTTCAATCCCTGTGTTGGGAAGATTCCCTGGAGAAGGAAATGGAAACCCGCTCCAGTATTCTTGCCTAGAAAATTCCATGGATGGAGGAGTCTGGTGGGCTACAGTCCATGGGGTCGCAAAGAATTGGACATGACCAACCTAGATAGCATATTAAAAGCAGAGACATTGCTTTGCCAACAAAGGTCTGTCTAGTCAAGGCTATGGTTTTTCCAGTGGTCATGTATGGATGTGAGAGTTGGACTGTGAAGAAAACTGAATGCCGAAAAATTGATGCTTTTGAACTGTGGTGCTGGAGAAGACTCTTGAGAGTCCCTTGGACTTCAAGGAGATCCAATCAGTCCATCGAAGGAGATCAGTCCTGGGTGTTCATTGGAAGGACTGATGCTAAAGCTGAAACTCCGATACTTTGGCCACCTCATGCGAAGAGGAAAAGACCCTGATGCTGGGAGGTATTGGGGGCAGGAGGAGAAGGGGACAACAGAGGATGAGATGGCTGGATGGCATCACTGACTCGATGGACATGAGTTTGAGTAAACTCTGTGAGTTGGTGATGGACAGGGAGGCCTGGCGTGCTGCCATTCATGGGGTCACAGAGTCAGACACGACTGAGCGACTGAACTGAACTGAACTGATATTTCACCTATTAAGTTAGTGGCAAACAAAAATACTGGCAATACAAATACAGTTGCAGACTCCAACATTTCTCTCAACAACTGATGAAACAATTAAACAGAAAACAGCAAGGATATAGAAAAGCTATCAAAACAAAGGTACCATAAACCCTTTGTTCTAAGGCTTATTCTGCATGCTAGGTCACAGTGACTGTAGACCTAGAGGAACACCCTGGAATTAAGTCTTGAAAGCCCAGTAACTCAGTATGAGTTTCACACACACAAGATCCTCCTAAAGTATACATGTTTACTTCAAAACAGATATTGATAATAGAAAAACTACAATAAGGTCCTGATGCTAGAATGTTTCTAATCATGTTGAACTGTTTTTATGAGATTATTTATTTTTGTATATGATAAACTACTTATATATTACTTATTATGGTAAAATAAAATAGGGAAAAATTAAAACTGACCTATAAGAGTGTTAAGGACTTAACAGAGGGACATACAATATACAAATTAACCATAAAGCAAGTAACCAGGAAAAGACTGTTAATATTACATTTATACAGATTAAATGTCCTTAATTTACCATTTGTCTTTCATTTTAAAGATTATTTGCTCCCAATTGTATGATTCTAGTGTTAAAAGTCTAACTTGAATTACTTTGCAGTAATTTATTTGACAGATCTCTACTGTGTAAATGCGTAAGATAATGAGAAAAGAGATCTCTCTTTTTTAATGAAAATGTTAATGTATTAATACCCTGTATGGATGATGTTTGACATTTAGTGTTTACCCAAATATGTTAATATGTTTTTGAATATACATATGACTGGAGATGCATGTTCTACATTCTGTGGGATGATCATCTACTTCAACATAGACTATCCTTTTTATGGTGATTTTGTTGCCAATTTTTCAATAGGGAGTTTAGTGAGGCTTGCACAATATAGAGATTTTTAGTTACAAATCATATCATCTAGTATGTCACACTTACATTTTTATGTTTCAATACATTTAATTACTTTTTAAATAATCCTTTGCAATGACTCAGCATATAGCAATCAATTTACATGGAAAATAAACTGAAATATTACTGTGCTTAAATGGATTTCTATTAGTTCAAAGTACTTATTGAAGAGCAAATAGTACATTTTGCTTGCTTAGACTGACCTACAGAGTATTATGTGTTGACAATTACTGGATTCAATATTCTTTGTAATTTATTCTTACAAAATTTCAGCCTAAAATTGTAAAATGTTGTATGTCAATTTACAGAAGTTTAATAAAGCTACTTTTTGTTGCAACACTACTTTTACACAGTCCTTTACACCAAGTTTAAATCCTTTCTTGTTCTAATTTTAATTAATACATAATTTAATTTGTTAGTTTGTTTGGCTCTTCATCTATATACTGTTGTTTGTCTTTTCTGAGTTTCTAGGCTGAGTTCAATATTCTCCAGAATTAGGTGACTGCTCAAAGAACAAGAAGATAAGGCTCTTTTCCAGGTGTTGGAGATATGGCAGTGAATAAAGCAGAAAAAAAAAAAAAAATCCCTGCCCTTATGGAGCTTGCATCCTTACTGGGGGAAGACAAAATAAATAGAATAAAATTTAAATACCTTTAAGTTAAATGAAAATATGTGCTGAGAATAAGAATAAATCAAGGAAAGAGCATAAAATGTATGGCAGAAGGTGGGTGTTGTGTCCCGAGATAGAGTGACAGGCATGGTGACTAATGAGAATGTCTTAGTAAGCTCAGGTTACTATAATCAAATAGCACAGACCGGAGAACTAAACAGTAGACATTTATCTCTCAAAATTCAGTAGGCTGGGAAGTCAAAGATCAAAGTAGCACCTGATGCCGCTTCTGGTGAGAGCTTGTATTGTGTCTTGTAGACAGCTGCCTTCTTGCTGTCCTCACGTGCCCTCACATGTTGGAAAGGGAGTGCGCTCTGGTTTCTCTTCTGAAAGATCCTATAATTCTGTAAGCTTAGGACTTCACCCTTATGACCTTATTTAACCTTATTACTTCTGAACATGCTCAGCCTCCACATACAGTTACACTGGGGTTTAGGGAAACGCAAGTCCATAGCAGGGAGTTACAAATTTCTTCTATTTTAAAACATTCCTTTTTATATCTAAAAATTAGGCTTGCTAGAATTTTATAAGTTAGGTTGCCTAAAACGTTCATTTGGGTTTTTCTGTAAGATGTTGCAAAAAACCCATGTGAACTTTTTGACTGACCCAATGTTTAACATAATGCTTTTGCATGAAAAACATGATAAATAATTGTGAACTGTCTGGCTAAAGTATTTTAATGCTAGAGACTGTAGATGAGCATAGATATTACCAGCCATATCTGGCTACTGAGATGAGATTCTGGCTATGAAACATAGTGAAGTGTTCAGGAATGGGTTTGCAATATACCAATGGCTATTCGAAAGCTGAGACATTATATTCTGGTGATGGTTTCTAAGGATTAGCCATCCTGTTATAAAGATAGAATTGAATTAGTTAGCTTTCCTTTAACTATCATATTGTTTTAAAGAAAATAACAGCGGAGATGTGCTTAATTCTACCAGCAGTCACAGAGACAGACGCAGAACAGAGTCCTGATGCCGACTGCAGTGAGAGCTTTCCACATTTTTGTTTGTTTTTTGTTTACTAAGAAGAAAAGAATAGTAGGTTACTGCACGAATGAGCTAAGTGCTGTGGAATGACGGCTCTCAGGGTGCTCATTATGTAAAAACCCTCACTCATTTTCTACTGATTCCACGCTAGAAAGGTCATTTTGGTCAAGCTTATTTCCTTTCTGTCCTTAATAATAAAGACCATTCTCTCCACTAAGTATAGAAAGCTTTTCAGTACTTTTT
The DNA here is from genome assembly GCF_910594005.1 of Cervus elaphus. Classification (NCBI taxonomy): domain Eukaryota; kingdom Metazoa; phylum Chordata; class Mammalia; order Artiodactyla; family Cervidae; genus Cervus; species Cervus elaphus. Next base: position 342,630 of record NC_057826.1, on the reverse strand, counting down.
TCCCAATTTGGTACCATGTGTTTTTATGGCCACATTTAGAAATTGGCTAATAAATAAGTCTAGTGAGAATTTATACTTAACAAGAACAATTGTTGCATTAAAAAATAAAATGATTCAATTAAAAAAATCTGGAATTGTGTCTTTATCTCCTTTGCTACTAGAGCTGCCTTTTTCCCCTTCTTGGTTTTGAAGCAGTTTATGGCCTTGTGAGGGCAGAAAAGTGAGGAGAGGCAGATTATTTTAGACTAGAGTATGTTTCCCTCAACTTCCATATTTAACACCCCTATTTCCACACTTCCTTTCACCTTGATTTATATCCTACAGAGTTCTCAAGCTTACCTGCTCCCTGTTTTCTTAAATTGGTGTTAATAGTAAGAGATCTATTGCTTAAATAAAGGTGCCTTTCCTCAGGCTAATTAAGCCTGAGCCAGTGTGGGGAAGGGAGGGCAGTGAATGCACTGCCTGGCCACTGGAAGGCTTTGGGGGAGGAGGAAGAACTGAGGGTAAAGGCAGGTAGTGAGTAGATGAGGAGAAAGTTGGCTAGCATGACTAACCCTATGATTTTAGGAATTTCTAGCTGTCTTCTGAGTCCAAACATATACTCCATTATTCTTTTTTTTAATTAGTTAATTTATTTTAGTTGGAGGCTAATTATTTTGCAATATTATTCTTTTAAGAGGCCTGAGATTCTCAGCGTTAACCACTTTGTTGCTGTTCAGTCGCTCAGTCATGTCTGACTCTCTGCGGCCCCATGGTCTGCAGCACTTATTTAGGGTGGAGTAAATACGATAAGAAAGGAAGGATGCATGTAAGCCCTGCAATGCATTGTGTTAGTCTTGGAAAGAGCTAATTCATTCGATAAGCTTATGACACTGTTGGGCTTCTCTGGTGGCTCAGACGGGAAAGAATCTGTCTGCAGTGCAGGAGACCTGTGTTCAATCCCTGGGTCCGGAAGATCTCCTGGAGAAGGGAATGGCAGCTCACTCCAGTGTTCTTGCCTGGAGAATCCCATGGACAGAGGAGACTGGCAGGCTATGGTCCATAGGGTCACAGAGGGTCGGACAGGACTGAGCGACTAACACACATACATGATATCGTCATCAAGGGCCAGAGAAAACAAAGCACAGAATAAACTTTGATGAAGATTGGTTGCTTCATGGTGTCTGACTCTGTGCAACACTATGGACTGTGGCCTGCCAGGATTCTCTGTCCATGGGAATCTCCAGGCAAGAATACCAGAGTGGATTGACATGCCTTCCTCCAGGGGATATTCCCAACCCAGGGATGGAACCTGTGTCTCTTACATCTCCTGCACTGGCAGGCAGGTTCTTGACCACTAGCACCACCTGGAAGATTGGTTAGAACTCTCTTTTGGAGTTCCCCCCCTGCTGAGGGCAGGGATGAGAATGGTGATGTGATTTGGGGATACAGGCTGAGCAACATGCCTTAAGCATGCGTGGATGTCCAGGGCCCTCTCCTCATCACCCCACTCTAAAGACACAGACATGGTGGAACTAACTGGTGTTCATGAAGTCAAACACAGTTCTTCCCATATATCATATTTTCTTGGAGCTTGGACCTGGGCCTTTCACTTTTGCTCTGGAATTAAAATTTAACAGTAGCAGTGTAACTGCCAAAAACAGAATTGACATACAATTTTTATCTTGTATGAACCTAGTTCTTCAATTGCTCTTTCCACTCTGCCAATGAAAAGATTGAAGTAGTGTGAGTCTCACCAGAGTAGAGGCTTATTCAATTAAAACCAAGAAAATGATGATGCCAGGTCTCTCCTCAACCTTGGTTGAAATGTGATCCTTATAATGTCTGCACAAGAATCACTACGGGTATTTTCTGCATACGTAGATTTAAGCACTCTACCCCAAACCTAGAGGATCAGAATTTCTTTGGGGTTAACTTAGAATAAGAGTTTTTAAACAGTCATTCACTTTCATTTTATATACTACAGTTTGGAATCACAGTCACAAAGGCTTTCTTTAGTCTAGTATTTGAAAAAAGCCCTGTACTCTAAGACTTGGCACATATGTGTTCACTTGCTTTATTTGGGCTTGTGCAACGGTCAGAGTGTTGTGGGTGTATGCTGGATCTACAGTGCTATTCTTCAGCAACCAGGACTGAGTGTAACACGGCAAAGCGCCATGTCAAATTCACCATAACTTTGGATCAGTATGGGTTTGTCTGAGTCAGAAAGGATCTGAAACATATTATCCCTATTCAGTTCCTCCTGGGTGAATTTCCTAAGATTGGAAATTAGTCTAAGATTGTATTTAGTCTCTTTCATCATGGAAAATTTCAGTCTCCTCCTTCTTTCACAAATTTATACTGTTTCCGAAAGATACTCATGTGGTCATAGAAGAAAACAGTCTCATACTCCAAGTTGCTCCTCACACATTTCCTTTAGAAACACTTCATAAAGAGAGATTTCTCTTCAAGCCTAAGGCTCCTTGGGTAACTATTTTCTTTCAGCCCCTTCATTGAAATTTCCTGTGAAATGCTACCAGAGTGAACTGTAGTTAAAATCTCTCATTCTTCACGTACGGAGCTGTAATAAAGTGATGGTGGCAGTAATTATATTACTCAGCTATTTTTAGTTTGGGAATGGGGCTGATATAAACCATCATAACTACAGAGAAAATGATATTCAGTTATGAATCACTACCAGATGTGTGAATTTATATCTTCAGGTTTAATTTTTCTATAATATTCCTAATGCAGTATATTCCTTATCCACTTTTTAAACTGATTTTCTCTCTATGGGTAATGGATTTAATTGCATTAAATGTTCAGAAGATCCCAAAATTAATAAAATATGTATTTGTACTCACAAATTTCACAATCCTTTTTTAATTTCTTTTTTTTTTAAAAGAAATCATTCATGTGTTCATGTGTTCAAAAAGTATTTGAACATGTATTGCATTCCATGTACCATGCTGGTTGATATGGATACAAGAATGAGTAATATCTTACCTTTAAGATATTAGAAGGGCTTGCCAGGTGGCGCTAAGTAAGTAAGTAAGTGAAGTCGCTCAGTCATGTCCGACCCTTTGTGACCCCATGGACTGTAGCCTACCAGACTCCTCCGTCCATGGAATTTCCCAGGCAAGAGTACTGGAATGGGTTGCCATTTCCTTCTCCAGGGGATCTTCCCAACCCAGGGATCGAACCCGGGTCTCCCGCGTTGCAGGGAAATGCTTTACCATCTGAGCCACCTAACACAGAACAAATTGAGAGGACGCAGGTCAAACACCGCTGAGCTCCACTCAGCTCAAATCAGACGAGTCTACTGCCTCCAAAGCTGCTTTCCTAACGTGGGGGTTTCAGCAGCATGAGATAAGATTTGCTGAGCACCAGAGTAATCTTTCAAGACACTGATCAAAAACATGGTCCTATATTTTAAAAGCCCCAGAAGTGGTTTTAAAATGGCAGAAGCACCTCAGCCACTAAAATAAGCAAGATTCTAGTAAAATTACCCACACAACAAATCTTTTAACAGTTCAGCAACTGGTAAATGGAAAATGTTCCTTAAAATCTGCTATTTCCAATTATTCCAAAGAATCCTTCAACTGTAGTTAAGCTCTATGAAAAATAATTAGTTGTCATAGAGCTTCTGACCACGTTGTGTGTTTCTTAGGAAAGAACACTGGTCTGAGCCAAGCATGGTGACCTTGGACCAGGCACACAGTAGGTGCTTCCAGTTCTGAGGCGGTGGGCTCCTCCTGAGTAGTGTCTGACAATTGGGCAAGTGTCACAAGACTATACAGCCTGACATAAAAGCGATGCCAACACTCAGCTCTCCTAAAATCAATCCAAGAAAGAGATGACTAGTGTTAAAGGCGTACTACAAATACACAGGCCTGAAGCTTCAATAAATTAAAACAGCCCTTGTTAACATATACTGAACACATCAGCAAATACTGTTATATTGAAGTGCATATAGTCAGACAAATATTATATGTTACCACCTTTAATATATTAGAAGGTCTTGCCAGGTGGCACTAGTGGTAAAGAACCCGCCTGCCAATGCAGGAGACATAAGAGACATGGGTTTGATCCTGGGTCAAGAAGATCCCCTGGAGAAGCGCATGGTAACCCACTTCAGTATTCTTGCCTGGAGAATCCCATGGACAGAAGAGCCTGGTGGGTTACAGTCCGTGGGATCATGAAGAGTCTGACATGACTGAAGTGACATTGTGTGCACGCGCGCACACACACACACACACACACACATGAATTAGATATCTCTGGGTAAGACATAAACAGGTTAAAAAAAAAAGAATTATAATCCCACATGCTAAGTACACACAGTTTAAAATGCCATTCAAATATCATCCAGGCTACATTTTATGATCATCTGTTTGTGGTGACAAGATAGCTACACTTACTCAAAACTTGGTTTGAGACTGATGATGGGACATAGGCACCAATACGTTTTGAAAATGTTTGTTGCTTGCATAATCAGCTTTCTGTGGGTAGCAGGGCAAGCCTCCTACCCTGGTAAAAAAATGATTTGAGAGATCAAGGGAAGGAGGTGAGTTTGAGATTTTTATGGGATTTAAGGGGTATGGTTAGGGTGGCGCTATTGGTAAAGAACTTGCCTGCCAATGCAGGAGACAGAAGTGATGCAGGTTCCATCCCTGGGTTGGGAATATCCCCTGGAGAAGGAAATGGCAACCCAATCCAGTATTCTTGTCTGGAGAACTCCATGGACAGAAGAGCCTGGTGGGCTACAGTCCATGGGGTCGCAAAGAGTCAGACACGACTGAGCAACTTTCACTCTCACTTTTTCAGGGAAAATGTTCTTGAACTATCCATAACAAAGGAGGAAACACTCAAGTCTGCTTAGAAGTTTGCCCAGATGTGGGGCAGAAGGGGAAATGAGAGGTGTTTGGCTTAAAAACTGTCAGCAGTAGTCACATAATGGAGTCTTAAGTCTTTTTTACAATTCACCCAGTTTACATTAGATAACTACCCATTCCTTCCTCTAAGGTTTTTATTTATTCCTTCCTCTAAGTATTTTATTATAATTGTTCATTTATATGCTTTTAAGGTAAAGCATCAGCTATATAGTAATCATTGTGTTCCTGGTTCAGTGACTGTTATGTTTAATATGTGTTTGTTGAAGGAATGAAGGAAGTGATAAGTCAATCAAAATTAACACTATCTAAAGATATTAAAAACCTAGGAATCAACTAAGAAAAAGAAGTCCCTTCAAGGGACTCAAAAAGCCCATGTGTTTAGGAAAGAATAAAAATGTCAGTGATTTGAAGTAATTCTGGGGAGATAAATAGAAATTTCTTCATGAAAAGGTTACTTTCTCTATTGAAAAATGTAAGCATGCCAGTTTCTAGTGACAATTACACTGCAGGGTTCTAACCTTGACTGCAGAGAGCTAATCTCTAGTTTCAGGTGGAGTAAGCAGGTATCTGTAAGATGCCGTCTGAGGGGGAATCAGAAGTTTCAATTCTTCAAATACTTTGCCAATTTGTGACAGTTCTCAAAATTTTTACCGATAAAACTCTTCTTTTCCAGTAAAGCATTAATTCCATATGTCATCAATAAAAATACTATAATATGAAAAGCAAAAATTAAGATATTAACTTACTATTACAATATACTATATTTCATTGCCTACCAAAACCTGGGACTGGGGTAAGTGGAACTTACAGGTGGGACATATTGGATCAATAGAAATATCTTTTTGGCAGTCAGTTGTAGTATGTTAAATTATCCATTTCTTCCTAACAAACTAACTCCAAAACATAGTGATTTATCATTTCTGGTAGTTCTGTCTGTCGGCTGGATCTGCTGGGCTCCCCTGGGCTCACTCGTGTTGCTGTGTTCAGTTGCTGAGTTAGCTGAGGGCTGGGCTTCTTCACAAACCTGGAAGTCTTACCATCCAAGACAATGAAGGCAGCAGTCTCAAGGTCTCTTAAGGCTCATGATCGGGAACTTAAAAATGTCACTTCCACCACCTTTTTTCCACCACAAGTCCAGCTCAATTTTAAGAGACTGGAGAATGGAGAAACAGACTCCATCTCTGTGTGGGAGGAGCAGCAGAGCCACTTTGCAAAGGAATGTGCACAATGTTCATCGCAGCTCTGTTTATAATAGCCAGGACATGGAAGCAACCTAGATGCCCATCAGCAGATGAATGGATAAGGAAGCTGTGGTACATATACACCGTGGAATATGAATCAGTTCTAATGAGATGGATGAAACTGGAGCCTATTACACAGAGTGAAGTAAGTCAGAAAGAAAAACACCAATACAGTATACTAACACATATATATGGAATTTAGAAAGATGGTAATGATGACCCTATATGCGAGACAGCAAAAGAGACACTGATGTAAAGAACAGTCTTTTGGACTCTGTGGGAGAAGGCGAGTGTGGCATGATTTGAGAGGGTAGCGTTGAAATGTGTATATTATCATATGTGAAGCGGATCGACAGTCCAGGTTCGATGCATGAGACAGGGTGCTCAGGGCTGGTGCACTGGGACGACCCTGAGGGATGAGAGGGGGAAGGAGGTGGGAGGCGGGTTCTGGATGGGGAACACAAGTGCACCCGTGGCTGACTCATGTCTATGTTTGGCGAAAACCACTACAATATTGTAAAGTAATTAGCCTCCTATGAAGATTAATTAGTGAAAAAACATAAATGTGGGCAGGACTGGGTTGATGAGGGTCCGTAGGCACCTGCAGCTGCACTCTGTAGTGAAAGGGGTACAGGAGGATTTGAAGGGGCCAAAGCTGAAAGTAGAGTCTGACCATTAGGGAGAAACACATCTGTACCCGCCAGGGGTCTCAGGCCACTAACTGCATCAGCAAAAGGCATTCTTCCAGTTTTCATATCAGATGAAGGCAGAGTAAAGGTTGCAGGAAACATAGATCTCGGACACATTTCTTACTGGAAGGCTAAGGCTCGGTCATCTAGAAAGGGGTGGGTCCTAAGATGGAGCTGACAAAATGGAGACAGGTTAAGCCATATAAAAGAGTGTCTAAAATGTTTGTGAGGTAAAATATAAATGATCAGTTTTGGTTTACCTCCTTCAAAATATTATAGTAATTTAAAGCCTAAAGCAACTCTGTGATACAGAAGGTTTTCCTCAAAGTTGTTCTTCTTAAACTCTGGTTAAGATAACCAAGGATTTGAACATTCTTTTTTGAAAATTCTAGGAATATCCACGTTTTCTTCTCTGTATTTATCTTTATGTGTATCTATTTATTCTAAGGGAAAATAGCTGAATTTATACACAATTTTGCTTTATTTTGTGCTTTCCCCCCTTCAGTGTAGTTAGTTTATGCTTGGGGGGTACTTTCTTAAAGTTAAGAAGTTACAGAGCTTAAAAGCATTAGTTTTCAAACCACAGAGACATTCTGAGATAAAAGTTTTAGACTATCATAGAAGATATGATATATTTAAGAATCTCTTCTCCTTTTTCATATAGATATAAAATAAAGATGAGATTGTAAGAAAAATATGACATAATATTACAAAGCTTCCCTCGTAGATCAGTTGGTAAAGAATCTGCCTGCGGTGCAGTAGACCAGGGTTCGATTCCTGGGTCGGGAAGATCTCCTGGAGAAGGGAATGACAACCCACTCCAGAATTCTTGCCTGGAGAATCCCCCTGGACAGAGGAGCCTGGCAGGCTACAGTCCATGGGATCACAAGAGTCAGACAAGACTTAGCGACTAAACCACCAACCACCAAAGGTTTTGTGAAAACTTTTTATATAATTTTTCCCTATCATATAAAATGCTCAGATCCAATAATATGGGAAATGCTATGTCACCAAATATGTAGATGCCAATATGCAAGTGGTGCCTATTTTATTAAATTTCCCCAACATCCCAAAGGTCAATGACTATTCAAGATCACTGCAGATGGTGACTGCAACCATAAAATTAAAAGATTTTTGCTCATTGGAAGAAAAGCTATGACAAACCTAGACAGCATATTAAAAAGCAGAGACATTACTTTGCCAACAAAGGTCCATATAGTCAAAGCTATGGTTTTTCCAGTAGCCATGTGAGTAGTAGATGTGAGAGATGGACCATAAAGAAAGCTGAGCACTGAAGAACTGATGCTCTTGAACTGTGGTGTTGGTGAAGACTCTTGAGAGTGCCTTGGACTGCAAGGAAATCAAACCAGTTAATCCTAAAGGAAACCAGTTCTGAATATTCATTAGAAGGACTGATGCTGAAGCTCCGATACTTTGGCCACGTGATGTGAAGAACTGACTCATTGGAAAAGACCCTGATGCTGGGAAAGATTGAAGGCAAGAGGAGAAGGGGATGGCAGAGGATGAGATGGTTTAATGGCATCACTGAATCAATGGACATGAGTTTGAGCAAGTTCCAGGAGTTGGTGATGGACAGGGAAGCCTGCTGTCCATGGGTTCATAAAGAATTGGACACGACTGAATGACTGAACTGAACTGAATGACTATGGGAAGACAGCAACATAAAGACATGACTTAAAATCATAAAGAGATGACATATGAGAAGCGATATGTCAAAGCGATATGTCAAAAACACTGTATAGGGTTTTGCTTTTGGCAGAGGAAACTGTCCCAGTCAGCTTGGGCTACTATAAACAAAATGCCACAGTAGGGGTAGCTTAAACAATAGGAATTTGTTTCTCAGAGTTGTGGAGACTGGAAGTTTGAAGTCAAAGTGACAGAGGATCAGTGTCTGGTGAGAGCTCTCTCCTTGGATGTGTTAAAAAAAAGAAAAAAAAAAAAAAGGCTCAATGTGAGAGTTGTGAGTAGTTTTATTTGGGGCAAAATCAGGGCTGTAACCTGGGAAACAGCAACTCAAATAGCTCTGAAAGGCTGCTCCAAGGAGGTGAAGAGAGGAGCTAGAACACATAGGAATTTTGTAACAAAGGGGAGCTAGTCAGGAATGCCATAAGATTATTGTTAGTTAAAGAAAACCAGATATCTCAAGTTAAGCAATTTAGTGCTTTTCTATGTATGGGAAGATGCAAGAGTCTGGGCCCACTGAAATCATTTTTTAATATTCATCTCACCTATCTGGGGCCAATATCTTTATTATCACATCCTGAGTTTCCCCAGGATTCACAGCTGGGGGCAGCATCAGATATTCTTTTTCTCCCTGCCTTTCCGCAGAGTTCACCAGCTCATGTAGGAGGGCTGTAAACTTTGATGACTGTGGCATCCTTTGTTTACTGTTATGGCAGGAAATGTTCCATTTTTCAGGTTTTTGGTGTCTGCCTTCTTCCTGTGTCCTCACATGGCCTTTCCTTGGTGCCTTCCATTGGAGAGAGAGAGGAAGCAAGCCCTGTGATGTCTCTTTTTATAAAGGCACAAATTCCATCATGAGGGCTCCACTCTAATGAGGGCTCCACATCTAAACTTAGTTTGAGGGCAGGAAGAGAAGGGGGAGACATAGGATGAGATGGTTGGAAGGCATCATCAACTCAATGGACATGAGTTTGAGCAAACTCCAGAAGATAGTGAAGGATAGAGAAGCCTGGTGTGCTGCAGTCCGTAGGGTTGCAAAGAGTCAAACACAACTGAGGGACTGAACAATAACAACAACAAAGCTTAATTAACTCCTAAACGCCTTATGGTTAAATATCTTCACATTGGAAGTTAGAGCTTCAATATATGAATCAAAGGGTGGGGGGGGGGGGTGGGGTGGGGCCCAATTCAATCCATAACAGAAACTTCATCGCTTTCTCTTTTAAAAACAACCCATATATCCTGTACATCTGTGTCTGGTTTTCTTTTTGCATATAGGGTTATCGTTACCATCTTTTTAAATTCCATATATATGTATTAGTATACTGTATTGGTCTTTATCTTTCTGGCTTACTTCACTCTGTAAAATGGGCTCCAGTTTCATCCATCTCATTAGAACTGATTCAAATGAATTCTTTTTAATGGCTGAGTAATATTCTATAGTGTATATGTACCACAGCTTCCTTATCCATTTGTCTGCTGATGGGCATCTAGCTTGCTTCCATGTCCTGGCTATTATAAACAGTGGGAGAAGGCGAGGGTGGCATGTTCTGAGAGAACAGCATTGAAACAAGTATACTATCAAGGGTGAAACAGATCACCAGCCCAGGCTGGATGCATGAGATGGATGCTCAGGGCTGGTGCACTGGGAAGACCCAGAGTGATGGGGTGGGGAGGGATGCGGGAGTGGGGATCGGAAGGGGGAACAAATGTAAATCCATGGCTGATTCATGTCAAAGTATGGCAAAAACCACTACAATGTTGTAAAGTAATTAGCCTCCCACTAATAAAAATAAATGGAAAAAAATAAAATTAAAAACAACCCTTATGTCCTTACTAGCTTAAGTTAGAAGCCTCGGTAAAATACAGCAAAGATTCCTTTCAAATTCTAACCAAAGCTCCATCTAACAAACTGCTAAGGTTCATGCAGCTCTAACTCATACTGAGGTGTTAAAAGAGAGCGAGAGTTTTATTCCCAGGGCTTGTATATAGCAGGAGCTATATATACGGGGGAGCATGTGTCTTGCCTTTTTTCCTTTCTTGATCTACTTTACTCCAAGTTGCCGAAGAGCTACTAAGCTGAATATAGCTGATGAACACTTGGGAGAAGTGGCGCTAAAGAGACATTGAACAGGATTTTGTATTGGTCAAAATTGTGAAAGAGCCTTTTAAAAAACACAAACAATTCTAAATATCTATGCCAAACTGATGCTATGAATCTGTGAGTTTGTCAAATGGGCACATAATGGAGAAGGTCCAGGTCTGAAGGCCTACAGAATTGGCTGGCTTTGGATTTTACCATAGGCATTTATTCGCTGTGTGACCAACAGCACATTGTCCTCAGTCAGCTCACAGGAAGACCATTCATTAAATGGGAGAATTAATGCAAGGCATTCAGAACATTTTTTCATCTAATGAATGGTTATTAAGCACACCAGTCATGGGCCAGGTTCCTTGTTATGTGTTGTGTATTGATTGGGGACTGAGAAGGAGCTGGAACCTGACTTTTACTTTATTATAGTAAAGAAGAGACAAAAATAAATAAACTGGAAAGTGCCTTGAGGAACTAAACAAGTTACCACCATGGTAGAGAAGAACACAGCTTGGAAGGAGGAGGAGAGAGGAGCAATTGACTGAGACAGTTGCGAACCTAACACTTCTCAGAGGAGATGATTTTAAGTGAAAATTTATGGAGAAGCCGGAGATACCCCCCCAACAACAAAAAAAATAAGTCTAGGGTGGGTGAAGCTGACACAAGATGACTCTAAAACAGGAAAACTCAGCGGCAAGAAAGAGCACAAGTGTTAAATGCTGAAAGGACAATAGCATGGCTTGAGGGTGATGGTGTGGGGGTGAGAACAGAACCTGGCATGAAGGAAGTATCTACAAATGCTTTTAGCTTTTATTCTTGACATTTTTATGAGAAAGAAACAAGATAATGCATGAAAACTATCTAGTATAATGCTTGAAACATAATGGGTGCTCAATCAACAGAATTAATTGTAGCTGTTATTTTTAGCAGTCCTAGTAGCTTTGCTATTTTCTGAAAACAGTTTTTCTTGATTTGGGTCATATGCAGCAGTAAGCAGTGGCTAGAAGTAGGATCTTAGTTCCCAGACTGGAGGTCCTAACCACTGGCCCGCAGAGACCAGCTGTGAGGGCCTGAGTCCCTCATTTATGCCTGCTTTGTCAAGAAAGAATTCAGGTGAGGAGGTAGAAGGTAAAGAGAAAAGTAAAATTTATTGGAAAAGAAAAGTGCGTGTGGAGAGATGCACGGAACTCAGAGAGAAAGGCACCTTTGGGGAGTTTAAATCCTTTAAAAGTGTTGGGTAGTTAGAACAGGAGAAAGGAGTCCAGAATGGCGGTGGCTAAAAGACAAGGAAGGGAAAAACCCTCGAAAATAGAGCAAAGGAAGGTCTGAGGACTGGAGTGAGGACCTCAGGTAAAACAAACAGTACTCCTGGCTAGCCCAGTTTACATAGGGCAGACCCAGGGCGAGGCGAAAAAACATGTAAAAAGAGGAGCCAGAATTGGGCTAGGGACCTTTCTTCTCTTTGTGTCTTTTTGGTGAGCATGCCCTCATGCCTCGAGGGTGTATTTTCCTTTACTTTCTAAATAAAACTGAGCTCTAACACGGAGCTGTAACACTGGTCTGGCTGTCGCTTCAGATTTTTGCTACGATGAGACAGAACCGAGGAAACTACACACTCCCCCGACAAAAGGAGCAGTCTTCCGGATCTTTGTCTTCTTTCTGACCAATCATTCTGTTTTGACCCCTGTGGCTAATTTGCCTCTGGACCCTCCCCAGGGTGTGCTGCACCCCTCAGTTAAGATGAATCCCACTGTGGAGACTTACGGCAGGGGATAGCAAAACGTGTATGTCTGGCATCCCCTGCCTTTTTGACCCCATGAAGGATTTTGTGCATGCATAGTGTCCCCTTTGTGCTAAAGATGGGGAGTGTGTGACTTCTTGATCTTTCAACAGGGTTTAGTCCCACTCTGTCCTTGCCATTAAAATGCCCAATGTCTGGTCACTTACCCCATTAGTATTGATGGTTTTTATATCAGAGTGGGCTTGCTTGGAGAATCTCCATGGACAGAGGAGCCTGGCAGGCTACAGTCCATGAGGTCTCAAAAGAACTGGACATGACTGAGCGACTAAGCACAGCACAGATCTCAAAACATAGGCAGGAGTTCAGTCCTAAACACGACGTCCTGGAGTCCTTTGTCTTTTGCCTCAGGAAATGTAAACGGAGGGCTGGTAATAAATGTCCTGCCTGGAGCTCATCTTCTCACCCCAGGAGAGGTGACCAGGAGGCCAGTTGTTAAGTACCTAGCCTGGAGCCCATCTCTCTTCTGCCTCAATCTCACTTTGAATGTCTCCTTTTGATAATCCTCTTATCTGTCTGTCTGTCTGTCAGTCTCCATGACTCTCCCTCTTGCTTTTCGTGCTTACCTTCAGAGTATCTATCTTAAGCTATCATACCCTCTAGATATTCTACACATAGTTGGTAGACTCTTTGGAATATTTGTTTCTCAAAAACATTTACACTTTTACTTTAACTTTTTATTTATTTATTAAAACCTATTTTTAAAGAGAAAAGACTAACTAAAAATTTTAAAATCAAGTTGGTTTGATCAGATACCCTATATTTGGTACTGAGAGGAATGATCATAACTCTGATTATCTGACAAAAATTAGGAGCCTTGGTCCTGTGAGTGGGATTTGGGAACGCCCCCAAATTTGTCGCTTTTCAAGCATAGGGATGCCTGCTCCTCTCTGCAAACTGTCGTGAATGATTGATTTGAGATTCTGGATTCTTCAGAGCTTCTTCCAAATGAACAAAAGACAGTCATTCTTGGAGTCTTGATGGCATTTAGTCAGCCCTTTAATGTGATTCTAACAGTTTGTGTGTGTGTGAAAATTAACAGTAAATTCATTATGAAAACCTATTTACCACAGGGTTGACACCAGCAAAAGCCTGAGGCAGCTCAGCGAATTCTGGGACATGCCATCTGTTTCACTGAGCACAAGTCAGATCGTCCACATACAAGCTCACTCACTGGGGCTTAATAACTTCTTGCATAGCTCCTTCTCTCCTTGGGACATGCACATTCAGACACAGAAAACCATAAAGGCCAACTGTCTTCTTTAACCCTCCAAGGCTTAGTTAGATAAAGGGGAACTGTCAAGAGCCATAGCAACTAGCTATGTGAAAATAAAACAATAAGAAAAAGAAGAAAGAAAGAAGTCAATTTGATGATTTAATTCAAGATCCTATATTTCCCTCTATTGATGCTTTTGCATCAAATTTTTATGTATATTTAAAATAGAAGGTATAATTCGATTATACCTACTTGTTATTTTTTACTGTTAATAAGTTTGTTGAAGTGTAAATGGCCTCATATACTAATTGGGTGTTCTTCCTGTGACATATGCAAACTGACTTAGAAACTAACATATGCTGTTATTACTCATAATACATCAGCTTTGTCTGAAATATTTGTGCCCAAAATTACCATTTGGCATGTCTCCAAATTCAAATCCACCTTCTGCCCTGAGATGAAATTCAAGGATTTGTTTTCTGTTTTATATATTTTGGAGAGGCTGCTTTCACTGCTATAATAAGGCGTGTTCACTGTTTACATTATAATGACTATTTATGGAGGTTTAATATGTTGCTTGTTGCAAATCACATCCGACGGAAGCTTGGCAAAGCAGCGCAGAGATGTGGGACCACATTCAACTATATTTAACATCATATCATGCAGTTGATCTTTTGAAAATCTATTTGCATTCCCACCAGCAGTACAAGAGGGTTCCCTTTTCTCCACATCCTCTCCAGCATTTGTTTGTAGACTTTTTGGCGATGGTCATTCTCACTGGGGAGAAGGCAATGGCAACCCACTCCACTACTCTTGCCTGGAAAATCCCATGGATGGAGGAGCCTGGTGGGCTGCAGTCCATCGGGTCGCTAAGAGTCGGACACGGCTGAGTGACTTCACTTTCACTTTTCACTTTCATGCACTGGAGAAGGAAATGGCAACCCACTCCAGTGTTCTTGCCTGGAGAATCCCAGGGACGGGGGAGCCTGGTGGGCTGCCGTCTATGGGGTCACACAGAGTCAGACGCGACTGAAGCGACTTAGCAGCAGCAGCGTTCTCACTGGTGTGAGGTAGTACCTCATTGTAGTTTTTATTTGTATTTCTCTAATAATTAGTGATGTTGAGCATCTTTTCACGTGTTTGTTGGTCACCTGTGTGTCTTATTTGGAGAGATGTCTTGGGTCTTCTGCCCTTTTTTCTTTGATTGGGTTGTTTGTTTATGCGATGCTGAGCTGTATGAGTTGCTTATTTATTTTGGAGATTAACCCTTTGTCCGTTGCCTCATTTGCAATTATTTTCTCCCATTCTGAGGGTTCTCCTTTCATCTGGTTTATAGTTTTCTTTGCTGTGCAAAAGCTTTAAAATTTAATTAGGTCTCATTTGTGTACTTTTGTTTTTATTTTCATTACTCTAGGAGGTGGGTCAGAAAAGATTTTGCTGTGGTTTATATCAAAGAATGACCTTCCTATGTTTTTCTTTAAGAGTTTTACCGTGTCATCTTACATATAGATCTTTAATACATTTTGAGTCTATTTTATGTATGATGTTAGGGAGTGTCCTGATTTCATTCTTTCACAGACACCTGTACAGTTTTCCCAGCACCACTTATGAAGGGGCTCTATTTTCTCCTTTGTGTGTCTTTGCCTGCTTTGTCATAGGTGCCCACAGGTGCCCGGGCTTATCTCTGGACTTTCTATCTTGTTCCATTGGTCTATATTTCTGTTTTTGTGCCAGTGCCATGCAGTCTTAATTACTGTAGTTTGTAGTACTCTCTGAAGTCAGAGAGCCTGATTGCTCCAGCCCCGTATTTCTTTCTCAAGATTGCATCAGCTATTCGGGGCTGTTGTATTTTCATACAAATTGTAAGACTTTCTTGTTCTAATTCTGTGAAAAATGCCATTGGTAATTTGATAGCAATTGCATTGAATCTGTAGGTTGATTTGGGTAGTACAGTCATTTTCACAATATTGAATCTTCCAATCCGAGAGTATGATATATCTCTCCATCTGTTTGGTCATATTTGATTTCTTTCATCACTGTCTTATAGTTTAATGAGAATAGATCTTTTGCTTCCTTAGGTAGGTTTATCCTAGGTATTTTATTCATTTCGTTGCAATGGTAAATGTGATTATTTCCTTAATTTCTCTATCTGATCTTTCCTTATTAATGTATAAGAATGCGAGAGAATTTTGTGCATTAATTTTGTTTTATTCAGCTTTGCCAGACTTCCCTGGTGGCTCAGATGGTAAAGTAATCCTCCTGCAATGCAGGAGACATGGGTTTAATTCCTGGGTGAGGAAGATTCCCTGGATGAGGGCATGGCAACCCACTCCAGTATTCTTGCCTAGAGAATCCCCATGGACAGAGGAGCCTGGCAGGCTACAGTCCATAGGGTTGCAAAGAGACACGGCTGAGTGACTAACACTTTCACTTCCTTTAATTTTCAACTTCACCAAATCCATTGATTAGCTATAGAAGTTTTCTGGTAGCATCTTTAGGATTTTCTATGTATGTCACCTGCAAAAAGTTTTGCTTCTTTTTCCAATTTGGATTCCTTATTTTTTTAAAATTAATTTATTTCTTTTAATTAGAGGATGATTGCTTTATAATATTGTGATGGTTTTTTGCCATGTATGAACATGAATCGACCGTAGGTATACATGTGTCTCCCCCATCTTGAACCCCCCTCCCATCTCCCTCTCCGCCTTATACCTCTGGGTGGTCCCAGAGCACCGGCGTTGGGTGCCCTGCTTCATGCGTCAAACTTGCACTGGTCATCTATTCTACATATGGTAATGTACATGTTTCAATGCTATTTTTTCAAATCATCCCATCCTTGCCTTTTCCTACTGAGTCCAGAAGCCTGTTCTTTATATCTGTGTCTCCTTTGCTGCCCTTAATGTAGGAATTTGGCACTGTCTTTCTAGATTCCATATATATGCATTAGTATACAGTGTTTGTCTTTCTCTTTCTGAGTTACTTCACTCTGTATTATAGGCTTCAGGTTTGTCCACCTCATTAGAACTGACTCATGTGTTCCTTTTTAAAATGGAGTAATATTTTATCGTGTATATGTACCACAACTTCCTTACCTATTCATCTGCCAATGGACGTCTAGGTTGCTTCCATGTCCTATTTATTGTAAGCAGTGCTGAAATGAACTTTGGGGTACATATGTCTCTCATTTCTGATTTCCTCGGGGTGTATGCCCAGCAGTGTGATTGCTGGGTCATAAACAGTTCTACTTCCAGAGTTTTAAGGATCTCCACACTGTTCTCCATTGTGGCTGTACCAGTTTTCATTCCCACCAACAGATGTAAGAGGGCTCCCTTTTCTCCACACCCTCTCCAGCATTTATTGTTTGTAGACTTTTTGATGATGGCCATTCTGATCAGAGTGAGATGATACCTCATTGTGGTTTGATTTGCATTTCTCTAGTAATGAGTGATGTTGAGCATTTTTTCATGTGTTTATTAGCCATCTGTATGTCTTTGGAGAAATTTCTGTTTAGGTCTTTTGCCCACTTTTTGACTGGGTTGTTCATTTTTCTGGTATTGAGCACATGAGATGCTTATATATTTTGGAGATTGTCAGTTGTTTCATTTGCTATTATTTTCTCTCATTCAGAAGGCTGTCTTTTTCACCTTGCTTATAGTTTCCTTAGTTGTGCAAAATCTTTTAAGTTTAATTGGGTCATATTTGTTTATTTTTGTTTTTATTTCCACTTCTCTGGGAGGTGGGCCATATAGGATCTTCCTGTGAGGATGTCAGAGAGTGTTTTGCATATGTTTTCCCCTAAGAGTTTTATAGTTTATGTCCTTAGATTTAGGTCTTTAATCCATTTTGAATTTATTTTTGTGTATGTGAAAGGCAAAGGAGAAAAGGAAAGATATACCCACTTGAAGGCAGAGTTCCAAAGAATATCAAGGAAAGATAAGAAAGTCTTCTTAAGTAAATAGTGCAAAGAAATAGAGGAAAACAATAGAATGGGAAAGACTAGAGGTCTTCAAGAAAATCAGAGATGCCAAGGGAACATTTCATGCAAAATTGGTACAAGAAAGGACAGAAATGGTACAGACCTAGCAGAAGCAGAAGATATTAAGAAGAGGTGGGAAGAATACATGGAAGAACTGTACAAAAAAGATCTTAATGGCCCAGAATAACTACGATGGTGTGGTCACTCATCTAAAGCCAGACATCCTGGAGTGTGATGCCAAGTGGGCCTTAGGAAGCATCACTACAAACAAAGCTAGTGGGTGTGACAGAATTTCAGCTGAGTGATTTCAAATCCTAAAAGATGATGCTGTTAAAGTGTTGCACTCAATATGCCAGCAAACATGGAAAATTCAGCAGTGGGCACAAGCCTGGAGAAGGTCAGTTTTCATTCCAATACCAAAGAAAGGCAAAGCCAAAGAATGTTCAAACTACTGCACAATTACACTCATTAAACATGCTATTAAAATATGCTCAAAATTCTCCAAGCTAGGCTTCAACAGTATGAGAACTGAGAACTTCTGGATGGTCAAGCTGGATTTAGAAAAGACAGAGGAAGCAGAGATCAAATTGCCAACATCCGTTGGATCATTGAAAAAGCAAGAGAATTCCAGAGAAACAGCTACTTTTGCTTCATTGACTATGCTAAAGCCTTTGACTGTGTGGATCACAACAAACTGGAAAATTCTTAAAGAGATGGAAATACCAAACCACCTTACCTACCTTCTGATAAACTTGTATGCAGGCCAAGAAACAACAGTTAGAATTGGATATGGAACAGCGGACTCTATCAAAATTGAGAAAGAATTATGTCAAGATTGTATATTGTCATCCCGCTTATATAACTTGTATGCAGAGTACATCATGAGAAATGTCAGGATGGATGAAGCACAAGCTGGAATCAAGATGGCTGGGAAAAATATCAATAACCTCAGATGTGCAGATGATACCACCCATATGGCAGAAAATAAAGAGGAACTGAAGAGACTCTTGATGAAGGTGAAAGAGAGTGAAAAAGCTGGCTTAAAACTCAGCATTCACCAAACTAAGTTCATGGCATTCAGTCCCATCACTTCATGGCAAATAGATGGGAAAACAATGGAAACAGTGACAGACTTTATTTTCTTGGGCTCAAAAATCACTGCAGATTGTGACTGCAGCCATGAAATTAAAAGACGCTTGCTTCTTGGAAGAAAAGCTAGGAAAAACCCAGACAGCATATTAAAAAGCAGAGACATTACTTTGCCAACAAAGGTCCATCTAGTCAAAGCTATGGTTTTTCCAGTAGTCATGTATGAATTGTGAGAGTTGGACCATAAAGAAAGCTGAGCACCAAAGAATTGATGCTTTTGAGCTGTGGTGTTGGAGAAGACTCTTGAGAGTCCCTTGGACTGCAAGAAGATCCAACCAGTCCATCCTAAAGGAGATCTGTCCTGAATATTTATTGGAAGAACTGATGCTGAACCTGAAGCTCCAATACTCTGGCCACCTGACTTGAATAGCCAACTCACTGGAAAAGACCCTGATGCTGGGAAAGACTGAAGCCAAGAGGAGAAGGGGACGACAGAGAATGAGATGGTTGGATGGCATCACCGACTCAGTGGACGTGAGTTTGGAGGCCAGTCATGCTGCAGTCCGTGGGGTCACAAAAATTCAGACACCACTGAGTGACTGAAGAGCAACAGCATGTGATCTCAGAAAGTGTTCTAGTTTCAGTCTCTCCACACAACTGACCAGTTTTCCTAGCACCACTGTTGGATAGACTATCTTTTATCCATTGTATAGTTTTGCCTCTTTGTCAAAGGTAAGTTATCCATAGGTGCATAGATTTATCTCTGAACTTTCTATTTTATTCTATGGATCTATATTTCTACATTTTTTTTATTTCTTTCATCAGTGTTTTATAGTTTTCTCTATACAGGTCTTTTGTTTCTTGAGGTAAATTTGTTCTTAAGTATTTTATTCACAAGATGGCTAGCATAGCAAATTTCAAATTAGAAGAGGGTGGCAGACAATGAGATGATTGTGTAGCATTACCAATTCAATGGACGTGAACTTGGGCAAGCTTTGTGAGATAGTGAGGGACAGGAAGGTCTCGCATGCTGCAGTTCATGGGGTTGCAAAGAGTCAGACACAGCTTAGTGACTGAATAACAACAACTCTGCCTATAAAGTAAATAAGCAAGTTGGCGATATGCAGCCTTGATGTACTCCTTTCCCAATTTTGAACCAATCCATTGTTCCACGTCTGGTTCTGTTGCTTCTTGACCTGCATACAGCTTTTGTAGGAGGCAGGTGAGGTGGTCTGGTATTTCCATCTCTTTAAGAATTTTCCACAGTCTGTTGTGATTCACACAGTCAAAGACTTTAGCAGTTGTCAAAGAAGCAGAAGTAGATGTTTTTCTGAAATTCCCTTGCTTTTACTATGATCCAACGAATGTTGGAAATTTGATCTCTTGTTCCTCTGTCTTTTCTAAACCAAACTTGTACTTCTGGAATTTCTGTACCACGGAAGCCTAGCTTGAAGGATTTTGACCACTACTTTGCTAGCATGTGAAATGAGTGTAATTGTGCGGTAGTGTGAACATTCTTTGGCATTGTCCTTCTTGGAACTGGAATGAAAACTGACCTTTTCCAGTCCTGTGGCCACTGCTGAGTTTTCCAAATTTGCTGGCATATTGAATGCAGCACTTTAACAGCATCTTCATTTAGGATTTGAACTCGCTCAGCTGGAAATTGATCACCTCTGCCAGCTTTGTCCTTGGTAATGCTTGACTTCACACTCCAGGCTGTCTGGCTCTAGGTTAATGACCACACCATGGTGGTTATCTGGGTCATTAAGGTCTTTTTTGTATAGTTCTTTTGTGTATTCTTACCACCTCGTCTTAATCCCTTCTCCTTCTATTAGGTTCTTACCATTTCTGTCATTTGTTTTCTCCATCTTTGTGTGAATTATTCCCCTTTGCATGAACTATTCATCTTTGCATGATATCTCTAATTTGGTTTGCCATATATGGCCTTTATTATGTTGTGATAGTTTCCTTCCATGCTCACTCTGGAGAGTTTTTGTTCATTTTTTTAATCATAAGTGGGTGTTGAATTTTGTGAAAAATTTTTTCTGCATCTACTTAGATGATCATTTTTATTTTTTGATTTGTTAATATGCTGTATCATACTGATTGATTTGTGTTATACTGAAGAATCCTTGCATTCCTATGATACATCTCACTTGATCGTGGTGTATGATCCTCTAAATGTGTTGGATTCTGTTTGCTAGTATTTCGTTGAGATTTTTTATGCCTATTGTTCATTAGTTATATTGATGTGTAATTTGATCTCTTTGTAATAGTTTTGTCTGATTTTGGACTCTACTTTTTTTTAACTGCTAATGCTTTGGTAAAAATATTCAGGGACACTCATGACTCCTGCCAGTTGCTTTCCCTGACAATATTATTTTCAAGAATCAACAATATTCCTTTGAGGTTAAACACTAGCTGGATATACTATTGTGTACATGATCTGATTCAGTGATCTTAACTCTTTCAAAATCTAGAACATTTAACCTGTTTACACAAATTATAGCTTATGAGATGATGAAGAATCTACTTCTTTTCCTATGTGTCTAAAAGTTTAGATTTTATAACTTAGTGCAATATTTCAAACTGGTATAGTATAATATAAACTGCTCTTGTACAAACCAACCATTTCATTTTGGCCATTGTATTATTCTTTCCCAAATACACATCCCCCACCCGCCCCTTTAGTTTCTGCCTCCATCTTTTACTCAGCCACAGGGGGATGTGCTAACAGATAAGACAAAAACACAAAAGTCCAATAACAGTCCACAAAGCAAGTGTCCCTGAATACTCCGGCCCTGTATATAAGCTACAGGGTTTATCCACGTTCTGACCCTGAGCACTCTTCTTAGTTAGACACACGGGCCACTAAGGAGGTCCAGATGACCCAGGTGGCCTCCTTCCTAGTAGAAGGGAACTGCTGCTCGCTCAAGGATTGCTGCTCCCTTGGCTGTGGGCCTCCATCTGGGCCCATGGGTTGCCCACAGGACTCGGGGGCCCAGGATCCCGCACCACTGTGCTAATGTCCCTGCCATGTGCTCTGCTGTGAGTGATAAACTGTCTCATCTACATTTGACATCTATGGAATGGTAGCACCTTGTTTGTTCCCTCCCTTTCTCTTAAAGATTGAGGTTCCTCCCTGACAAATATATTTTGAAAGATCCTCCCTGCCTCCCAAATTTTGCGCCTAATTATGTAAGGATTGTACATTGGCAAACAAGTATAATAAACAATGGAAGATATTTTACAAAGAATATAGACATCACTCATTTTTAAAAAGCATTGTATAACATTTATTAGAGCAGAGTTAATGAATGAATAATAAATTTCCCATTTATTGGTGTCTATGATGTACATTTTTCTCAATAACCTCATAAGATCACTATTATTATGCTGTTTTTACATACCAGTTTGTATTATTATTTTTTTTCCTGCTACAAATTTTGTGTGCTAAAACATTTATTTTCAGGGATTCAGTCTGTCACCTCCAGGTGTGGCTGTTGTACACTTTTCATTCTACTGCTCTGCCATTCTGAAATCATAAGCTATATTTTTGAGGTAAAATCAGGATTAGAAATCATAATTTGAGCAAACATCACTGTCATGGGATCTGGACTGTTTCTAGTAAATAAGGTAAGATGTTTCAGATAAACTTGATTGTTCACATTAGTAAGTAACTAAATAGTCCCCTAAAGGTTGATGTTATTTTAAATAAACTGATTTATGGTGAATTCAATTCACCTCAAATTTTTATATAATAGAATTTCATTTTGCCAGACTCCTCAATGCAATCGATAAATGATAGAATCTGGGTTAAGTGAAGCGACCAGATGGTCTGAGGTGGATAGGATAGCATAGTCCCCTTAGGTATATTTGATATATCATGTTTAGGATTTTCCCAGTTCTAATGCTGCTGACTGGATCTACTATAATAATGTAGTGACAATAAACAAAGCAAGCCAGTTGATTCTGCTGTCACTGTGATTAAATTTATAAAACGTGACTTGCTGTTAAATCTTCTAACTGCAGGCAAATAAATTAATACATGATTGAACATCTACTAGGGCTCTGTAGCATTTAGCCAAAAACTTTAAGAACAGATTCTAGAATGTACTGGGGGAAGTAACAGTTGTGGACCCTTTTGTATCCTAACAAGGATACTTCTAAAATGTTGCTTTGGAAAATCACCATCTTCTGTGCTTAAAATGGGAACATTCTGAGCAGTTTCAATTCTCAGACTAATGCCTGAAGAAAGAAGAGGAAGTTCTATTTATATAAGATGGAGTCTGACTCTGCATACAGAAATAACCTAGGCTGGCCTGGTTGATTGAATCTACTGCCCTTAGGCATTGTAAATAATAAGAAAGTAGGTCTAGGCTCTGTGGGAACTGGAGTTTAAACTATGGGAAGTGACCTCTCAAATCCAGAAAAAAAGATTATGCTATCAGGTACAAAAATAAGTATTTATTCATATTAGGAAAAAAATTAAACAGTTTAAAAATGTGATAAAACTGACAAATATTATAAACACTCCCAAGCTTAGACAAATAACACTATTTTTAGTCAATTAAACCTATATCATTTTTTTTTTGGCCATGTGTCATGGCCTATGGGATCTTAGTTTTCCTCAGCCAGGGACTGACTCTATGCCACCTGCATTGGAAGCACAGTCTTAACCTGTGGACCACCAGGGAAAGCCCACTTCCATAACTTTTTTAAAACATTCTTTCCCTGTATACTCTTTAATCACCACTTCAAAATGACAGCAATTATGTAAATTTTTAAACATTGAAAATTTATTATTTCTTTTAACATGGTTGAGTAGAATTTGTATTCTTGTGTTGGTAATTTTGAAAATACTTTAGATTTGTAATTTGGATTAATAATGTCATATAGACATTTGGGATACTTGTCAAAATTGTGAAAAATCTCTATCAAAAAAATTTTTTTTCATGTATTAGCTATCTCATTTCAGATCATTTCAAGTTTTCTTGTGCGATGACTACTTTCAAGTGGTCTTTGAATTAACAAAGGGCATTAACTGGTTTGTCATTGGCATTTTTGTTGTACTGTAGAATTTTGAGTATTTTATTATCTTTCCCCTTGTTCATCTTGGTTTAATCAGAAGGTAATTTAAATCTTTTCTTCAAATGTATTAATATGATTTACTTCTTTTCATTAATTGAATTCTTAAATAAACCAAATGCCTGTTCATTATTTCTATTTGGAAATGATCCCCTTATGTAAAGAGCTACTGACTTCAGTATTATGTGAGTTTTGTTGTGCTGAAATTCATCTCTTGTTATAGAAACATTGTCTTAATTTCCTTGTATGTATTTTTATTCTGTTTCCTACTCCATTAATTTTTAATCTGAGCTTAAAAAGCATATTTAATAGGTAAATTTAAAACAGACAAAATATAAAGTCAAATCAATTATCTGTAATTTCCATGTATTTTACTGAAACCTTCTAAAACATCTTTCTCTATTTCATTCAATATGGCATACCCCAGCTTACCTCTTCCTTAGCCAGATCCTAAAATATGGTCAGGGTATAGTCATAGCCATGCTAAAGCCATGGTCAAAGGTAAAGTGTACGTAGGAGTCCTAGGAATGGAAAGATACACCCGTCTTAATCAAGTCAGGTTAAAAGGTCTGACTTTTGAAAAATGTTATTAAAAAGCGTTCCATCATGGAATACATTAATGAAACCTTTCTCAGGGACTTTGAAAGGACTCATGCACATGCAGGGTCTTGAAATTCTACGCTTCAGCAGCTCATGGTAAATGGGCCTCTGCTGCCCACCTGAGGAGGAGTCCAACCAGAAACCATCCCAGAGCACGGGAGCTCTGAAGTTGTAGGTGGCTCCCCTGGTAGCATAGCAACAACTTGGGCTCATTTGCAGATTGTCGCCTCTTCTGTTCACGACTGAGAAGCAAGTCAACAGGACAAAGTTAAAAATACGTGAGTTAGGGCCATTTTGACCTATGCTCCCCTAGTTCCTTACCAAGACAGCTGAAAACAGCCTCAGAATTGAGTAACTCTTGAGGTCAGAGTGCTGGGAGCCTCTAACCTTTCCTAGGTTACACCAGGAAAGGGTCACTTTGGCCTTCGTGTGTCTACGGCTACCTCAAGTTTACTGCAGGCCTGGCCGTGCTGCACCACAAAGACAAGAGGAGCCAGGATTAAGGTTTCTAACAGGCTAGGGGCCCACAGTACTGACTTTTCCGAGACTGAGGTGTTTCCTTGGAGAAAAGAGGCGCATCTCAGTTAAAACCAGGATAGTCCCAGGGGAATCAGGGTGATGGGTCATCTAAATCAGACAGGCTGATCCTTTAAATGGAACCCTATATCACAATATTTTCTAAACGGCAGAATGTGGATTTCGGAGTAAGCTACAGTGAGTATGAATTTAGTTTCTAGTCACAGAACTTGGGCAAGTGGCTTAAACTTTCTGGGCTTCATTCATAAACCGAAGATGACAATGTTCACATCATAGAATTTTTGTGATCAATAAATTACATACTAAATGCAAAGGTTTTAGCATGGTATCTGACACGTTGAAAGCTGGTGACTCCCACATCACTCATATCATCATCATCTAAGAAGTTAGAATTAGTGGGTGAAGTCGGCCACAGTTTCCAGGTGATGAAGACATTTTCAGCTAGGTAAATTGCAGTATCCGGACTCATAGAGTCTGTCCAAATAAAAGTTACTAAATGTAAGGGTCTCTGAGGATGTCTTGGGGTACTGGTGAACAGGCTTCTGTCTTGGAGAAAGGAACTGGCAAGAATCAGGCAAATGACACAGGTACCAGCTGAATGGACTGGTTTCAAGGGAGCGCATCAACCCTGTTGGGGAATTAGTACCACACGCAGAAAGTTGAAGAAGTCATAATTCTGGTTTTGTGTCCTTGGGTGACAAAAACTTCTCTGTGCCTATACTGTAGAAGAATTTGTTAGTGGAGATTGGTACTAATGAATGCTAAATTCCTGGGACTGAGTCTGAGTCCTGGTAGGCACCAAATCAGTGGAAAAGAAAGGCGATGCAGGTGACCCATCCTCAGCCAACTTGGCTTCGGAGTTGTGTACCACTTCTAGAGCCCATGACAAATGAGCCAGTTACCCAGGTGCCTGAGTGTCGGGCATGCAGGGGTGTCCCGTGGCTGATTCCACATGGGTCCATCTATTCTGTATTGCCAATCGAGTGCCAGGGTGTCTGAGATCAGATCTGCTACCCAAACAGAACTTTGGGATAAAGTCCAAATTCTAGTGAGCAGTTGAGCTAGAGACTCAAGAGGGAGTGCCAATCAGAGCCTTAGCAAGCTCTAGACCTAGATATTTGAGAGGGTGTAAAGTGATAATGGTAGGTAACAGGGACCGAGCTAATCTTTCTGTTTGTTATCTCAACAATGGCAGTTCCCTTCCAGGAGGGCAATATTTGTTTGTTGGTATTGTTTCTGGTGTAAGCTGGGGTGTTTGGAAAGTGTCTATTAGAAGTTGGGGAAGGGAGAGGATGTAACTTCTGTTGGACACTTTCTTGGCTTCGTGGGATAACTGGGGACAGTGAGTACCTAAGACTCCACAGATTTCTTTAGATTGAGGATGGTCCTTTCGTTAAATTGTGGGTTCTGTTCTGGGATCTGGAAGGGCAGTTGGGTAAGCAATGTATCATTAGCGATAAGAGAGTCCAATACCAGAGAGCAGCCACTGTCCTTATATCTTTCTATTCTTGTGCTTACTGGTGTTGAGAATGCCAGAGAAGCACGCTTTGGGCAAAACTGAGGGAACCATTTGTGTTAGAGGGAGCTGAGACTTCCTAGGAAGAGCACCCCGAGGCCTTTGGGGAAAAATATGTTACCTAGTACAGTGACAAGCTTGAAGAAGGGTCCAATATGCATTTTTTTCAATGGTTGAACAGAAAATGAACAAGTAAGTACTCTGGTTTTCAAATACCTAGGTGATTTTAGGCATAGATTCTCCATTCAGTGATTGGTTAAAAACCCAGAAAAATCAGAAAACTGAACAAAAACATAAAGTTGTAGAAGGGAATCACATTCCAGCATTTCTTAGTTGTTTAGTCGCTAAGTTATGTCCAACTCTTTGTGACCCCATGGACTACAGCCCACCAGGTTCCTCTGTCCATGGGATTTCCCAGGCAAGAATACAGAGTGGGTTGCCATTTCCTTCTCCAGGGGATCCTTCTGACTCACGGATTAAGCCTGCATCTCCTGTATTGGCAAGAGGATCCTTTACCACTAGCCACCAGGAAAGCCCATTTCTTTGTTGCCACACAATTATTTGACTGAGTGAAATAGGCTGTCTGAAGTTGTTGTATAGATATTGGAACTGAAGAGTATTTTCACTTGAAATTATTTTGACTGATCTTATGAAGCCTTATAGCCACCACAGAATAAATCTCTGGTATTCTGATGTATCTAAGGGAGCAAGATTGGGTTTCTCAGGTGGTGCAGTGGTATAGAGTCCACCTACTAATGCAGGACACTGTTTGATCCCTGGGTTGGGAAGATCCCCTGGAGTAGGAAATGACAGCCTCCTCCAGTATTCTTGCCTCAAGGAAAACTCCTTGAACAGGGGAGATTGGCAGGCTATACAGTCCATAGCATCTCTAAGAGTCAGACATGACTGAGCAACTGAGCACGCAAGAGAGCAAAATGGGTTTATGGTATATACGGGTTGGGGTTAGCCGAAAATAAAAGTGCAAAACTTCACCCGTTATTTTACAATTTTTAAAAAAATGATTGCATTCTAAAACTTTTAAGGGTGAAGAACTTTGCTTTATGTAATTTTCCCACTGCTGTCCTTTATAAGGGCTTATAAAGTAACAATTTTCTCCATTAGAGAAAAACACAAACTTTCTAAATTAATTTAAGCTCTCTCTTTATTGTCCATCACCTTTGGCACATCATGTAGCAAACCTCGTACTAAAAATCAGCACGTGGAGCATTATCACAATTTATAAAATCCTCTGGAGCATAACATGCAAAAACCACTTTTCACTAATCGAAGAATCATTGTGAACTTGACTGATGATCCTATGATAAATGACCTTCATTGTTTCTCAGAAAGTATATGCTTTGTAAATACAGTACATTTCACATGATCTGAAACTCAGTATTGAGGAAAGAGGCTCTTTTTAGTCCAGCAAGAGAATGAAGGATGACTTTTTACTTAATTTCTATGCCTTGGAACATGCCTCTAGCAAAACTGTTGGGACTTTCTGTGTTTACATTTGTAGAAGAGAAATCCTAACCTGATTAGTAAGAGTGCAAAAAGCATGAATTTTGCACTTGTGATTAATTCAGAAACTTTCTTTGCAGAAACTAATTAAACCATAGAAATTTAGATAGACTGACCTACAAATTTCATTTAATCCAAACTGACCAAGATTTCTAAATGTACACTATTTTTTTTCTAGAGTTGGGAAATCCATTCACAATTATAGCTAATAATG
Organism: Cervus elaphus; assembly: GCF_910594005.1. Lineage (NCBI taxonomy): Eukaryota > Metazoa > Chordata > Mammalia > Artiodactyla > Cervidae > Cervus > Cervus elaphus. Next base: position 314,475 of record NC_057826.1, on the reverse strand, counting down.
GTTTTGTATTGAAGATTATGAATATGAAGTAGATTAAATCATCAATAAACCATTATTTCTATTATGGGTTTTAAAAGCTAAATAAGAAATTCTCTTGTCTTTGGTCATGATACCTAAAGAAATTTACTTAGTAAGTGGGCAATTTTATCTACTTAAAGACAGATATTACTGATATTACTTTGAAATATATTAAAGAACCAAGATAAGCACCTTGGAAGACATATATTGGACAAATAGTTGACAACCAATATTATTTGTGTAGGATAAAAATGGGAAAAAACGGATTAAAAATATAAATCATTCAACACCCACATGAAAACGTAGGGGAGCATCTACACCCAGGTGGACCTAACTTCTAAGTCCAAGACTCTACCAAACAACCCAGGGGAGGTCAGAGTTCACAGAACTCTGAGACAATGCCATCACACCCTAGAAGAGCTAAAGCCATATTCTGAGTCAGAGTCCCCTTTCGAGAATAATATATCAGGGCAACAGTGTTATAAAATTCTGAATAATTTTTCTGAGAATTGTATTCATCAAGAAAACAAAATGTTAATAAAGATGTTTCTAAGACACTAGAGATTAATAGTCATGTTGTTTTATTACATTCTTTTTGTTTCAAATGATTCATCTTTCAGAAAAAGAAAAACTCAAAATCCTCCAAATATGATCCATATTGCTGAGTTGGACTATAGAACAATCATTTAAACATGCTGGCTTACCATTTACTCTTTCAATTATGTAACAAATTATGACTGAGCAGTAACTAGGTCAGCTAAAAAGGAAGAAAGACACTCCCAAGGAGCTCACAGTTTACAGTTAAGAGAGGGCTTCCTGGGAAATAAACTGATTAGGAAGCTATGGTTTTGCTCTTGGGTTTGCAAGTCCAGGAGTTTCATTTTTCAGTTTACCCATGGGGCTTCCTAGGTGGCCCAGCGGTAAAGAATCCATCTGTCAATGCAAGAGATACAAAATACATGGGTTTGATATCTGGCTCTGGAAGGACCTCGGAGGAGGAAATGGCCACCCTCTCCAGTATTTTTGCCTGGAAAAAATCATGGACAGAGGATCCTGGTGGGCTATCATCCATAGGATTGCAAAGTGTTGGACACAACTAAGCAGCAGGCGTGATATAGCATAGGTAAGCTGACTCAGGAGGATAAATGTACGAGACGCACAAAGATAAAGAATCTTGAAAGCATCACAATAAAAAAAAGTCTTGGTATATACAGGGATTCCTTCATAAAATTATTAGAGGATTTTGTGGCAGAAACATTACAAGCCAGAGGGAGTAGGATGATACAGTCAGAGAGCTGAAAGAAAAAAAAAGCAACACTTGCCAACCAAGAATGCTAAATGGAGCAAAACTGTCCTTCAAAAACGAAGGAAAAATAAGGAACTTCCCAGATAAAACCTGAGGGAGCGCATCACTGCTAGGCTTGCCTTAACAAGAGTTGCTAAAGAAAGTCTTTCAAGTTAAAATAAAAGACCCTAGGCAGGAACACAAAAGGATATAAAACTCTCCCTGGTAAGGGAAGTATATAGATAAATACAGAATCCTTTAATGGTGGTACATAAATCATTTTCAATTCAGATATAGAGCTTAAATTATAAAAATATACTTATGAAATATGTTAATGGATTAAAAATATTTTTAAAAAGATGAATTTTTGACATTGATAACAAAGGAGTGGTGAAGACTTAAAGAAGTAGAGCTGTTATGTCACTGTACTTAATTTGTTATCAGTTTAAAATTGATTATTTTAGTTATAATACGTTTTATATAATCGGTAAAGAAAATACCTGTAGAAAATGCACAAAGGAAAATGAGAAAGGGATCACAGTCTGCCATTGTATAAAAGTAAACCACAGAGAAAAAAAAAAAATAAACCACAGAGAGGCAGTGAGAGGAAAGGAGGGACAACACAATCATACAGCACAGAAAACAGTAAACAGAACGACAATATGAGGTTCTTTTCTATCACCAATTACTTCAAATATAAATGATTTAAACTCTCCAGTCAAACTCTCTCTATATATGCCTTATATCTAGAGAGGCAGCTCCTTTCTGCCTCCTTATGTCTAGTAAGAGAATCACTAGCCCACTTCAACTGGAAATGTACCAAAAAGATAATGGGAATATAGTTCAGTCAAACAGGCAGTTTACAAAGTCAACAGTCATGCATTAAGTCTATAGAGTTCTATGCAATATGCTTCTTATATTCACAACTGCAGGTTCAACCAAACATAGACCAAAAATATATTTTAAAAAATCAAGAAAGTTTCTGAAAGCAAAACTTGAATTTGCCCTGCACCAGGAACTATTTATATTTTTTATTTCAGAATTTACTATTTACTATTTATTTCAAAATTTACCTTGTGTTTACAACTATTTGCATAGCATCTACATTGTATTAGGCATTATATTAATAAGTAATCTAGAGGTAAGTTTAAGTATATGGGAGGATATGTGTAGGTTATATGCAAATACCACATGATTTTGTATGATGAGTTTGAGCATCTGTATGGGGTCCTGGAATGAGTCCCCGAGAATTTCAAGGGACAATTGCATTTTGTTCTCTTTTCTCACCTTACATATTCTCCTGGCCACCTCAGTCTTCTCTATGACTTTGACTACCATGTCTATATGAATATTCCCCAACTTTATATTCCCAGCTTGGATGACTATAGTCTTCTCTATAGTCTTAGATAACCAAGATGCTGATAGACGTCACCTCGATATCTCACTTAATCTTCCATTTGTTCAGGCTGAATTTGTCTCTTTCCTCTTTGTCTCATTTTGGTTAACAGTACCATTATGTACCTAGCACTCAAACCAGAAATCTTCTAGTCATTCCATACAGTTTTCCTTCCCACACACATATGACTAGTGAGGACTAGTCCCATTTACTCAATTTCTCCTAAATTTCCACTGCTGTTATTCTGATGCAAACCATTATCCTCTCGCATACAGATCAAGGCAACCATCTCCTGCCCCCCACCCTCTCCTGTTACCCCATCCTTCTTTGTGCTTTAAGAATAGAAACCAGAGATATTACTCTTCTATTGGAAGCCCTTCACTGATCCCCTTTAAGATAATGGGTGAAATCCAAGTGTTGCATAGCTTAAACCATTCTCAATAATCCGACTATGACCTACCTTACCTGTAATCATGTTTGGAGCTATTATATTTGCTTCCTTTTTTAAGACTCAGACTGGACCTATTTTATTATTACTCCTTCCCTGGAGGTTCTCATTCTGCAGCTGGAAGAGAAAAACCTTTCTTCTCTCTTGATGGAGTTATCAGCATGTGGGACTCTAACTCCCTGTGTTCGTGTTCTTCACCCTGTAGAGAGGTCCCGGCAGAGTGAAAAGGAACAAACAATAAGATGCAAAACAAAGAAGAGATTAGAGACAAAGATGGAGAAACAGAGCACTAACAGAAGTTGTGTCTCTGGATCCCGTTGCCCTGAAGGTTACTGTTGACTTTCTGCAGTTCAGATTTCTCTTATATGTTTAAGTTCACTTGAGCTGTATTTCTCTTGCATCAGAGTAGTGATTTATATACATAATTGAAACTCATACATTCAATGTGTAGCCATAAAGTACCACATGAACACATTCCCATTATATGTCACTGTGTCTGATACAGCATTTCTCTTCATTTTTTAAGTGAATGAGCTTGAAGAATAATTCTTCAAGATTCTGTTTAAACATCAAATCTTACCAAGTTACTTCTTGATAACTTCAGATTAAGCTGACCATTATATTTTGAGAGCCTCTTCATACATACAGAATTTACCCTTTTATATTTATTCATATCCTTTATTAGGTGGTAAAATTTTGGAAAAAAGGGACCCTTCCTTCTTCATTTTTGTCATTGATCATAGTGTCTGAGGTAGAGAAAGTGCCAAATTAATATTTGTTAAATGATGGATGATTTTGCAATTTATGTTTACTATTTTAAATGGGAATTATTTTTGTGTTTGGGGATGTTTTATCAATTTGCTTTTGGACATACTTGTAGGAACCTTCATATTATCACTTTATTTATACACTATGGGAACAAAGAAAGGAACAAATGCTATTGCTTTCATTTTATACAAAGTATAAATAAGTCAATTTATAGTATTTTGTCAACATGTAAGTTAGAAAAATAAATGGGATTAAACCAAAAGGAAATCGCCCTTAGGACATAGGTTCCTAAGCATTGTGAAGTGAGACTGATATTAACAAGCAGCAATCCAGTGGAGACTAAGCCAAGTGTTGAGGTAAAGCTTTTAGAGTAGATACCCTTACAATTGGGCTTCCCTGGTGGCTCAGACCGTAAAGCGTATGCCCGCAATGCGGGAGATCCGGGCTCGATCCCTGGGTTGGGAAGATCCCTGGAGAAGGAAATGGCAACCCACTCCAGTATCCTTGGCTGGAGAATCTCATGGATGGAGGAGCCTGGTAGGCTACAGTCCACAGGGTTGCAAAGAGTCGGACACGACTGAGCAACTTCACTTCACCCTTACAATTATCAATTTTTTTTTCCATTTATTTTTATTAGTTGGAGGCTAATTACTTTACAATATTGTAGTGGTTTTTGCCATACATTGACATGAATCAGCCATGGATTTACATGTGTTCCCCATCCTGATCCCCCCTCCCCGCTGCCTCCCCATCCCATCCCTCTGGGTCATCCCAGTGCACCAGCCCCGAGCACATGTCTCACGCATCCAACCTGGACTGGTGATCTGTTTCACACTTGATAATACACATGTTTCGATGCTGTTCTCTCAATTTCAAATCTGGTATGTGCAATCACCAGACTTAAGCCTCATATTCATTTTTCAAAGATTAACAACAATAAATTGATGTACCTATACACAACTGGGGCTTCTGTCATAGCTCAGTTGGTAAAGAATCCCCCTGCAATTCAGGAGATCCTGGTTCGATTCCTGGGTCGGGAAGATCCCCTGGAAAAGGAAAAGCCTACCCACTCCAGTATTCTGGCCTAGAGAATTCCGTAGACTGTATAGTCCATGGGGTCGCAAAGAGTTGGACATGGCTTTCACTTTCATACACAATTGTTCGTAGAAAGCTCTGTAACTTCCCAGTGTAAGTCTGTTTTCTAATATTCAAAATAAAACTCCAAGTCAGTTTGCATGAACTTGCATCAGACAGCCTCTGTATTTCATTTTCAAATTATGTTGTATTGTTCACTTCAACCAATCTCCAAAAGCAATTTTAGTAATTTAATATTATTTTATTTTACTTGAGATAAAACAATCTCCAAATTGATAAATAGATGTACATAATTCTAGCCAACTAGATTGATAGCAAGTAATTGTAAACAGTATTTTAATTCTAATATAAATATAAATATATATATATATGCTTAGTTGCTCAGTCATGTCCAACTCTTTGCAACTCCACAGACTGTAGCCGACCAGGCTCCTCTGTCTGTGGGATTCTCCAAGCAAGAATACTGGAGTGAGTTGCCATGCCCAGGGGATCTTCCCAACCCAGGGGTCAAACTCCGGCCTCCCGCATTGCAGGGAGATTACTGAGCCACCAGGGAAGCCCAAGAATACTGGATTGGGTAGCTTATCCCTTCGTCAGGGAATCTTCCCAACCCAGGAATCAAACTGGGTTCTCCTTCATTGCAGGCGGATTCTTTATCAGCTGAGCTACCGGGGAAGCTCACATATATGTACACACACACACACACACATATATATATATATATATGTATATATTCAAAAGTTTTTTATAATTTTAAAATATTGTCCTCTGTCTTAAGCCAGGTTGCTTCAACAAAAATACTGGGTGGCTTCTAAACAACAGAAATTCATTTCTCACAGTTGTGGAGGTGGGAATCCCACGATCCAGGCTGGCAGGTTTGAAGTTTGGTGAGGGCCTGCTTTCTGGTCCATAGGTGACTATCTTCTCACTGTGGCAGAGGGGAGCTAGAGAGCTCTCTGAGGTCTGTTTTGTAAGGGCACTGATCCCATTCATGAAGGTGCCATCCCCGTGCCCTAACTACATGCCATGGGCCCCGCTTCCAAATACCATCCCCTTGAGAGTTAGACTTCAGTATGTGAATTTTGGGGAGCACAAACATTCAGTCCATAGCAGTTTCTGATCTATCATTTACTGAGAAGCTGTGTGAAACTCTGCCCCCATTTGTATGGATTGCTGAACGAGTATTGTCATTCTATCCGTTTTAAATTTCATATATTTTGAAGCAATGAAATTGAATGAAATGATTTTTGACATTTTATGTTTCCAGATAATTGTTCCTTTTATTCTTATAGTGTCCACCTTTCTCCCTAGCAACGAATATTCAACCATTCCTTATCATAATAGCAAATGATTATTTAGTGCTTCAAATGACTAGATGGGCTTCCCTGGTGGCTCAGCGGTAAAGAATCCACCTGCAATGCAGAAGACACGGGTTTGTCCCTGGGTTGGGAAGGTTCCCTGGAGAAGAAAATGGCAACCCACGCCAATATTCTTGCCTAGGAAATCCCGCTGATGGAGAGCCTGCTGGGCTGCAGTCCAGGGTCACCAGGAGTCCAACATGACTTAGCGACTACACCAACCGCCGTATATTTGCAGGTTTACAGAGAGTTTTAGCCCAGTAATACAATGCAGTGCTGAGTTTGATGGAATCATAGCATAAAATTTTCTTCATTGATCTTCAAAAATAGCTGTGAATCAAACCAGTTCTTTCACTCATCTGTACTCAACACCATTGTGTCCATTTTCCTTTCTTTTGAGGTTTTTAGCCAAAAAAGAAAAAAAGATCTAGGACCATCTGATTTTAACCCCATAGGCAGAGATGACCATTTACACTGATGAACTCGGATTCTTTCCTTTGGTTGCTGTTCTTCAGTCACTCAGTCGTGTCTGACTCTTTGGGACCTCATGGATTGCAGCACTCCCGGCTCCCCTGTCCTTCACTATCTCCTGGAGTTTGCTCAGAATCATGTCCATTGAGTGGGTGATGCTGTTTAACCATCTCATCCTCTGCCGTCACTTTTCCTTTTCCTATAGGAAAGCTGAAAATCTTTGAAAAATCTATTTATAGAGCATAACATAACATTTCATTTTATTTAACCTGATAATTTGTTCCATTCCTTAGATATGTAGTTCTGATCAAACTGATAAATTCTTCCACCAACCCCATAAACTTCATTCTACTCAATGTGGTTCTGACTTGGCCTAAGATTTTATATCTCCTATAGCTCTGTGGGATTGTCCTCAGGGCTCTCCTGCTCTCTTTCGCTTGTCCCCACTTGACTTCCATCTGCAGCAGGGGCTCCTCTGTGATCGTCAGAGTGGCTTCCTGGACTCCCTCTTAGCTCTTGGGAAACACTGTGACTGTGCCAGTAAAATCATGTGACCATGTTGGAATAACCAGCCTTGGTCACACCCTGTATATCCTGTGCCTAAGGGAAGGTATGATATGCTTTTCCAAAAGAAAAGAAAAAACAGGATGGTATAAGCAAAGAGGAGGAAATGGAAGCCCGTTCCAGTATTCTTGCCATCGACAGAGGAGCCTGGTAGGCTGCAGTCCATGGGGTTGCAAAGAATCAGACACGACTGTGCACACATGCATAAGCAAAAAAAGGGCATAGGATACACCCTGTGATGACCACATCATAGCTTTTATAAGATTACTGTTCTAGAAAACATTCATCTTATCTGTGCAGCCCATATATCCTGAACAAAATGGTACAAAGAATAATGTTAAAAACAGTCAGTTGGAGGAAAGATTGTTTAGGAAAACTATACACTTTTTGACTTATAAGATGTTTTAATGTCTTATACAAGATTTTGAAAAACAAACAAATAAACAAACTCCTGGTCTCAGAGGTGCTCTTAAAATATACCTGATGATGGAGAAGGAAATGGCAACCCACTCCAGTATTCTTGCCTGGAAAAGTCCATGGACAGAGGAGTCTGGCGGGCTGAAGTCCATGGGATTACATGACTGAGCATGTGTGCACAAGGGTGGAGGGAAATGGGTTGGTAGCAATAAAGTGGTAGAACTAAAAAAAAAAAAAAAAAAAATATACCTGATGAGAATTTACATTGGTATAACATTTCTGGAAAACATTTTTGCCAATTCGTAACCAAGATAGTAAAAGATCTAATGATTCTTAACCTAGGTATTTATCTGCTTCTAGGTATACAGCCTAAGGATAAATTAGAAATAAAGACAAATATGTATCAGAATGTTAGTCATAGAACATTAGTCCTTAAACCTGATGAAACATTCAGTTCAGTTCAGTTGAGTTCAGTTGCTCAGTTGTGTCTGACTCTTTGCAACCCCATGGACTGCAGCACGCTAGGCCTCCCTGTCCTTCACCAACTCCCAGAGCTTGCTCAAACTCGTGTCCACTGAGTCGGTGGTGCCATCCAACCATCTCATCCCCTGTCGTCCCCTTCTCCTCCTGCCTTCAATCTTTCCCAGCATCAGGGTCTTTTCCAATAAGTCAGTTCTTTGCATCAGGTGGCCAAAGTATTGGAGTTTCAGCTTCAACATCAATCCTTCCAATGAATATTCACGATTGACTTCCTTTAGGATTGACTGGTTTGATCTCCTTGCAGTCCAAGGGACTCTCAAGAGTCTTCTCCAACACGACAGTTCAAAAGCATCAATTCTTCGGCGCTCAGCTTTCTTTATAGTCCAACTCTCACATCCATACATGAACACACAACAACTCTCACATCGGTACATCAAAACCATAGCTTTGACTAGACAAACCTCTGTTAGTAAAGTAATGTCTCTGCTTTTTAATATGCTGTCTAGGTTCGTCATAGCTTTTTTTAGGAGCAAGAGTCTTTTGATTTCATGGCTACAGTCACCATCTGCGGTGATTTTGGAGCCCAAGAAAATAGTCTGTCACTATTTCCATTGTTTCCCCATCTATTTGCCATAAAGTGCCGTGATCTTAGTTTTCTGAATGTTGAGTTTTAAGTCTACTTTTTCACTCTCCTCTTTCACCTTAGGAAGATTAAATGTACTACAGTAGAAGATGGTTTAAAAAAATCATAGCATATTTCAAATAGTGGAATATTATGTAACCATTGTAACTTAAATGAAAAGAAAAATGCTCATATAAAAACCAGATTTGAAGCTACTTAATACAAATTTAATCTTTATTTGGTGTTTGTAAATAGTTGTATCTATAGAGTTACACAAAAATTTCAAGTTTTTTTTTCCCTGGTGGTCAAGATTACATGTGGTTTCACATTCCTATTTTTTTTTCTAAGTACATAATTTATTGTTACTATTGATTTTTTAAAGAAAAATCTTTCTTCCTGAAAACTGTATCTTATTTAAAACTCAATATTCAAAAAAAGAAGATTATGGTATCTTGTCTGTCATGGCAAATCTATGGGGAAATAATGGAAACAGTGACAGACTTTATTTTCTTGGGTTTGCAGATGGTGACTGCAGCCATGAAATTAAAAGATGCTCACTTCTTGGAGGAAAAATCTATGACCAACCAAGACAGCATATTAAAAAGCAGAGACATTACTTTGCCAACAAAGGTCATCTAGTCAAAGCAATGGTTTTTCCAGTAGTCATGTATGGATGTGAGAGTTGGACCATAAAGAAAGCTGAGCACTGAAGAATTGATGCTTTTGAGCTGTGGTGTTGGAGAAGATTCTTGAGAGTCCTTTGGACTTCTAGGAGATCCAACCAGTTAATCCTAAAGGAAATCAGTCCTGGATGTTCATTGGAAGGACTGATGCTGAAGCTGAAGCTCCAATACTTCGGCCACCTGATGTGAAGAATGGACTCAGTCGAAAAGACCCCAGTGCTGGGAAGGATTGAGGGCAGGAGGAGAAGGGGATGACTGAGGATGAGATGGTTGGATGGCATCACCAACTCAATGGACACGAGTTTGAGCAAGCTCCGGGAGTTGGTGATGGAGAGGGAAGCCTGATGTGCTGCAGTCCATGGGACTACAAAGAGTCAGACACGACTGAGCGACTGAACTGAAGTGAATTGACTATTAGACACCATGAATTAAGAGTTTTAAGTGCCTTTTTAGTAGCTATGTTACAATGCCAATATAACTAACTCCTTCCCATAGTGCAACAAAGAATATCTAAGAACTGCTCAGATAACATGAGATACTTAAGCGTGTTGGTAAACCAGCAGGGAGAGAGCCACTTGGACTCCTAATGGTGCCAAAGGATGTCAGCTTCCTGAGGCAGGGGCAGGGTGCACTGTCCCCAGCACAGTGGCTGACACAGACGCGATACTCATGGAATTGCTCATCAAACACATTTTCTCACTCATGCAAAATAACAACTCAACTAACTATAGCAGATAACTATGAATACAACTCACTGGCTACCTGTGTCTTTGAAATCTTTAAATGCTGGCACATATGAAGAGAGGCTTGTTAGTTGGCATTTATGGAGAAAAGGATGATACAATATGAGACCTGGAGGTTCTCCTGGAGACTCCCACCCCTTCTGATGCTGTGAAGTGATTGTCATACAAATGGCACTGAACAATAACTGCACCACACTAACATCAAACAAAAGCATTTTGGATTTTCTGACAAACCAGGAATAATTTTCCAGGTGTAGGCAATATACTCATGTTGGCATTTGTAAGTTCTTACATGTGGTAATAAATATTGGGAAGCAGCCATGCCAGTTGTCTTGGGGGTGGTGGAACCATAGTTATTGGATTTATGGTGTTCCAGGTCAAAGCAGAAACTACGTCCTTGCCTTAAGTTCATGCAGGGATTCTTGGTAATATGTGGGGTCAGAATGGAGCTTACACTAACCTGCTTTCCATTAACTTTTAACTCTAGCATTTGGTTCTGCAAAGAAACTGAAAATGACTAAAGGCAGTAAATAAAACTCGTGGCTCGATCACAGCTCTGCAGTTGTTTGCCAAAGGTTAGGCACACCGAGTGAATAGCAAGAGGAAAACAACCGAGGAATCTACAGATTGAAAAGATTTAAATGCACTTGTTTCAGCATGTACCCTCATAGGCCTTCTGTTACTAGTAGGATAACTGGTGTGCAGGGTTGCATGTTATAGGGATATTTGGTATATATGACAATCGAGAGAAATGGCACCGAATCCTACTTGGAGTAAAGCCCGACACTCATTCTCTTTATTTAGCAGATTCTCAGCGTGCACATCAGAGTTGAGATGTCTCAACATCACTTAGGGGTTTGGAACAAAACTGAGAGTGGGATCATTTGATTTCAACAGGACGTAAGGGAAACAGAGCTGCCCAGCCCTCAGTGGCTTACTACTGATCTCTTGACTGTATTTAAACCACATGCTGCTGGTCAGGCCACAGAGGGAATGCCCGGAGTAACCCTGAACAGGATAAGGAGGGAATATGTGAACAATATTAATGCATAATGACTGAAGTCTACAAAGTTAATGTTCCCCCAAGGCTTATGGTCCTGAGATAGAGTGAAGGAAACAGAAGATAAAAGTGGAAGTTACTTTGGCAGGTAATGGATCATGGGGAGAAAAGCCATCATACCTCTTCTACGGGAATGCTGCTTCCTGAAGGAACTTCTAAGGATGTCTGATGGACACTGGGGTCCCTGTGACTTTGGCCACACAGAGGATGCTAATGCAATGACAGCCAAGCAGACAGGGGAGAAAGTGAGAAAATGAGTCCACTCAGCCTTGAGTCCTCCACAAGCTGTCCTTGCTCTGCTCAGAATCACTCTATCATCTCCTTTGAGAGGTTCCCATCTTGGAAAATCTCAGTGGTTCCTTTATAGCAGTGGTTCTCAAACTGGACTGCTTCAAAGCAATCTGGGTGACTTGTTAAAGCATCCATTTCTGGGCCCTTCCCTGAAGATTTGATTAAAAAGCTCTGTAGTGGGACTTGAAAATTTGCATTTCTAAGTTGCCAGTAGATAATGGTCTTGCTGGTCCTGGCAGCAAACTTTGAGACCCATTGCCTTACAGGACACTAGCTAAGATCACGGCATCTGGTCCCATCACTTCATGGTAAATAGAAGGGGAGAAAACGGAAACCATGAAATTAAAATATACTTGCTCCTTGGAAGAAAAGCTATGACAAAGCTAGTGAAAGTGAAAGTCAGTCATGTCCGACTCTTTGCGACTCTATGGACTGTAGTCTGCCAGGCTCCTCTGTCCATGGAATTCTAAAGGCAAGAATACCGGAGTTGGTTGCCATTCTTTTTTCCAGGGAATCTTCCCAATTCAGGGATTGAACCGGAGTCTCCTGTGTTGCATACAGATGCTTTACTGCGTGAGCTACCAGGGAAACTCTAGACAGCATATTGAAAATAGAGGCCTCGCTTTGCCAACAAAAGTCCACACAGTCAAAGCTGTGGTTTTTCCAGTACTCACTTATGGATGTGAGCATTGTGCCATAAAGAAAGCTAAGGTCCGAGGAACTGATGCTTTCCAATTGTGGCACTGGAGAAGACTCTTGAGATTCCCTTGGACAACAAGGAGATCAAATCAGTCAATCCTAAAGAAATCAAGCCTGAATATTCATTGGAAGGACTGATGCTGAAGCTGAAACTCTAATGCTTTGGCTGACTGATGCAAAGAACTGACTCATTGGAATAGCCTATGATGCTGGGCAAGTTTGAAGGCAAAAAAAAAGGAGGGGGGCTGCTGCAGAGGATGAGATGGTTAGATAGCATCACTGACTCAGTGGACATGAATTTGAGCAAACTCTGAGAACTAGTGAAGGGCAGGGGAGTCTGGTGTACTACAGTATATGTGGTCACAAAGAGTTGGACACGACTTAGCGGCTGAACAACAACAAATTCTGCTGTCTCCCCTCTCTATCATGACGGTTTTTCTAGCTTCCCATCTCAAATGGCAGGACCAGATTACTGGAAGCTTGTTATGTCAAACCTCCAATCTTCCCTGTAACACTATTGCTATGCCACCAGAGCAGCAAAGGAAATTCAGTGTGAATGACTGGCAAAGATTATACATTTCTCGAGAGACTCTGATGCATTTTTTGCACAACCAGCTTAATTAAGAATCCTTGGCAGTATATTAACCACAAGCTTATGGATCTCAATGTGCCAATCAAACATAATAAGATAAATGCAAATGTCGAAGTACAGACTCTTTGCCTAGGAAGTTCCAATGGCTTAAAGCTGTGTCTTCAGTCAGTTGGCAGAAAGCAATGGGAATAGCTGGGTCTGGTGAGGCTGGGGTTTGCCCATTACAATTTAAATACATATGGCATGGCCTCCAGGACTGAGCTATGCTGTGTCCACGTGGGGCTTCAGGGTGTGAGTATGAAGATAAAAGTCTCTGTCTCACAAACTCACGTTAAGCTAACGACAGCAGCAACAATAGGAACATACCCCCAAGATGCTTTTAGAAAACAGGCCTATAAGTCAGGAGCCAGAATCAAAACCTGCACCCAGGTCTGCCTCTATAAGGTAACAGAGCAGTCAGATGACAGCTCTGTGTCTGAATATCTAATAAAATAGACATGATAGTAGCTGCCTGTGTTTGTTTCATAATAATTCATATCAGAAAAAGAGAGCAGTACATTTAATTATATTAATTTGTCTTTTCAATGACTGCACTAACAAACGGCTACACTACAGAACTGTTATCTACTTGGTGTATCTGGTTCTTGGCTAGATTTGATGATCTATTAACAGTTGAACAACTTGAAACTTAAAACAGGCTAACAGATGGTTGTTAACCTGGTGGTGTTTGCCATTCTTACTGAAGACCTGAATTGAAAGTATAGATAGCACATTTATGTGTGATGCAAATTTGGAAGAGATGGGCAATATTTTCTATGAATAAATCAGGAGCCAAATATATTTTCTTTTTAATTTGACTATAAGGTGAATTTAATCAATTGCACTTTAATAGAGTAAATATAAGGATATTCACGAAGATACAGAAAAAGAAATTCAAACAACAAATTCCACCCTATGGATAGGTGACTTAAGAATATTTTAGGTGGAAGAGACTTTAAAATTTCACTGTGAAGCAGTAACGTGTTTCAGATTCTAAGACAGTTAATGTGATCTTTGTTGTCTTTAATGGATTATAATGTACAGAATGAAAGAAGTGATGATGTTGCTGTAAATTAGACAGACTATCTCTGGAGTATCCTTCTTAGCTCTGGATACCATGCTGTTGAGTAAAGAGACAAGCAATCAGGTCAAGGAGACAATGGTTTCATATAACGTGCAGTTGAATGAAAAGGGAGGTTGTAGGTCTTATACATGCAAACTGAAGGAAGAAGAAGATATCTGGTTTAAAGTACTTGAAAGATAGTCAGGATGAAGAGAAACAATCAATACTTTTATATGTTGAGTCATAAGGAGGATAATTAGGACCAGAAGGTAGAGAGGCAGATAATAGGTCAGAATAAAAAAAAAAAAAGAAATTTTCTTTCAACTGCTTAATACTTAAAAAAAAAGTTTATTAAAATAATTCATGCACACAGTTTACAGAGACAAATAACAGTGCAAAGCATGTAATTTAAAACAACAGCTATTTTCTTTCTCTTCATCCTAGTCCTTGCTTCCCAGAGCAAACATTATGGACTGTTTTCACTTATTCTTCCAATATTTCCCTCTGTTTTCTAAACGTTATGTATATTCTGCTCTAAAAACATTAAATCTAAACACTTTTACTATAGAACACGGGAATTTGGGTGTCTATCATCTCCCCTCCTTTTCTCCCAGCAAGTTAAATAACTGTTTCTGGTTAAATCAATATTTAGAATGTTATTTTATATAAATAGCTCACGACTGAGTCACATAAAGTATTGAGGATATTTTCTGTTTTACACAATGTTTTGTTTTTCTTAGAATTAATGATTATCCTATTTTTGCTATTTCCCCTGGGTGCTTTTGTTAATTCATCCTCCAGATTCTCCATCAGAGCTGTAGGGCTTCAATCAATGCAGTAAACATGTTGGTCAATCTTTTAATGCCATTTTTTTCCTCAGGAAAATGCTCTTTGGGGCCTTGAGCTCACTGACTCCTATCTGGCAGCTGTGGGTCTTTTCAACACTCCTTACTTCTTTCTGAAATATTACGTATCCTATGTCTTGTTCTATTTCCCTATTTCAAAGGAACATTTTCCCCAGTAAGCTTCCTCAGAAGGGATGTATGACAAATAAAAATTTTGAAACCTGACAATCTGTTTCTGTTCTTTTCTGAAGTTGATTAAGAGTGTTCCTGGGACTAGAATTCTGGATTGGAAATTACACTCTTTCAAATTTTAAAGGCATGGTTTGAATTATTGTTTTCTAACTTTCAAGATTGTTGTTTAGAACCTGAGAATATCATTTGCATATACATTACATTCATTTTTTTATTCTCCTGGAAATTTTTCAGTAAGTAATCTTTATACCTTGTTATTGTTCAGTCTCTCAGTTGTGTCTGACTCTTTGTGACCCATGACTGCAGCATGCCAGGCTTCCCTGTCCTTCACCTCTCCCAGAACTTGCTCAAACTGATGTCCACTGAGTCGATGATGCCATCCATTTTGCTCTCTGTCGTCCCCTTCTCCTCTTGCCTTCAAATCCTTCCCAGCATCAGGGGCTTTTCTAATGAGTCAGCTCTTCACATCAGGTGGCCAAAGTACTGGAGGCTCAGCTTCAGCATCAGTCCTTCCAGTGAATATTGGAGATTGATTTTCTTTAGGATCCATGTTTGATCTCCTTGTTGTCCAAGGGACTTTCAAGAGTCTTCTCCAGCACCACAAAAGTATCAACTTTTTGGCGTTCAGCCTTCTTTATGGTCTGACTCTCACATCAATACATGACTACTGGAAAAACCATAGTTTTGACTATATAGACATTTGTCGACAAAGTAATGTTTCTGCTTTTTAATATGCTGTCTTGGTTGGGCATAGCTTTTCTTCCAAGGAGCAAGTTTCTTTTAATTTCATGGCTGCAGTCACCATTTTCAGTGATTTTGGAGCCCAAGAAAATAAAGTCTGTCACTGTTTCTACTGTTGCCCCTGTTTCCCCATCTATTTGCCATGAAGTGATGGGACTGGATGCCATGATCTTCGTTTTTCTGAATGTTGAGTTTTAAGCCAGTTTTTTTCACTCTCCTCTTTCACCTTCACTAAGAGACTCTTCAGTTCCTCTTCACTTTCTGCCACAAGGGTGGTGTCATCTGCATATCTGAGGTTATTGATATTTCTCCTGGCAATCTTGATTCCTGCTTGCGATTCATTCAGTCTGGCATTTTGCATGATGTACCCTGCATATAAATTAAATAAGCAGGGTGACAATATATAGACTTGATGTACTCTTTTCCCAGTTTTGAACCAGTCCATTTTTCCATGTGTGGTTCTCACTGTTGTCTCTTGACCTACATACATACAGATTTCTCAGCAGGCAGGTCAGGTTGTCTGGTATTCCCTTCTCTTTAAGAACTTTCCAGTTTGTTGTGATCCACACAGTCAAAGGTTTTAGCATAGTCAGTGAAGCAGAAATAGATATTTTTCTGGAATTCTCTTGCTTTTTCTATGATCCAATGGATATTGGCAATTTGATCTCTGGTTCCTCTGCCTTTTCTAAGTCCAGCTTGAACAGCTAAAAGTTCTTGGTTCACGTACTGTTGAAGAATCGCTTGGAGAATTTTGAGCATTACTTTGCCAGCAAGTGAGATATGGAGATGACACCACCCTTACATCAGAAATCAAAGAAGAACTAAAGAGCCTCTTGTTGAAAGTGAAAGAGGAGGGTGAAAAAGTTGGCTTAAAACTCAACATCAAGAAAACTAAGATCATGCCATCTGGTCCCATCACTTCATGGCAAATAGATGGGGAAACAATGGAAACAGTGACAGACTTTATTTTGGGGGGGCTCCAAAATCATTGCAGATGGTGACTGCAGCCATGAAATGAAAAGACCCTTCCTCCTGAAGAAAAGTTATAACCAACCAAGACAGCATATTAGAAAGCAGAGCCATTACTTTGCCAACAAAGGTCCATCTAGTCAAGGCTATGGTTTTTCCAGTAGTCTTGTATGGATGTGAGAGTTGGACTCTAAAGAAAGCTGAGCGCTGAAGAATTGATATTTTTGAACTGTGGTGCTGGAGAAGACTCTGAACAGTCCCATGGACTGCAAGGCGATCTAACCAGTTCATTCTAAAAGAAATCAGTCCTGAATATTCACTGGAAGGACTGATGCTGAAGCTGAAACTCCAATCCTTTGGCCACCCGTTGCAAAGAGCTGACTCATTTGAAAAGGCCCTGATGCTGAGAAAGACTGAAGGCAGGAGGAGAAGGGGACGACAGAGGATGAGATTGTTGGATGGCATGACCGACTCAACGGACATGAGTTTGAGTAAACTCCGGAAGTCGGCAATGGACAGGGAGGCCTGGTGTGTTGCAGTCCATGGTTTTGCAAAGAGTCGGACATGACTGAGCGACTGAACAGAGCTGAACTGAGATGAGTGCAATTGTGTGGTAGTTTGAGCATTCTTTGGCACTGCCTATCTTTGGGATTGGAATGAAAACTGACCTTTTCCAGCTCTGTGGCCACTGCTGAGTTTTCCAAATTTGCTGGCATATTGAGTAAAGCACTTTAAGCAGCATCATCTTTTAAGATTTGAAGTAGCTCAGCTGGAATCCCACCACCTCCAGTAGGCTTGTTCATTGTGATGCTTCCTAAGGCCCACTTGACTTCACACTCCAGGATGTTTGGCCCCAGGTTAGTGATCACACCATCATGATTATCTGGGTCATTAAGACATTTTTTGTATAGTTCTTCTGTGTATTCTTGCCACCTCTTCTTTATATCTTCTGCTTCTGCTAGGCCCATACCATTTCTGTCCTTAATTGTGCCCATCTTTGCATGAAATGCTCCCTCGTGTCTCTAATTTTCTTGAATAGATCTCTAGGTTTTTACATTTTATTGTATTCCTCTATTTCTTTGCATGGATCACTTAAGAAGGCTTCTTATTACTTTTTTATTATATTGTATGTATATAATGTATTTTCTATAATATTTCTTATTATTTCTTATTCATATTATATTTTCTTTTTATTATTTCTCTCCTTGATATTCTTTGGAACTCTACATTCAAATGGGTATATCTTTCCTTTTCTCCTTTGGCTTCCCTTCTTTTCTCAGCTATTTGTAAGTCCTCCTCAGACAACCATTTTGCCTCTTTGCTTTGCTTTTTCTTGGGGATGGTCTGGATTCTTACTTTCTTCTTACTTTTGCATTCCAGTCTCCTATGATAAAAAGGACATCTGTTTTTGGTGTTAGTCTAGAGGGTCTTGTACGTCTTCATAGAATCATCAACTTCAGCTTCTTTGGCATTAGTGGTTGGGGCATACACTTGAATGACTGTGATACTGAATTGTTTGACTTGGAAATGAACAGAGACCGTTCTGTCTTTTTTTGAGATTGCACCCAAGTACTGCATTTCAGACTCTTTACTAGTCTGAAACTTCTTAGTGATTTGCATTAATGTGGAGTTTTTTGTTCATTGTGTGGGATATTTCAGAAACTCTTGGCCTGCAGTTTTGAGACATTTTCTCATGTTCTCTATTAGTTTTTTTTTTTTTTTTTTTGTATTTTTAAAATTCCTTTTCTAGTAAAACGCGGTGCCTCCTGGATCTAATTTTCTCATGCTCTTTCTTAATCTTTATCTTTTTGTAATTTGCTTTATATTCTGAAGAGTTACACAACTTTATCTTTCAATCTATCAGAATTTTTATTTCTATTAATGTGTTTTTGATTCTCAAGAGTTCTTGTTTGTTTTCTGAAAGTTCTGTCTTAGAGCATCTCATTTTTAATTTTATGAATAAAATTTATCTCTTTGAGAAAAATTTAGCTTAATATTCTCTGCGCTATCTTTCTCCTCCAAGTTCCTTTTTGTATCCTCACTTTGAATTGATTTGAACTCATTCTTTCATGTTAGAGTCTTTCCTAAAAATAAAGGCTGGGATGTCCTTTCAAATTCTAGAGTGAGTCTGTTATATCAGGTTCCCTGGGAAATAGATTGTATAGTAAGTTTACTTGGGATTTTCTTGGGATCAACACCTGAGAGGATGAGAGAGAAATTGGTAGAAATATGGTTTCAGTCACTTACCGGGCAACAACAGGGAAAGCTCTGGTACTGGGATGACACCTCAGAGATATACTAAATTGAGGCAAGTGTGCTGGATTTGGGTTTTCCTCTGGGAAAGATTGTAATCACCTACAAATCACTGGATTGGGTTTGTCCTCCGGGCAAGGCAGCTGTCTTCATTTGGGGTGATTTCCAGAAAGGAAATCAGCTATGATCCATAAGCCACTGATACATCCAACAACTGGGAGAATTGCCTCAGCCCTGAAGGGTGAATCCGGAATCCACGAGGGCATGGTAATTAAGTGCTGTGATGTGCATGAGCTTAGGCAAATGGTAGACCTCACCACAAGGTGATCATTTTGGGAGAAAGATCACTTAAGGAGATTCTTAATTGTCAGTATCAGAGATATTTCCCCTGGGCTGTTACATTCCCACAGATGAAATGGGGGAAGGAGTTGGGCGGTGGCTACCGTGTTAGCAGACCAGCCAGCTGAGGGGTTCAGTGTTCAGTATGCAGATCTACACTTAACCCCTTGTTTCCAGAAGATGCTTCACAGTCCTCTGTGCCTGGTGTCCAAATGACAATCTTTACAGTTCAACATCTTCAGAATGTAAATCCATATGCCTGGGTGGGAGGGAGAAGAGTTCACTGGCTTTATGAGGTGAGAGAGAGAATCTGGGTGTCTGACTTTTTTAAAAGCAACCTTCCAATAAACTCTCACTTTCAGCCCCATATCACCCCTCAGATGTACCTGAGCCTTTCCATGGTCTGTCTTCCCCCTTGCAGATTTAAAACTCAGCCTCTCTGTTCTGCCAAATCAGCTTCCAAAGTTTCACTAACATCCGTGGCTCTTGCGGGATTTTTCAAAAGCAATGCTATACTTGTTTTACTTGGGTTTTTGGCGATGAAAAAGGAGATAAACCGGTTGCTTAGTATTTCATGTTTGACTTTAGTTACAGTAATTACTTTCTATAAGATGCCATGTGCTATCTCAAGAGATGATGTTTCTCAACCACTGGAGGTGTTCAAGCAGAGAATGGACAATCACTCAAGAGGGATGCTGACAGGATCTTGCCTGATTGGAATTAGGAGATCATTTCACCCAATCCTGGGGCTTCCCTTGTGGCTCAGTTGGTAAAGAATCCACCTGCAACGCGGGAGACCTGGGTTTGATCCCTTGGTTGGGAAGATCCCCTGAAGAAGGGAAAGGCCACCCACTCCAGTATTCTGGCCTGGAGAATTCCACGGACTGTATAGTCGGACACGACTGAGTGACTTTCACTCACTTACTAACCTAATCCTGAGCTTCTACAGTTCTGCATAATATAGGAGAAACAACTTTATTACAGGAAATGGTACATGATAGTCAAAGAACAAGGCTTTATGTATTAAACTTCTCCATTTGATAGATAGCCCTTAATATTCAAGGTCCTTTTTGATTTTTCTTCTATTTACCATGTGGGTTCAACTCACAATACTACTCAACACAGTTTATTCCCATCAATCAGATGTACCTAGTAATGTCTGAATATCAGTAGTGAGGGTAATTAACCAACACCCAAGGTGAGATCATATATACATAAGAAGGGAAAAGTGAATTACGTATTTCAGTTGTGTATATAGACTCATTAATGGATAAGTTAGTCAAAGTGATCAGTGGCCATGGAACTCTCTTTTGGGCTATTTATACTCTAGGAAGTCTTCCCTGGTAGATCCGATGGTAAAGAAAGTGAAAGTGAAAGTCACTCAGTCGTGTCCACCTCTTTGCGACCCCACAGTTCACGGAATTCTCCAGGCCAGAATACTGGAGTGGGTAGCCGTTCCCATCTCCAGGAGATCTTCTGAACCCAGGGATCGAATCATGGTCTCCTGCACTGCGGGCAGATTCTTTCCCAGCTGAGCCACAAGGGAAGCCCAAGGATACTGGAGTGGGTATCCTATCCCTTCTCCAGCGGATCTTTCCGACCCAGGAATCGTACTGGGGTCTCCTGCATTGCAGGGGGGATTCTTTACCAACTGAGCTATCAGGGAAGCCCCCAGATGGGAAAGAATCTGCCTGCAATGCAGGAGCCTGAAATGCAGGAGACCTGGGTTTGATCCTTGGGTCTGGACGATCCCCTAGAGGAGGGCATGGCAAGCCACTCCAGTATTCTTGCTGGAGAATTCCACGGACAGAGGAGCCTGGTGGGCTACAGTCCATGGGGTCATGAGTAAGCAACACAAACACACACGCACACACACACACACACACACTTTAGGAATCAAATTTAGATCAAGTTTTCCACTCACATCTCTTGAAATTATTTGGGAAAGTAGACCAAGTGTTCTGTTTGATTTCTGTGTTATTACATTTTAGATAATTCAATACTAAGAGGTAATATTTATACAGCCCTTACCCTGCCAGACAGAGCTCTAAAGCTTTGCATGCATAAACACATTCAAACCTCACAATAAAGTCTCATAGTAAATTCTCATAATAAAACTGTATGAGATAAGATAGAGTTTTATTCTCATCTTATAGATGATGAAACTGGGTCACAGGAAAATTAAGTAACTTACCCAACACCACACAGCAAGTGAAAGAGCCAAGATTTGAACCACATTCTGATTTTGCTCTAGACTCCAAGCTCTCAACTGCTGGGTTGCTCTGATCTTTGTAATCAAGGTCAGACACTTTTACACAATGAGAAATATTTGATATAACATACTGTGTCATACAATGTATTATACAACAGTGTACAATTCCAACAAGTTCTGCAAGTACTGCTCCCAATTAGACCAGCCGAAAGCAGCGCTCAGTGAATAGCATCTGGCATTAGTCAACAGAAAACATACAGTCTGCCCTCAGGATACTGGAAGACCACATATTTCTTTGATGACCAGACAAAAGCTGTTACAGCTTGACAGGCAAGTTCTGACTCATCCGCCATATTCACCAGATATTGCACGTTCAAATTTCCATTTATTTTTGTCTTTACCAAACTGTCTTAATGGAAAAATTTCAGTTCCATGAAAGACTGCAAAGGGCATCTGAAATAGTTATTTGCTCAAACAGATAAAAAGTTTAGGGAAGATGAAATTATAAAGTTGCCAGAAAAATGGCAGAAGGTAGTGGAACAAAACAGTGAATATATTGTTCAATCAGTTCTTAGTGAAAATGGAAAAAAAAAAAAAAAAGAGACTTTCCCTGGTGGTCCAGTGGTTGAGATACGGTACATACACATTTTAATATTTGCACATTTATTATGGTCTAGATTAAGCCCTCATGAGCATTTTAAAAGCATGTTTCACTTTTTTACAGATTGACAAACCTCACAAATTTTTCTTGTGTATTACACATATGTAGCTATATTAAATATGTGATGTGTGGATAAATGATTAATACTAATATACAATATATGTCTGTATGTACATTGTATATAATATCATACATAATTGATATATATGTGTGTATTATATGCACATATATTTATAGTTAATATAGTATATAGTTAAACATAATATAATATATATAATATGTAGTTAATATAGCACTATAATATATATTATATAATTAATGGGCTATACATAAAACATATAACATATAATTAATATATGCATATACATAGATATATATATATGAGTATGTTTACATATCTCTGTATTACCATATTGCTTGTGACTTTCAGATTGCATTGCTCAAATAGCTAGAATGATAGAAGACACAAATCCTTGTAATCCGTTTTGGGGCTTCTTTTTTTTTTTTAAGATTTATTTTGCTCTGGACTGAAGAATCTCCAGTTCCATTATAAAGGCACACTTTTTCTCTAGGGAAAGAATGCATGTATTTCAAACACTTATTTTGAGGGGATAGATATGTTGATGACTGTCTGTTTGGATAAAACTATTCCACCAGATGTCACTGTTTCCCTTTCAGTGGAAGTGATTTGCCATCAAACAGTTTCTAAGATACTGTAAATAAATTAAAATGAAGTAAAGAATTCCCTTGTATATGGGTGAGTCAGTCAGCACACATTTTGTCTACAAAGAAACGCATGTTGATATCCAACACAGTCCTGCATGTTAACTTTAATATCGGTGCATACAGCTTTCTAAGCAAAGAGCTTGATGTATATGATATTGCTACACATTAAAGAGAGGGATTCAAGTATAATACAAGGATACCTTTAGCTTTTAAGAAAAATGCAGGTAAAAGTAATTTTCTTGTTAAAAAGTAAGGATTTCAATTAGTTCACGAAGCCTCACTGCCACCTTATTGCTTTATCCTTTATTCTGGGGGGTGGTTGACCCCTTCCCAACCTTGCTGACCCAAATATAGAAGATTTAGTTATGAAAATACCAGAAAAGAGAAATATGCAAATTTCCCAATCTTGTCCTTAAGACCCCTAAATTCATTTGTATCATCTTTCTGTGGGATTATCTGCCATCCATTTCAATTAACCAGATCAGGTATGGAGGGCTTAACTTGATTGTGCATGGGCTAAGTATGAGGGTCAGTTTTATCTCAAGCTGTTTTCTTGTCATATTTTATTTTCCTGCCTAAAATGCCTTAGCCATGAGACCTTGAGGGCAGATACACAGAGTGGGGATAAAACACAAAATAGAACATTTCAAATTGTGTTATTCTTTTTAGGAGTCAGTATTCTTTCTAACAGACATGTTGGAAGACACATAACTTGCTAAGTCAACATAAAAAGTAGTGTGAATGGATGACATATATTAATTCTATGAGCAAGTATTTATTTAACTTTGCTACACTTCCAATAGTTTGATAGGGAGTGAAGATGACATGAAGACATGAAAGATAAGCTCCCAATCCTCTGGGAGCTTCCAGTCTAATAAGGAAGAAGGACAGGAAAGGGTGTGTAACGTGCCCTTAGGGCAATGGCAGGTGTATTCATATATGTAACACTATAGACTGACTGGTTAAAGTGAGGGGTCTGAGTTCATATTCCAGGAGCCCTAGTTGCCCACTGAGGTTTGCTTATGACGTTTCACTAACAATAGACCTTGAAGGAAACACCTAGTTCAGGATATTAATAAACAGGTAAAATAAAGTTTAAAACAGGTACATTATATAACTGGACTTCCAAGAGACTTATTTCACAATAGTGTTTTATTCCAGCCGAAATAAGTTTATCTTTAGAGATTCCCTAATATGCTCATAGGTTTAACACCACCCCACCTGATTGAATTTAGAAACACACTCTTCTCCACAGTAAGGCATCTGTCTATTTTAATAACATAAATCTGACGGTGGGTAAAGAGAGGATGTCGAGTCTTCTTTTCCTCTGTAGATGCCTAATAGGTGTTAATATAAAGTAGAGGATTATTGTGGAGAAGGAAATGGCAGCCCACTCCAGTATTCTTGCCTAGAGAATCCTGTGGACTGAGGAGCCTGGTGGG
Organism: Cervus elaphus; assembly: GCF_910594005.1. Taxonomy (NCBI): domain Eukaryota; kingdom Metazoa; phylum Chordata; class Mammalia; order Artiodactyla; family Cervidae; genus Cervus; species Cervus elaphus. Next base: position 290,003 of record NC_057826.1, on the reverse strand, counting down.
CTGCTGTCCATAGGGTCGCACAGAGTTGGACACGACTGAAGCGACTTAGCAGCAACAGTAGAGGATTATTGGTCATTTTATTTAATTTTTATAGCTAGATAACTACATAGATTTTAATCAAAAGAAATGACTGTTTTTCTTCCCATAGTAGTATTGTTTTATTTCTTGGCTAAGGTGAGGAGAGTCTTTACTTTAGTTTTGCATTGTTTATATATAATTATATATTTATATATACATATAAACAGTATATATTATATTAATATATAATATATAAATATATTATAATATTTTATATAATAATATACATTATAATATAATATATAATAAAGAGTAATAATATAATATATAATATACTATATTATATAGTATATAATAATATATAATATAATATAATATATAAAATAATATAATTATATAATAATGTATAATATAATATTATATTATTATATAATATACATTATATAATAATATACATATAAATATAATCATATATTTTTATAAGTATATTATATTTTATATTTTATGATGTTTATATTTTAAATATATTATATAATATTATAATGCACAATATCATGTATTAATATTAATATATAATATATGTATAACTACAATAGTAGAACTATTTACTCAGATCACAATTGCTTTCCAACATTTTTCCTGCTTTGTGACTTTTTAATATAAAATTGCATTTCTCCATTCACGTGTGTTTGCTCTCCTTTCTCATTTAAAAAAAATATTGGAACATCTAAATTGCCTATATTTAGACATGCACTCAGAACTGTTTCATGCTGAATAGCTCAGGTTTGCAGGGTCCAATCCTCCAAGGATTTTCTGAACTGCTCTTGCTTTTTGGTGTGTTTTCCTCACATGAATCGAGATATTTCACCATGTAGTCGCACAGAAATGTTGATCAGAATGTGAGATGTCTCCTCACTTCTTGACAAAGCTAGTCCCTCAGTCTGGAAGGTTTTCCCTACTGTCCACTTTGACTTCATTAACTCCTACCCCAAATTAAAATGTTGATTCCTTTGTTAAAGCTGTCTTTCCTCAACCCTTCTTCCCCAGTTTCCTCCCACAATACAAGCATAGGCTTGGGAACCTGCAGAAAATATTACTCTAGATCCAGGCAATTTTGGTCGATTCTAATTAGGAATTTAGTTTTTTTCTCCTCTCGTTGATAGGGCAAGGGTGAGGATGAAGATGAAGATGAGGGTAGGGAAGGAACGCCCTTTAGTTCCTCCTCCTTCACTCTGCATCAACCATAAGAAAGTTCCTTTCCAACCAACAAAAAGGTGATTAAAAAAAAAAATTACTTTGGGAGTGGCCTAATTGGAAATATAAAATAAAGTTCTACTATGATCATCTTAGAAGCACAAGATAATTTTCTCTCAACTGGTAATTACTTCTGCTTCAAAATAACTTTTTCCTCACATCTGCCCATTCTTGATTCTTCCCTAGGTATATTCATTATCAAGCTATTAATTCCTCTTTCTGCAATATTCCTTCTCTCCCTTTCCCCAAGACAATGACTTAAAATAATCCTCCTTTTTTTTTTTCTCTCTCTTTACAAACATGCCATCGTTTCTTATATTTTAATGAGTAACCTTGTTCCTTAGTGATTTTTCTCCAGTTCTGGCTCAGGACCCCTCAGGGCCTAGGGCACAGAAATCTTTCTGGGAAGGCCTAGTAATGTTCTTTTGGGTTTTGGTTGTGGTTTCCTGAAACTTGTTTCTCTCAAAACTCTATTTACTCTTCTGTTATGCATTGAAACTTGCTATTAAATTACATTTTGACATGTAGTTCTCCATTCCTTTGTAGGTAATATTTGCTCTTTCTGAAATCTCTAGTTACTATGACTCCTTGCTACTATTGTAATATTTCAAAATTATGTGTTTTGGTGAGATATCTTTCTCATTCTGTTGTGCTGGGCACTTGATGAGCCCTTTTAATCAGTAGAATAATGTATAATCACTCTAAGAAATTTTCTTCTACAAGTGATTTATGAAATATTATATTTAATGGTTAAGAATGAGAGTTCTGGAGTTCTGAAGCATGCTATTTGATATTAAGCAATTAAAAAAATATGTCTTTATTCAGTCATAAAAGAGAATGTAAAAAAATATGTCTTTATTCAGTCATAAAAGAGAATGAAATAGTGCCATTTGCAGCAACATGGGAAGACCTAGATATTGTCATACTAAATGAAATAAATCAGACAGAGAAAGACAAATAGTACATCACTTATATGTGGAATATAGAAAATAGGACAGATTTCTTATTTACAAACAGAAACAGACCCACAGACATAGACCATCATTGCCAAAGGAGAAGGGAAGGAGGAATCCATCAGAAGTATGGGATTAACGATGCACACTACCACATATAAAATAGAGAGATAACAGTGCCTTACTGCATAGCACAGGGAAGTACATTCACTATCTACAATGGAAAAGAATAAGATATATATATATATATATATATACATGTATAAACAAATTACTTTGTTGTACACCTGAAACTAACACAATATTGTAAATCAACTCTTTGCTGTTGTTTAGTTGCTCAGTTATATCCAACTCTTTTGTGACCCCATGGACCGTAACCCGTCAGGCTCCTCTATCCATGGGGTTTTCCAGGCAAGAATACTGAAGTGGGTTGCCATTTCCTTTTCCAGAGCATCTTCCTGACGCAAGGACTGAACGCCTCCTCTTGCCCTGGCAGGTGAATCTTTACCACTGAGCCACCTGGGAAGCCCCAATCAACCGTACTTCAATTTTTAAAAAGCAGCCACAGAAAATATGTAAACAAATGAAAATAATATTTTTGTTTCTCAGTTTTCTTGTCTAAAAATTGAGATGATAATGTAACCCTATTTCACTGAGGTCTTCTAGGATTAAATAATTTTAATTTTATTGAAAAGTACCTAGAAACATATGACTGCTATTGTTCTAGAGAACTCTGCAATAGTAGTCATCCATTTAAAAAAAATTACTATGAGATTTTATGTAAATATGATGAATGGAAGCAGTTGATTTTTCCAAAATATCTCTGAAATAGATAGGTGTAATGAGAGTGCCTTTTTTCTTCTTGATTTCTTTAAATTTTTTAAATTATTAAAGTGTGATAACACATTTATAGGAGACTTGGAAATTACAAAGTTACATATAGTTACATTATATATTACAATTAATTTTTTAAGTAGATAAAAATTTTTAGTTGAAATTTCAATATCAAACTCTCAAAAATCAATAGACTGAATAGACAGAAAAGTAGATCTGAGAAGCACTATGAACCAATTCAACATAATTAAGACTAATACAATTTTCACACAAGATGCAAATTCTATTCAAATTCTATTCATAGATTACAAACCAGGAGACACTCGAACATATCCATAGGCATAAAACAAGGTACAAAATTTCATGGTCTAAAGGTACTGAAATCATACAAAGTCTGTCCTCTTATCATGTGGAATTATGTTACAAATCAATATCAAGAGATATTTGAAAATAACTCACATATTTTAAGTGCAATGTTCTGTTCACTGAGGCCATATTTACCCATCTGCCATTTACCACCTTGCTCTTTATAAACTCTGCAGTTGAACAAAGACATTTCCTGATAGTTTCATGAATCTTTTCTATTCTTTCAATGCTTCAATGCTTTGCCAAAGGAGAACCTTCATTCTGCATAATGATCTCACACAATTTTTAGCCATGCCAGAGAAGAGAACATTAAAATCCATCACTAAGTGATGTTATTTGGATTTGTGGCCTCTCTCCAGAGGCCACTGTGCTCATTAAACAATGAATTGATTAGATTCACTCAAAAGAGGAGTTGTTCACTTATGACAGATGTAATATTGATCATATCCTTAATTGAATAAGTCATCCAAGTATAATTCAATGCAAGCTACTGGAATAAATTACCATCCATATTCATCTTACTTGACTGTTTTATAATACCAAAGAGGAGCAAGAACAACAGCATAAAAATTTTCATGTTGCAATGTAAACAGTGGGCAGCCTCTGCAGCAGGACTGGGCATTTCTGCTGTGAGAAGTGACAGAAGTCTGGTCTTTGTCAGAAAATCAGACCATGCAAGTCTAGCTCCATCTGGCTGTGAGTGATTTGTGATCAGACACATTAACAGGAGGGTAAGGATGGAAGTCCCTTAAAAAGGTCTACCAAGTCTGTCCTCTCTATCGCTACACGGATCTCTCCCACTGTGTCCCTTTGTGATGGATTTCTGCTTATTCTAAGTCGCTGTGATTTAGAACATAGGCAGTAACATCTGTTCTTTTCAGAGCGTGGATGCTAATGGAACCGACAGGCAACCTGAGAAACAGCTGAGAGAACCCGTGAGAAAAAGATCAAAATCTAAACGGAGTGAGTGTTCTGAACAGGGTGTCAGATGCAGAAGTAGAGATTATATGGAGTACGATTATATGCTACAGAAGCTGGTGAAGAAAAACATGTAACAGCAGAATTAGACTCACTCTTTTTATTTCTGTACCTCTAACTTTCTATTTTAACACTACAAACTGGCACAAACCACATTACTGAGGAACTGCACTCACTTAGATCACTTTTTGTTGTTCATTTGCTCCGTTGTGTCTGACTTTTTTGCGACCTCATGGACTGCAGCACTCCAGGTTTTCCTATCCTTTACTATTTCCCAGAGTTTCCTCAGACTCACGTCCACGGAGTCGATGATGCCATACAATTTGACAGTCATCTTATCCTCTGTCGCCTCCTTCTCCTCCTGCCTTCAATCTTTCCCAGCATCAGGGTCTTGTCCAATTAGTCGGTTTTTCACATCAGATGGACAAAATATTGGAGCTTCAGCTTCAGCATCAGTCCTCCCAATGAATATTCAGGATTTATTTCCTTCAGGATTGACTGGTTTAATCTTCTTGCTGTCCAAAGGACTCTCAAGAGCCTTCTCCAGCATCACAGTCGAAGGCATCAATTCTTTGGCACTCTGCCTTCCTTATGGTCCAGCTCTCACAATCATTTGTGACCACTGGGAAGACTATAGCCTTTACAGCATGGATTTTTGATGGCAGAGTAATATCTCTGCTTTTCAACACACTATCTAGGTTTGTCATAACTTTCCCCCCAAAAGCAAACGTTTTCTGATTTCATGGCTGCAGTCACTATTCCCAGTGATTTTTGAGCTCAAGAAGAGGAAATTTGTCACTACTTCCACCTTTCCCCCCTCTATTTGCCATGAAGTAATGTGGCCAGATGCCTGATCTTAGATTTTTTTTTTTAATATTTAGTTTTAACACAGTCATTAAAATGGCCATAATCCATAACACTGGCAATACCAAACGCTGACCGAGATGTCAGCAACAGGAACCCTCCTTTGTTGGTGATGGAAATGCAAAATCATTTAGACATTTTTGAAGACAGTTTGATTTTTTTTGCTTTTTTACAAAACTAAGCACATTTTTACCATATAATCTTAAAGTTATGTTCCTTGGTATCAGCTCAAAAGAGTTGACAACTTACATCCAGAACAAAGTCCTGCAGACAGATATTCAGTTCAGTTCAGTTCAGTTGCTCAGTCACGTCCGACTCTTTGCGACCCCATGGACTACAGCATGCCAGGCCTCCCTGTCCATCCCCAACTCGCGGAGCTTGCTCAAACTCATGTGCATCGAGTCAGTGATGCCATCCAACCATCTCATCCTGTGTTGTCCTCTTCTCCTCCTGACTTTTTCCTCTTTCCCAGCATCAGGCTCTTTTCCAATGAGTTAGGTCTTTGCATCAGGTGGCCGAAGTATTGGAGCTTCAGCTTCAGCATCAGTCCTTCCAATGCAGACAGATAGATAGTGGGTTGGCCAAAATGTCAATTTGATTTGTTAAGTAAAAATAAAATCATTTTTAATTTTCACCAAGAACTTTATCGAACAACACATTCATTGTTTTGTTCCACCACCTTCTGCCATTTTCCAGGCAACTTCATAGTTGCAGCTTCCCAAAACTTAATCTTTGTGAGCAAAGAAATATTTCACATGCCTTCTATACAATCTTCCAGAGAAATAAATTTTTTTCCATTAAAAAAATTTTGTAAAAACCAAAATGAATGGAAATCCAAAGTTTCAGTGTCTGGTAAATAGAGCGGATGTATCAGAATTTACCAGCTAAGCTGCAAAAGTTTTTGCCTGGTCATCAAAGAAAGATGCAGTCTTGCATTATCCTGATGGAGGATTATACATTTTCTGTTGGCTAGCTTTGAGACATTTTGTTGAGTGTTACTTTGAGTTGGTCTGTTTGGAAACAGTACTTGTGCTTTTTTTTCTTGAATAATTTTATTTTATCATTTGGTTTTGGTTTTCAAGGAAAAGAAAGTGTATAGCTTAGCATCTGGAAACAATACGAATATTTACAAAGCTATACTGAGAGGTAATTGAGAAGTTTTTTTGCCGCTTGAATTAACTCATATCTCCAAGTGAATCTTGGTCAAAGATGACTCAATGGATACCTTTGGAGTTAAAGGACATTTATAAATTCAGAAACATTTATCAATAAGCAACAAAGTACATGAATAAATTTTGTACAATACTGGAAGATGACCTTGAAACTAAGCTTAAAATAAAATAATATGCATTATGCTACAGTAAAGTTCTCCTTTCCTCTCTCCTCAGTCTTTCTTTTTTAAATTGAATTCATTTTTAAATGAAGCAAAGATGAATATTTTTAATGATAAAAGGTACAGTTCACGAAGAAGATAGACATCATAAATCATTAACTAAAAAACAAAGAAACAAAGATACATAAATCAAAAATCAAAAGAAATGAAGGAAAAAGAAAAATGTTTATAATCATAGTGAGACATATTAACATTTCTCTGAGAATACTTTATCAAGTGCAGAAAAAAGTAAAAGCAACTTGAATTATGTCATCCATAATTTAAATGTAATAAATTTCTATTTCTATTAATTTATATTATTCTTACATACTACACAAATATATTTAAAATTTTGTGTCTCATACATTATTATCAGGTGTCCATAGGACATTTAGAAAAACTGGCAAAAAGATAAACAGTACTAAATTCCATAAAGTAAAATTTTTTGTGATTTAATTATACATATACATATATTATTTTTGAAATTATTTCCCATTATAGGTTATTATAAGATATTGACTATAGTTCCCTGTGCTACACAGTAAACCTTTGTTGTTTGTTGTGTATCTATTTTTCTAAATTAGAAAAATAGCATTTTATTCATAATAAGTCAAGCGAGTGGAATCAAAATGTCATAAATTTTTAGCTAGGCAAAATTCCTAATTTTCTAAAATAGACATTATTTATATGTATGCATACAGGAGATTTTCTACTTTGTTTAATAAAAGTTTGAGAAAGAACATAAAAAAAGTGACGGAGAAGTTGGAAAACATAAACTAAATTAAATGAGAGCATTGACTATGAAATGGGAAAAGTGAAACAGACTAGATAAAAGTAAAACGTCCTCATATTGTCCAGTTGTTTTTAAATATGGCTGCTCATTAGGAACCTATCTGGAACTCCAGTCAAAAGAAGAAGCAATACCTGGACGTTTGTATTTTTGGAAAAACCTCCAAGATAATTCTGATACGCATCTGAATTTTAAAAAGTGATTACAGATTTTTCTATAAAGTGGTAGCTTTGATGATATAGAATTCTATGATTTTTCTGTTGACCAATCATGATAAATGGTATTAAATGAGTAACAGTTACGTAATCACAATAGTGAAAGATGTTTATCAGTTTTCACAATCAATAGCCAGACAAAAATAAAAGATAATTACAATTGCAAGCCATAATAGAACATGATTAGCCTAACAATATAAAATAATTGCATGCAATTTGGAGAGTCAAGCAGAGTGATGGAATTGCATACATGCACATGTTTTCATCTGCTCAGCCAGTCTATGTCTTTTGGTTGGTGCATTTAATCTATTTACATTTAATGCAATTATTGATATGTATGATCCTATTACCATTTTTGTAACTTGTTTTGGGCTTATTTTCTATAGGTAAATATTTTCCTTCTCTTGTTCCTGCCTAGAGAAGTTCCATTAGCATTTGTTGTAAAACTGGTTTGGTGGTGAATTCTCTTAACTTTTACTTGTCTGGAAAGCTATTGATTTCTCCATCAAATCTGAAGGAGAGTCTTGCTGGGTAGAGTTTTCTTGCTTGTAGCTTCTTCCCTTTCATCATCTTAAATATATCATGTCATTCCCTTCTGGCTTGTAGAATTTCGTTTGAGAAAACAGCTGACAGCCTGATGGGCATTCCCTTGAATATTATTTGTTGTTTTTCCTTTGTTGCTTTTAGTATTTTATCTCTGTCTTTAATTTTTGTCAGTTTGATTATGTGTCTCAATGTGTTCCTCCTTGGGTTTATCCTGCCCGGGACTCTATCCTGCCCGGGACTCTGTGATTCCTGGACTTGGTTGACTATTTCCTTTCTCACGTTAGAGAAGTTTTCAGCTATTATCTCTTCAAATACTTTCTCAGGTCCTTTCTCTCCCTCTTCTCCCTCTGGGGCACCTATAATGCAAATATCAGTGTGTTTAATGTTGTCCCAGAAGTCTCTTAGGCTGCCTTCATTTCTTTTCATTCTTTTTCCTATAGTGTGTTCTGTGGCAGTGATGTCCACAATTCTGTCAACATTTCACACATCTTCTCAATCTTTGCTTCCATTCTTTTTCTGAGATCCTGAATCGACTTCACTATCATTATTCCGAATTCTTTTTCTGGAAGGTTGCCTCTCTTCCTTCCATTTAGTCGTTTATCTGGGGTTTTATCTTGCTCCTTCAAGGAATCTTCCCAGCCCAGGGATCAGACCTACATCTCCTGCACTGGCAGGCGGATTCTTTACCACTGGGCCACCTGGGAATCCACTTGAGTTGGGGAGTAGGACTAACAGGCAGAGGTTGATAAAGGCTGCAGACTTTTAGTTATAAAATAAACAAGGTCTGACGTGCTAACTTTACTATATTTGATAACAATATTCTATAATCAAAATTCACTGAGAGAGTAGAATGTGCTCATTCTCACACACACAAAAAGGTAAAATTATGAAATGATAAACATGTTAACTAATTTGATGGGAAGAATTCTTTTACAATGTATACATATATCAAATCATCACATTGTATCCTTTAAATAACTTAGTTTTGTCAATGATACCCCAATAAAGCTGGAGAAAAAAAAAGAGATCAGGAGGAAACCTTTGGAGGTGATGAGGTGATGAGTATGTTCATGACATAGATTGTGGTGATGGTTCATGGATATCATATATACTTATCTCCAAACTCATCAAGCTCTATTTACTTGAAATATGCTTTTTGTATGGCAATCATACCTCAACAAAGTGATTAAAAAAAGAAACTAAAGAATGGGTGACTATAGATCTAAAGAAGGGAAGTGAACAATGAGATAGGTTAAACTGTGTCTACATAATTTCTAGAATGGATATAAAGCTTAAGATAAATGCGAAAATCATTTTTGAGGACTAGATGCATACTGTAATGAACAGCAATAATATTAAGTAAAATTTTACATGTTATACAAAGAAATCTGTGTTTGAGGATATGTACATATTTATATATCCAAAAACCTATTTCAGGCAGACCTGAGTTAAAATCTTAGCTTTACCTTTCAGTTTTGTGTGATCTTGGACAAGCCTCAGTTTTCCATCTGTAAAATGAGAAGGCTGCAAGACGCGGGTCCACCCAGAAGCCGTCTCAGCCTTTAAGATGCTGCCCCTTTAAGGAGGGCGGGGTAGCGGAGAAGGTAGCCGCGTCCCCTTCCTCTCCTCGCGGAGCCTTCCAGACCGCCTGTCTCCGGCCCCGCCCCGCCCCCTAGGGGCGGGGCGGGAGCAAAGGGGGCGGGGAAGGAAGACGGTTTACCTGGCGCGGCGGGCGCGCGGCGCGTGCGCACGGCCGGACAGGCCCGCGGCGTTCACTTCCAGGCGTTGCCCCTTCCCCCTCCTCGCCGTTACCCTGTACATCCGGCTCATTTGCCCTCCCCGCTCGCAGGAGCCGTTGCCGCCGTTGCCGCCGTTGCCGCCGCCGCCTGGCTCGTCGCGGCTCCGCCACAGGGGCAGGTGCGGAGGGGTTCCCCGTCCGGCCGCCGCCGCCGCCGCCGACGCTGCCCCGCTCCGGGCCCGGGGCTCCCCCTAGCGCTGCTGAGGAGCTGCCGCCGCGGCTCGAGGAGGGCGGAGGAACGGGGCTGAGAGAGAGCGCCTGGAGGCTCGCGGGGAGGGTGACTGGTTTATTTTTTTCCCGTTTTCCTCGCTTCTCTCACACCCCTGGCTCGTCTGCTCCGCGACCCCATGTTGGCGGAGAGGCGGGCGCGGTGGGGCCGGCGCCCACCCCTGGCGTGCGGCGGCATCTCCGCGGGCGCCCCGGGCCCTTCCTCCGCGCCCCGGGCCGCCCTGGCGCTCATTCATTCGGCTGTGCCTTTCTCCGCCCCTGCCTCCTTCCCCTCGCGTCTCCCCGCGCGTGCTCGCCGCCCTTTCCCGTGCCCAGTCTTGCCTCCGCCCGTGGCCTTTGGCTCCGGGCGCTTTCCCCTCCGGCGTCTCTATGGCCGTCCCCCGACCCGGAACTCCCACGTCCTTTCCTCCCAGCGGCCGCCTTCCCTCCCGCTGCTGGTCCCCGGATCCACACCCCCTTCTCCCTCGGACTCCACCAGGCCTCGCCCGGACACGCGGCCCTCCTCATCACCTGCCTTGAACTTGGTGCCCCGATACCGCCCGATTCAGGTGTTGCGTGGACCGCAGATCCTTAGCATTTAAAGTCCCGGTTCTCGGTCCTAGGGTGTGGCCTTAGCTGTGTTTCTAAAACACACGTTTCTACTATAATTATCCAAATGCATGACTGTCAAACTGTAGTGGACTTGGCACTTGCTCTGTGTGTGTGTGTGTGTGTGGTCCTCATGGTTATTCTGGGTCACACCAAATCTCTCTCTCTCTCTTTTTTTTTCCCTGGAGGAGTGTGTGATTGATTTGCTCTGAATGTAAAATTTGGCCAAAGATTGTTCCTCTTTGAACTCCTCCACATTCCTTCTCCCGCTGTTCCATGACTGATTTGCAACATTACCTGTTAATACTGTTTGTTGGTGAAGCTTCTTGTCGACTCATCTGTCACCAGCAGTTACTGAATGTCCCCCAGTGTGCAGAATACTGATGAAATGCCTGAATTCTTGCAGTGCTACAAAATGCCATTCTGGAGAAGACAAAGACTTGGGGCATTTGTTTTCACTTTTTCTCCCCTCCCTCCTGTAAATTTACTGAGTTTGAAATCTTTTTACTCCTTCATGTGTAATGTGGAGAATGTGTATCAGTTGTGTGTTCTTATAGTCTTGCCATTTGGAAGACTGGCATTCCAGAGGAGTGTTTTGTATAGCTCAAGGAATTTCAGTCACTTGGGTGTTCAGAGACTTATTGCAGATCGTTTTAGACTAATGTATCAAGAAAAATAAACTGATCCTTTTTATTCTTTAATTACACTTAATAATAGAAACAGAAGCTCTGTGTCTGGAACAACTTGGTAATTGGGGCTTATTTGATAGCCTGTTTGTAAAGTGTTGCAGTTAACTAAAGCTACCTGATTCAGCATTCATAAAATGAAATGACAGCAGTTTTTCTAATGTGACATTCATAGTTCGTAATAATGAACTCCAAGGAAGGTACTTAATCCTGAAGTGCACCTTCCTGCGTGTCAGTTTGATACAATTGCTGTCAATATTAATAGCATTTGTCTAACAGCCCTTTCTTCTGGAGAGGTAGGTACTAAAAAGGTGGTTGGCTGTTTGTCCACTTTCAGGTTTTGGATGACCACTTGAAGCACTAAGATTACTTAACTTGGAGTCAAGATTGCATTTTTTTTTTTTTTGGGCAGAGCAATTTTGCTGGGTAATATGTATGTTAAATTCTTTAAAACTTTAACAGGTAGCTACTTGAGAAAAATCTTGTTTTGTAAAATGTAGGATAAAAAGTATGAATTCTAGATTGTTTGATGATTGCATTAAGGCTAGATTTTTCTCTCCTAAGAAAAAATGGTTGATCAAAGGAAGGCATGATTAGTAAATTGACCCTAGTCGCCCCAGCAAAAATTCAGTTTCAGATGCTGAGTGAAACTGAGTGAATGTACTTTATTTCTGATAGATTACAAGTGACATGTAACAGCTAACTTAAGATTTTCTCAAAACTTTCTCCTTCAGATGGGTGAAAAATAGTGTCATTCTTGAGGTTATTTGACTCATTTAAAGTGGTCATTTACCTTTACTTAGTAATTGAGCAGTAGAGACGGATGCTTATTTCATTTAATCCTAGTCTCCTTGGGGAAAATATTGTACTGTCACTTTTATGAAGTTACTTAACTCTTAACTATTAATGCACTCCAGTGTTGGAACATACAATTTACTCTTTTCACTGTTTAAGGAAAACAGCATTTCAGGAACGTTTAATCACAGTGTTGGCGGCGCCCACTGTCGCTGTGGTCTCAGGGTTTGGCCCAGTGCCTGCCTGTGCAGTGGACCTGCAGTCTGTTCCGACTGATTGGAGGAGTGGCAGGTTTGCAACAGTTAGACTGTAGCACTTTGGAATTATGTAGCAAAAGTTTTAGAGAAAGATGTTGATTGCTCTCAGATGCAATTTTCTCTGGTAACTTGTAAGTTTTTTTTTTTCAGGGGAAAGCGGGCACGCAGTCCCCCACTACCATAAATTACACAGTCGAGTTTCCCCTATTTGAGGAAATGGCAGAGGTCAACACACCGGAGTGCAATGGGTGAGCCTCGCCCTGGGAGAACCACCTTCTTGATAATGGTATCTCCTCTGCCAGGTAAGTATACTTGTAAGTTTTGAGAATTGCTATATATAATTATTTTAAACTGCTTTGAAATCTTTGGGGAGAAACTACAATAGACATATCAGTTTGTGATATGCTTTAGTTCCGTGAAGGGATATGTTCACTGAAAATGGATATTTGTTGTATGTATCTTGTCAACATTCATGACCAATGGTAATTCAGATAATTTCTTGTATATTTAAAGTTTCTAAAAATCAGCATAAAAACTCTTTTGAGTGTGTGAGTTCATCCTATATTATAATCAGTTCACTAAATAAGGTTAATTTTCAAGGAGCATTTTTTCATATAGTAGAAAAGTAATGAATCTGATAATGTGGCAATGTTTACTTAACATTTCAGTGGTGGTGATGATAATGATGTTAATAGTAACTAACACGTAGCTAGTGTGTGCTACTTGCCGGGCAGTGTTGTAAGACATTTAATCTTTACAACACCCTAATTCTAAAAGGTGATCGTATTATAGACTAGGAAACTAGTAAGGTTAGGTAACTGAAGGGACACAGAGATGGAGGACTGGGTCTCTGCTCCTAATTGTTACTCTGTAATAGTGAACACCTCTGTGCCACGTTCTCTATACGACCGTGCAAGGTGTAGGTTAATTCCTAGTTAATTCTTAAGTAGCATTAGCAAAGTAAGGCTCAAGCCGCTTAGGTAACTTGTCCAAGTACTTGCCCAAGTAGGATCAAGAAGGCTGGCATTTCAACGCAGGCCTCTGTGACTTGTAGTCTTCACTAAAATTATTTCAAAGTACTAATTTGAGGTCCTGTATTTTATGTTATACATTTAGAAGGCATACTTAAAACAGCGAGTCTCCAAACGTTTTCACCTTCCACACAGGATGGATAGTGTTCACTCTTCTCTACTGTCTGTGAGCATATACGTTACATGTCAGTTGCTCAGTCCTGTCTGACTCTTTTCAACCCTATGGACTATAGCCCACCAGGCTCCTCTGTCCATGGGATTCTCCAGCTCACCAGGCTCCTCTTGTCCATGGGATTCTCCAGCCCACCAGGCTCCTCTTGTCCATGGGATTCTCCAGGCAAGAACACTGGTGTGGGTCGCCATTCCCTTCTCCAGGGGCTCTTCCCGACTCAGGGATCCAACCCAGGTCCCTGCAGTGCAGGCAGATTGTTTATGGTCTGAGTTTCCGTGAGCAAATACAGGATTATAATTTCCTGTCCACTGGCTGTAGCTTCACCCCTTTCCCACTCACACAAGTATACTGGAATGCAAATGAGTGACATTTGTAAAGTTTTTTAAACAAGGAAATCATTCTTAGAGTTTTGATCCTTTAACTATAAGCCATTTCTTGTGACATGCCCCACATCCTGATTGTGGTACGTCCCATGGGTGAGAATGGCTCTTTTCCAAGACACTGGGTGATTTTATTTCAGCAGAAGACCTGATGCAGAGATGTATTTTAGTCGCTGTTGGTTTATTTTGGAAAGGTGATGCTCCGGTGCTGTTGTGCACAGCATTCTGAAGCGCTCAGTCCTGCACAGTCACTCTCTGCCTGTGAGTGATCTCTGCTGGGTGTGTCCTGGTTGGTGCATCGTGTCAGCTCTGTGCTAAATCTAAACTGATAGACACCTTTCACTGTGCCTGTCTGCACTGTGCCCCCAAATCCTTCTCTTAGTCATAAATCGGCATGGTCTCAGATAATCCAAATTGCACTGAATACTGAGGTCAGTTTCAGAAAACACCAGAAAAAGATACATCATATTCCCAGATGTTATTACTTGGGATTGTTGTTGTTCAGTTGCTGAGTTGTGTCTGACTCTGTGGCCCCTTGGACTGCAGCTCGCCAGGCTTCCCTGCCCTTCCGTCTCTCCTGGAGCTCGTGTAGGCTCCTGTCCACTGGGTCGGCGATGCCACCCAGCCACCTCACCCTCTGTTGCCCCCCCTCCTGCCCCTGGACTCCATCTTCCCCAGCATCGGCGTCTTTTTCAGTGAGGCAGCTCTTCGCATCAGGTGGCCAACGCGTTGCAGCTTCCAATAGGTTAACCCTAACCCTATTAAGCTTCAGTCATTCCAGTGAATATTCATGGTTGATTTCCTTTAAGATGGACTGATTTGATCTCCTTGCTTTCCAAGGGACTCTCAAGAGTCTTCTCCAGCACCACAATTCCAAAGCATCCATTCTCCAGCACTCAGCTTTCTTTATGGTCCATCTCTCACATCTGTGCAGTGGCTGTTGGAAAAACCATAACTTTGACTGTATGGACCTTTGCTGGCAAAGTGACATCTCTGCTTTTTAATATGCTGTCTAGGTTTGTCATAGTTTTCCTTCCAAAGAACAAGTGTCTTTAATTTCATGCCTGCAGTTACCATCTGCAGTGATTTTGGAGCCCAGAAAAATAAAATATCTGTCACTGTTTGCACTTTTCCCCCTATTTGCCATAAAGTGATGGGACTGGAAGCTGTGATCTTAGTTTTTTGAATGTTGAGTTTTAAGCCAGCTTTTTCACTCTTCTCTTTCACCATTATCAAGACGTTCTTTAGTTCCTCTTTGCTTTTTATCATTAGAATGGTATCATCTGCATATCTGAGATTGTTGATATATCTCTCTCCAGTCTGGACTCCAGCTTGTGATTCATCCAGCCCAGCATGTCATGTGATGTACTCTGCATATAAGTTAAATAAGCAGGGTGACAATATACAGCCTTGACATACTCCTTTCCCAATTTGGAACCAGTCCGTTGTTCCATGTCTGGTTCTGTTACTACTTGGCCTGCATACACATTTCTCTAGGATTTGAAAGAGCTCAGCTGGAATTCCATCACCTCCACTAGTTTTGTTTATAGTAATGCTTCCTGTATTTCTATATTTGGGATTGTTTATGCCATTTTTCTGTTCTTAATGTGGGCAATGGAGAATTAAGGGCACTAATTTAAATGAAACGGAGATCTTGAAGTGGACTTTTGTAAGTTTGTTGACTTGTGCTGTTTTTTTTGGCTACGCCACAGGGCTCGTGGGATCTGAGTTCCCCAATTGGGGATCAAACCCAGGCCATCAGCAGTGAAAGCCTGGAGTCCTAACCACTGGATGCCAGGGAGTTCTTGACTTGTTCTCTTATTGGTAGAGTCTCCATGTAAAATTTTAGTATGTATGGACAAAAACATTTCATTTAAGTCCTGATTTGCTTTTTCCTGATAGTGTTAATATTTTCGGATCATCTATAAGATATGAATAATACTATGTTTGCTACTTGCCTCCCAACACTGTTGTGAGATTTTTGTATTTATTTCAGTGCAGCATAGTAGGGGAGGAAGAATGTAATTTTATTGAAGTGATGCATTTTTAAGTTGAATGATCATTAAATTTTTTTTGTTTGTTTTGATGTAATTCTTTGACACCTGGGACAGTACATGGAATATGATTGCTATTGATTACTCAAATAGTTACTGAGCACATAAGCAGGGTTATACTACAGTGAATAAAACGTTAGTGGTCCCTTTTTAAGAGTAGAAGCAAAGACGGAGGAGAATAGACAGTATGAATTTAGCAGGTACCTAATCTTATGAGCTAGGATAAACACCCATCTTGTAATGCCATCTAAACTGAGATCTGAAGAGTGGACCATTAGTCAGTCTGGCAAAAGGAGAAACGCAGGGACATAGGAAGGAGGAGAGGCCAAAGCCTGGAGGTGAGATCAATCCTGTGCATCTTAGAAACAGTCACTGGTTCCGTGTGGCGGTACTGCCAGGCATGAAGGAGACGTGGGAAAGAGGTGGACAGGAAGTGTGCTGTGAGGCTGGCTGGCTGGGTCATGTTAACAGGTTCAGGGCAGTTTGGACCAAAGGCCACGGTAAGCCATTATAGGACTTTAAAGGGGGTGAGAAATATTCATTTATCTTTTCAAAAGATTGTTCTCAAAACTTTTGGAGAATGGCCTGAAGGTAAAGTAAGACTGAATATAGTTGAGCAAGTTCAGAGGCTTTTGCTAAAGTCCATGAAAGAACTGATAGTGATCAGTGCTCAAGTACTGACAGGGGATGGTCTGGCAATACAGGGTTTATGGATGTGGGCTCCCTTGGGCCCATAACTTTGTGTCCAGTGGTAAAGTGGAGGATGAGTTTCCCCAGAGGGCTGTCCACCTCTTTTTCAGGTAAAGCTGAGATGTTGTGAAGCTAAGGCAATCCAGATACATTCTCAAATACACATTTTCAGTTGACTCTGCATATTCTTAGTCGTTGAGTACGAGCTGACCCACCCCAGAGTAGAAGCATCAGACTGGGACTTACGAGGCCTCCCTGAGTCAGGCTTCTCAGTTTCCACAGGAGCCGAGTAGCCAGCTGCTCAACAAAAGCAGTGGGCCTGATAGCTGTTCAGGGAGGCAGAAGAGTCCTTCCGCCCAGGGGCACTCCAGGTGGCACCTTTATCAGAGGCTCCAGTCAGTAAAATCATGAGTCACAGAGACTTGTCACCAGAAATGGTTCTTAGGGCTGTGGAGCCCCAAAGGTGCTAGCTAGCACTTTCCTGCATGCAACCCTTCCTGATTGGGAGAGTCCTCTCTGGGACTTAACAGGATGGGGAAGTTCATCTGTACTGTAGGATGGATGTAGAGATTTACTCCTCTGTTTTCTTCTAAAAGTGTTTTTTTTTTTTGTTTTTTTTTTTTTATAGTTTTAGCTCTTAGATTTAGGTCTTTGATCCATTTTAAATTAACTTTTGTGTATAGTGTGAGGAAGATGTCTGAATTCATCTTTTTGTATATCACTATCCAGTTGTCTCAGCACTATTTGTTGATGAGACTGTCCTTTCCCCCTGTTGAATGAATTGCCTTGGCGTTTCTGTTGGTAATTAATTGGCCATAGATATATGGCTTTATTTCTGGACTCTCATTTCTGTTTCATTGGTCTGCATGTCTCTCCTTCTGCCAGTACCACATATTTTGATTACTGTAGCTTTTCATGCCATAATAATATAACATTCTTCTTGTAAAAAAAATAAACACTGTTAAATATTGAAACTATATAGAAAAGTAAAAGAAGAATGTAGAAATCATCATCTGAGTGGTCACTGTTTTGGTGAACGTGTCTCCAGACACCTCTGCACGTACATGCATGTTGTATGAGTGCACACACACCCTCTGCAATTATACATAGAGACGTGTCAGTATTTGCCCACACTCCTTGTTCTTGTGTACTTCTTGAGTGAGTACCTCTATCGTCAACTTCAGGAGAGAAATGATTATTTTTCTTCCTTCAGGCACTTTTTAAATTCTGTGAGTTTTTACTGACATAAACTTCTGAGAAGAGTGAAGATGCTTTGGGCTGAGAACTATGAGTGTTGTTTTCTTGGTCTCATGTTAAATGGAATGTATTTCTCACTCATCTGCCTAAAGATGGCCTTCAAACAAAATTTTAAATGTGTGCTCTGTGAATGGATGGCAAATTATGTGTGAAACTTTGAGAAATTAATCCCCAGATCCAGCTTTAAATAAATTTAGTTTGCAGAAATCTCCTGTTAAGTATTAGGTAAACTTTTGGGCAGTTGTGACAGTGAGTGTGGAACCAATAAATTATATGTGTCTGTGCAGTGATAGTTGTATTTACAGTCTTGTGGGGGCTGATCCCTGTTGCAAGCTTGGTTTTTACTGAGTTATAGAGGAGTAGCATATTTGCGCTTTTGTCCTTGGTGATTTCAGCCTCGTAGACTTGATGAAGCTGGGTCCTTCGCTACTTTCAGTAGCCAAATTTGAGCTGACCAAATTCGTCTGAGTGTAGGTCCACTTCCATGATCAGAAACTCCTCTGACATTCACATTTTTCTTGCAGTATGATTTTTCTATGATGAATACATGTTTTAAACCATACAGATTATGCTTCATTTAAAAAGATTGAAGTTTAATTTTGGAAATAGGGAGCCATTAAAGAGGTTTTGACTTTGGAGAGTGACATAGACAGACAAGTTTCAAGAAGCCACCGCGCACATTGGTTGGTTCAGTGTAAATTTGGTGTTTGAAAATGTCATGCTTAGTCCATGGCCATATCACCCTGAATGTGCCCAATCTCGTCTGAGAATGTCATGCTTAGGTTATGTGGGAAACTGGATCGCTCAATGAAATTATATAAATGAGTGCTTTTTCCATGGTTTTTAAAAGTTAAAACTTGAAACAAGAAACTTTCAGATGACAACTAGACTCTACAGAATGAAAACCAGTTAGCAGTGACTAACTGGTGGGCTTACAGATTTTTCTTCCTGCTTTTGGTGGAAATTTTAGAAAAAAATATTAACTATATTATGTAATAAGATGTTACAATGAAGCTCTTTTGTTCTGAGTTGAGCTCTAAGTCAGTAGATGCACATTTCTGAAATGCGTTGTAAGAACAACACAATGCAGGTCCTGCAAGAGAAAGAGCCAGAAAACGGATCTTGTGACTTCTAACACCTATCCCATCTGTCGGTATATAAAGATTCAGGAAGTTGGAAATTGGAAGCGTTTTTGAACCAAGTGGTTGATGTGAGTTTCTTCTGACTCCCGCTCCCATCTCAGCGTTCCCCCCACCCCAAGTATGGGGTGACTTGGAGAGCTTACTCAGCGATTGATTCGGTTCGTGGACACAGCGGGTTGATGAATGTCTCTCATGCCTGGGTGAAGGAGAGGCTGTTTGCTCTGGCAGCACACGAAAAGGACCTGTGTGGGTCCTTGTTCTCTGGGGCGAGGGTTGCGTGGTTCCTGCGGATCCTGTGAGGGCCACCAGTGAGAGAAAGCCCGCTGGAACAAAGTGGTGTGGAGTGGAGCAGGGACTAGATGACTGGATGCCGAGAGCACCTGCATGTTCTCTATCAAGGAAATGCAGTGAGAGATCTCAAAGGGCTGGAGTGGCTGAGAGCGTCCCAGGATCCTGGAAGCAGTTCCTCACAGGTTGGCTTTATGCCCTTGTGAGCTAAGAGAGTGCCCATGTCCTACAGGGACCCTTAATTGCCTCACCCAGGGTTACTGAGGTGGAAGGAAGAGGGGTAAAGTGCAGTCCTCTTAATAATGCCTGCTAGCCTGCTTTTGGAGAAGGAAATGGCAGCCCACTGCAGTATTCTTGCCTGGGAAATCCTTGGACAGAGGAGCCTGGCAGAGTATATAATCCATTGGGTCTCAGAGAGTAAGACACGACTTAGCGACTAAACAGCAGCCTGCCTTAGGCAGAGCCGGGCATAGGGGAGAAGCTGTAACCTTGAATGACAATTTTGACAATTATATGGTACTAAACAGGGTCTATCAGTTTCTAAGCTCAGTTTTTATAACTTGAAAATGACTAAAATCATAATAAAGGTTCGGGGCACTATCACCAAAGAATAACTTTAAAGAGCAGCAGTGAACAGAAATTTGCTTTACAGGTTCTGCTTGTTCGGGGTAATGGTTACTGTTGTTTTTCTAATAAGAAAAATATCAGTGAAAACAAATTTTTATAAGAAGAATGTGCCCATTGAGACATTTGTTGGGGGTAAAACACTGCCTTTAGGGCCAGGCAGATCTGTGCTTGAGTCAAACCAAAACCTTGTTAGCACTGACATGAGGTGAGTAAACCAGTTTTTTAGGTTAATTTCTGTCATTTACTTTTCATAAAAGGGGTAGCATCATCTGCTTTCTAGTGTTTTCCAAAGAGATTTTGGTCTATAGCAAAATTCATGGTACACATAGGTGCTCACAAATATTACTAGTGCTCTTTCCTCTCTGAAGCAGATGTTTCCTATAACTTTAAATGTTCTTACTCCCCTTCACATATGTTTTACTTCCTCTAAATGTACTTCCTTTAGCATACCAAATAGATTAGAGGATTTAAATGACTACTGGATACTACTATCAAGAATGTAAGAAGTGTGAGCTTTTAATATAGCTAAAAATTCAGTTTTGAATTGAATTGTGAAAACTTTTCAGAAACAGTGAAATGTAGTTTTACTTACGTGTTAATTTTTAGTGAGGAAGCATGAAGTAGGGATCTAGAGAAAAGGTAGACGCAGGTGGAGAATTGTTTTCATTACTGTTCTTGGAGCTTTCTTTGGGGGGGTGCAGGCAGTGCACTGACTTAGTTGCTCCTTGGCATGTGGGATCTTCCCAGGTCAGGTGTTGAACCCATGTCTCCTGTATTGGCAGGCGGATTCTTTACCACTGAACCACCAGGGAAGCCCACGGTTTGGTTTTCATAAAGGAGAAAGAAGCCTTCTTACCCCAGGGAAAACACTTTGTAAAAACCAGTACCATTCTAGTGTTCCTATTTTCTCAAAACATGCATCAGTGTTTTCTTTTTCTGGAAAGCTAGTTTAGTTTTTTATTTGATTGATACTGTTTAAAATGTTCTTGGTGTTTTGTCATTTCTTCTTTCTGGATGTTCTTATACTCTAGCATTCAAATTTTGTACTTTTAAACTTAAAGTTTTTTTAGTTATTTTTAGGAATACAGGCACCTCTTAAATGTCTCAAAAAGCTGATTTATGTCACTTTTAATTTCATAAGATCTTTACAGTCTGCATCTCAGAGTTACATTTGTAACATAGTTAAGATGTGTTTATTTATAGGAATGGCTTTAAATTAGGAAGGAAGTTATAGTTAGCATTGTATTTGAGTCCAGAATATTCTTTATAATTCATTCAAGCATCTTAGGTTGCAGCCTGCAGAAATTGACAGGGTAATTTGGATGGAAAAGGAATGTATTGGGAGGCTGGCAAGTAACTCACAAAACTGGCAGAGAGACTAGGAATGCAGCCTCAAAAAACATGAGCAGTCGTGAAAGGAGGGCGAGCCCCAGGAAAGCCCAGCCCAGCCCAGGTGATCGTCTGGTTGGGACGCTGGCTCTGGGCTCTTGCTGCTGCCAGTGATTCCTCAGGTGCCCCTCTCTGGATCGATCAGTCAGAAGCCATGGGGGTGGAGGTGCAGTGTTGTGGGCTGGCCTTCCATGACCTACCTACACACTTGTGCTCCTGTGACTCTCCGAGGTCCTTGACCTGGCACATTTAACATGAATGGAACTCTTGCTTTTTTTTGTTGACCTCAGTGGTAAAGAATCCGCCTGCCAATGCAGGAGACACAGGTTTGATCCCTGATTTGGGAAGATCCCCTGGAGGTGGAAATGGCAACCCATTCCAGTATTCTTGCTTGGGAAATCCCATGGATAGAGGAGCCTGGTGGGCTATAGTGCGTGGGGTCCCAAAGAGTTGGACACGACTGGGCAGCTGGGCATGCACGCACCTGCTCCTTCCCACCCAGGCAGGTGGTCTGAGAAGTTGTTCTGTAGTTTGGATTTTTCTGTTTTATGTCTCCTTATACATAGATTGAGGTACAGCATATTTGACAAGTATTTTACAGAGGATAGTATTGAGAATGTCCCCATGTGTCACATCAGAAGGCATACCAATGATTGTCACATTTCTTGGTGATACTGAGTTTGATCCCTCATTTGAAGTGATGCTTACCAGCCTTTTCTGTTTGTTTTTTCAGTCTAAAATACGTACATAAAAATTATTGATGATATGAAAGTATTAATTATGGCAAATAATTATTGTGTTGCAATGATGCATTCATTTGGTTTGTGGATATTAACCTGTTAAATCATTTAAGGAGTTTAAGTCTAGACAATAAAGATAGCACAGTACTAGCTGTTTTTTTCTCTGCATAGGTTGGAGAAGTTTTATTTCATTGATTTGTCTTCTTGTGTTTATACTAATGTTTGAGAGTAACACTCAGATGCAGTGCTGTGAGCACTCTGAGCATGTCCCACAGAATGGTGTGTGTACATGTTTAGATGTATAGACTCATTTCAGGCCTTGACTCATAGATGTATAGACTCATTTCAGGCTATGGCAGTTCCTCTTTACTGCATAATGGGCAACACGAGGTAATATACTGTGTATGCCAAAATGTGGAAATAGTGATTATTTTCCACTTGTATATCTCTGCAAAGCCTCTTGAAATTAGGAAAAGCAGAATTCCATTAAGAAAGTACCAGCTGTTTTGAGAAATTAAGCTGTATGATGTGATGCTTTTGTATTTGTGTGTATTGATGTTTTGTATCTGTTAAATCCGTTAGATATCATATGGCTACTTTCATTCCTAAGAGAAAAACTGTAAGATATGTAAGGTTTTGTTTTTTTTTTCTTGAAAGAGAAGATACAGAAAAAAAAATCAATTTTATCTTAGGATGTGTAGCATGTTTGGACAGTGTTTTAAACATAAAGCTTTAAGACACACACACACTTTGGTCATTAAAGACTAATTTTTAGAGTAGTGCATTTTTTCCCATTGTTCTTTGTTTATTCCAGTTTTATTGAGAAATAGTTGTCATACATCACTGCATAAGTTTAAAGCATACTCCATAATGATTTGACTTCCATATATTGTGAAATAATTCCAATAAAAGGTATGTGTCCTTTTTTGATATGTTTCCCCCTTGTAAGTTCAGACTTGAATAGTCAATATCTGAAATTAACTAGACTCTGCAATAAGTGGAAATAAAAGACAATTAAAGTTTAAACATGCATAGCAAATAGGATAATAATTGTTGAAAAAATTGGTGTAGTGTTTGTTATTTAGTGTGACTGAAAAATCTTATCTATTCTGTTCCCACAGATAGATGTGCCTTGATGTTGCCTCAGTCTCAGTTTAACAAAGCTTTTTCTTAAGGACTTTTACATTAATCTATTCTGTGCCCCTTGTTAGGAATCAGGTGGATAGCGTTTAAAATGCTTCTTTTAGACACAGTTGTATAGAACAGTCTTTTGGACTCTGTGGGAGAAGGTGAGGGTGGGATGATCTGAGAGAATAGCACTGAAACATGTATATTATCATATGTGCAATAGATCGCCAGTCCAGGTTTGATGCATGAGACAGGGCGCTCAGGGCATCTAAAAAATATCTTCGAAAGTTGTTAGTGGTGGTAGTGTTTTTAAACATAAAAGGCAAAATCAAAGGTCAGCACTTCTCTAGCTTTCTCTAACACTGTCCTCTAGGCATAATTCAATTACTTCTTCATCTGTTTTCCTAAAGTATTTTATCCACAGAACTCTAGCGTAGCATTGTACTTAATTACACTGTATGGTCGCAATTTATTTACCTGCCTTCACAGACTGTGAGCTTCTTGAGGACAGGTCTTATATTACTCAGTATATACTCTGCCTTGCATGTGACAATCTGGCTTTTCTAATCTTTGTCAAATTGCCATTGCTGAACAGGTTAGCATTATTTTTTAAAGAAGATTGTGTGACAAGGCATTTTTTAATGATTTTGAAGAAATCTACGGTTTGATGGCTTCTTAGACAGTTGTGAAGTAATATTACATGTCAGGCATACAGTATCTCTTCTGAGTGGCTATCTGCTTGCTGCAATTGAATTATTCTGTTAGCTTGGAAGAACCAATATCTATAAAACCATGGTGCCCACTTGAGAGTGTTCTATTTAACATCTTTTTTATTAATTTAAATAGGGGAAATAACAGATTTTTCTAAATGTTACTAGTTAGCCCATTACTTTTTTTTTTTTTTTTTAATGGCCTCTCCTTATGTCTCATTTTCCTAAAGAAATCTTTTTGGCAGAACAGCCAATCTTATGAGGCCATAACTCTAAATAAGTCGCATTTACTCAGGTCCCCTTAAATCATGTATCATGTTTGCTTAATTCACTCACTCGGCCAGCATTTACGCGTTGGAGGCTGCAGTGTGCCAGGCATCGTGCTTAGTGCAGGAGATACAATAACAGTGAACAGGGGTTCAGTCCTGGAAAAGAGCCAGACATTACCACTAGTGATGTGATGTGTCATGGGGCCCATGAAAAAGGATTCTTGTGGAATTGTCTCTAAATTTCTATTGCAATTGTGATCTGTAACAGTGATGTAGTATGGGCAGAATTGTTAAGGACTTGTTAGTTTGTACATATGCAGGTATCATTTCCACAGGAAGTCATTAGCCTCTTTCAGGATAAAGACTGGCTTATTTCTTCATATCTCAAGCACCGCTGGGGACACAATAAAGATTGAATCGACAAACAAAAACTCTCTAACCTCTGTTGCTGCTTAAAGTCTTTGGGCCTTGAAAACTGCAAGAACGGCAGTGACCACATCTCTGCAGAGGGAGTGCTCTTGGCCTAATGTTGACAGGTTAAGATTGGGGAAAAGAGCCAGACCGTAGAATAAGTGCCCCTCGAACTTTATTTCTGGGTCGCTCAATTTCATGAATACATATTATAGTCCTTTCTATAGATGAAGAAATTGAAACTTTGGGAGATTTAAGATTCTTGCTTCAAGTTTAAAAGCTGAGATTTTCTTTCTGTCAAATTACCTTACGTGTGGATCTGTATTTTTGTCGGGAAGATGATTAAATGTTTGGTTTGGTCATAGAACTCTCTGGAATTAGCAGAGCACGGTGTGATGTCCCAGGCACAGACCTTCTCTCTGAAGCTCACAGGCCCAGCATGATCAGGTCTTTAGTCCTGGCTTGGTTCACGGCATGCTGCAGCAGCCCACGCTGAATGGCACACTGGCTTATGTTGTTTGTAAGCAACACAAATTACCTTTTACAACAGCCAGAATTTGTCAGTTACTTCATTTAATCTTTAATGTTATGTAAGGATTAAGCAATTTTAAGAGTGAGTTGTGTACATTTGATTTTATTAGTGGTTCCTAGTTTTATTTTGCATAGATTGTTTTTTTTTTTCATTCTATGGAATAAAGCTTTTTAAAAAAATTGCATAGATGACTCAGTATAACTCTGTATTTTGAAATTTGTGGTATTGCAGTTCAGACCCAGAAGTTTGAGAACACGCTGTACTTAAATACATACTTTTGTAGAGCATTATCTCAATATTTAGCACTCTGGGAATATTGCTGCTAAACAGTTGATTATGTTGTATATTTCCAACAGTAGGAAAAATGGCTAGAGAAAATTAAGAAGTGGACTTAGCTTTGGGACTTTGGATTTTCCAATGGTGGACTTGTCTCTGATTCTGTTACTGTGAAGTGTGGTTTTCAGAGGTACTCAGTGAACAGCCAGTTGTAGAAAGGGACATGAGTGGATGGACGTTGTGTTCTTTGCTTCTGAAAGGCTATTTTCTTTTGTTAGTGTAGGTCAGCCCTTTTGGTGTTTGTGTGTTTTTACATGGGTTAGATCTATAGTGTTTGCTGCAGTTGAAAGTGTGAAATCCCAGGCCTCCCCTCCCCCTTGTGGTATAGCTTGCAATATGGAGTATCATTTTTATGCCTTGGCCAAACTGTCATACTTGTAGGTCTGGGTCAGCTTCCAGCATTTCACCCATTGCCTTCTCAGTGTCATAAGACACACCCGTGAGTTCTTTCAATGAGAATTTTTTTTTGCTGGCATCACTTCCTGTGGGACATCTTTGTCCTTTTCTTCACGACCACTTTCCTCACTCACGTTGATAGGTTTGTCTCGACAGAGTTCCTCTGACTACATATTTAGTCTCCTTCATGGCGACAAGTGTCAGCATTCTTGGAGTCAGCTATTTTTTTCTGTAACCCCACTTATGTTCTATTACAGTTTGACTTCCGACATTACCACTTCTGTTTCTTTACTGTAATTTTATCTTTGTTGGCAAGTCCTCTTGTTTGGCTGTCCGTTTTTGTAAAATGTCCCACGGGTTTGTCGCTGGGGGACAAGGAGGAAACACACCTCTGTGCTTTACGGTCTGTGTGTGACCTGGACAGCAGACGTTCACAGTGACTGATCACTGATGGGCTGTGAGAGGGGTTGTCATCGGGCACTAATGATGTAAAAATGGGTACAAAGTTATGAAACTAGACATATAAAACATTCTGTTTTCACTGTCTTCATTTCTCATTACATTTTAAAAAGGCAGCCAGATGTTTTAGAAAACATGTATTTGTGGGTATGGTTTATACAGTAATAACAGCAGCACCAGCTTACACTTACATGCTACTTGTATGTCAGGGGCTGTTCTAAGTGCTAAGCATATATTCATTTACTCCTCACAGTAACCCGTTGAAGTAGGTATTACTGTTTGTTATCCCCTCTCGAGGTAAACAGACAGTCAGAGAGAGATTAACTTGTCTGGAGCTAAGCCTGACAGTCTGGCTCCAGAGTTCCTGCTTTATATGTTATGCTTTGTAAACCAACTCTAGTTCATAAACTGTTGGCAATCTGCAGAGAATTGGGATTTGTATTTTGTAAGTCTTTTTAAAACTTTTTTTTTCTTTTTTTTAGCCGTCTTCTTCTTCTTCTTCTTTTTTTTTTTTAACTCTAGCATGTTAGTATTCTGGATTTTTTCCCTTTCCACCATAATGGGTGGAAAATTTAAAAATGAAACAGCTGTCCTTCACCACAGAGAGCTTGAAAAATCTCAGTAGGCTATGCAGGAAATCATGTTCAGTACTCTAGAAATGACCTGTATTCAAAGAATGTGTCTTGGTCTTCATAACAGGATTAGCTGATGAATGTGCATGTATATTATATCTATCTGAAGAATTTTTCTGAATTGAGTAACTTCTGACTCTGATTATTCTAATGGAGAAAAGAGGGGTTTTTACTGTAGACACCTTAGAAGGAGGCAAGGCTTATCTCAAAAACTTCTGCTATTTTCAAAGTGGAGCAGGTTCCTGAAAGAGTAGTAAATTGTACCATTCACCTTTGTGCTCTGCGTGTAGATTTGTTGTTTTAACACTGATAGGAGAAAACATGCTTGTTTCCTATCAGCATAAGCGCGACATGCAGACCAAGAATCCACACAGTCATTTTACCTGAACCATCTTATAATGTGCTTCAACACTTCATATATGAAAGATAAATAAGTTATAAGTTGTTAATAAGCGTAAAGTGAAAGTTCATGAAGTCACCTCTGATTAAGGTCTAGGAAGCTGCTTTGTTCCTTCCCTATACAGTCTCCCTGCTGCCCCCTAAGGGAAAATATTTTTCCTGAATTATGTGTTTATCACTTTTATAGCTTAAAAAAAAATCACAATTGTCTGTGTCTCTAAATAATACGTATTTTAATTATGCTGTTTTTGAGCTATGTGAAAATCATTATGTAGTCTTAAGACTTCTGATGAGTTCATCGTTTCTGAAATTTCATCCATATCCTTCTCGATGACTACAGCTTCTTTGTACTGCTCTGTAAATTTTCATTGTGTGAAAAAGCTACAGTGTATTCATTTTCCTATCACTGAACATGTAGGTTGTTTGCAGTGTTTTGTTATTTTTTTTCCTTTGTAACAAATAGTGCTTCTCTATACAAGAGTTTCTCTAGGTATATACCTGAGAGTAGGATTGTTCACTTTAACAAGATAATGTCAAATGTTTCCTAAAGTGATTGATAATCACTTAATCATCACCTAAAGTGGTTGTTAATTGATAATCCCACATTCTGGGTATCTGAGAGTACCTGTTGATAAACATTTTTGTCAAACTCTTGTTAAAGCTCTTTATTTTTACTAATCACATGGGTGTAAAATGATATTTCATGCAGCTTTAGCTTATAAACGTCAAGACTGAGGATTTAACTTTTGTGTTTCTTTTTATTGAAACCCCACTTTATGACTGTGGTCCATTGTTTCATTGATTTATTTGTCTTGCTCTTACTGAGTTTAGCAGTTCTTTGTATATTAGATACTGATCCTTTCTCTGTTATATATGTCATCAATAGCTTTCTGTAGCTTAGTGGTTTGTATATTCAGTTTCTTTAAAGTGTCAATAAGCAGAAATTTTTTGATGCTAATAGAATAAAATTTATCAGGCTTTTCATTTGTGGTTAATACTTCCAATATTTTATCTATATTGAGCTCTCCTTCCCTCCCTCGGGGCTTCCCTGCTGGCTCAGGCGGTAAAGCCTCCCGCCTGCCGTGCGGGAGACCCGGGCTTGGTCCCTGGGTCGGGAAGGGCCGTGCTGGAGACCCGGGCTCGGTCCCTGGGTCGGGAAGGCGGTGCAGGAGACCCGGGCTCGGTCCCTGGGTCGGGAAGGGCCGTGCTGGAGACCCGGGCTCGGTCCCTGGGTCGGGAAGGCGGTGCAGGAGACCCGGGCTCGGTCCCTGGGTCGGGAAGGGCCGTGCTGGAGACCCGGGCTCTGTCCCTGGGTCGGGAAGGTGGTGCAGGAGACCCGGGCTCCGTCCCTGGGTCGGGAAGGCGGTGCAGGAGACCTGGACTCCGTCCCTGGGTCGGGAAGGGCCGTGCGGGAGACCCGGGCTCCGTCCCTGGGTCGGGAAGGGCGGTGCGGGAGACCCGGGCTCCGTCCCTGGGTGGGGAAGGGCCGTGCGGGAGACCCGGGCTCCGTTCCTGGGTCGGGAAGATCCCCTGGAGAAGGAAACAGCAGCCCACTCCAGTCTTCTTGCCTGGAGAATTCCATGAACGGAGGAGCCTGGTAGGCTAGAGTCCACGGGATCTTAGAGCCGGACACGACTGAGCGTTTTCATTTCACTTCCCTACCTTGGGATTATAAAGAACCACTTTTGTATTTTCTTTTAAAATTTGAGGTTTTTCCTTTCAAATTAAAGTCTTTAATCCCATGAGAATTGATTTATCTGTGGTATAGGATAGGGATTTGACTTTCTTTATGAACAGTTAATTACCCTGGCTCCATTTATGCCACAATCTCTCCCCAGTGATCTGCAGGGCAGTCCCTCAGGATTTGCTTCCTCTTCATAAAGGTCCGTATGTATTCCTGGACTGTGCATTCTGCTTTTCGGCAATGCTTTCATTTGCCAGTTTGTCTTTGTGTTAACTCCATTCTGTCTTAATTACTGTTGTTTCATTTTATATCTTGATGTCTGATTGAGCAGGTTGTCTTGTTTTGAGTCCTTGAGCATTTTGACTGTTTTTTGATTTTTGCTTTTTTATGTAAAGTTTAGCATGAACGTATTAAGTTTTATAAAAGAATACTTTGGGGATTTGGGTTGGAAATGCATTGAATATTAACGTGGATTTTAGAAAGGATTGACATTTCTTACAGTATTGTCTTCTTATCTGTGAACATGTCTTTACATTTTTTTATGGCTTTCTTAAAGTTTTATGATTGTTTTTCATGCAGAAATTACAAAGCTTTTGTTAGGTTTATTCCTAGTTACTGATTGCTTTTTGTTATTGTGAACTGTGTCTGTGGGGAAAATTCTCTTTTGTTCTTTTTACTGGAAAATAGAAATGCAGTTGAGATTTTCATGTTGATTAAAATATTGTTACCTTGCCAAACTCATGAATTGTTTTTTCCTTAAAAATTTTTTAACCTTTAATCTCTTTCTCTTATAAAGTTGGCTAGGACCTGCATACAGTGTTGAGTAGAAGTATTGATCGTGGACTTGTTTGTCTCATTTTGATTCTAAAGGGAATGTTTTAAGAGTTCTTCATTAAGGACTATTTATTATAGGCTTTGGTAAGGGTAGATATCTTTTATTCTTCTATTCTTTGCTAAGGTTTTTTTTTTTTTTTTTTAATCACAAGTATAGCTTCATGAAAAGCTCTTTGTGCATCTTTGACCTGATCATATGTCAGTCCTTTTTGCTTACATCTGTTAATGTGGTGAAAAACAGTTCTAGGTTTTCTGACCCAACTTTGCTTTTCTGAGATGAGCCAAATTTTTTTTTTTTTTAACTTTTTAGTTCAGAGTAGGGCTAGGAGTGGAAGGAGGGGTGGTAGTGGGAGGTGATGAAGCAGGGAAAAAGCTAGAAAGGATGGTCATTTCAGTGCTAATACAATCACTGATTATTTTGGAGCCTGTATATTCTTAGGAGGCTGTGTAATGAAATGAATAGATATTTATTTGATCTTTTCCAAAATTGTCCATGGGGAAAATGTATTTTCTTTATATATAGAGTTGTAATTTTTTATTTTGCCTGTTATTTTCACTCTTCTTATTTATAATTTCTTTAAAGTTTAATCATGTGTGTAAATTTTATGATGAATTTTGAATATATGAAGTAGAGTAATGAGCCACAGTAAAAATTCCTATCTTTTCTTTGAAACAAACATTTATTTTAAAGAATTTGAGGTTTTGCAACTGCAAAATAGGTTATGTATTTGTTTTACAGAATGTACTTAAGCCTGTAGAATCTTTAGGTTGGCATGATCACAGTACCTGTTGTCCACAAATGCATCTTATAGTATGTTTATTGCTGTGTGTTTCAAAGCATACCTGAGTTTAGGTCTTAGAGAAATCCCATTGTAGAAAGTCCAGTAATCAGGGCTTGGTGATGACAGCAGCCAGGAGATCAGTGAGAAGGTTCTGGACAACATTCCCAAAGCCTAGTGATACCATCTTTATGAAGCTACTGCCTCAGGCTTTCCAGTTATGCTGCTGTGGTTTATTCTTTAAGGAATCATCGTAATTTTACAGAGGATGTTAATGGGAAGGTAACATTGGGTTCCCCAGAAAGTTTGTTCATGTTTTTCCATACGGTATTACAGGAAAACTCGAATGAACTTTTTGGCCAACCCAATATTTACTTTACAGAAAGTCACAATTACACAGAGGAATATTATAACTGGTACTGCTTGAACAGTTTCCTGAAAAATAATTTACCAACTCATTCCCTGCCTCCCTTCCCGTCTCCCTTTCTTGTGACTCTGGGCAAGCTACTTCACCCTTTAAAGCCTCATCAAGGAAAAGAGGCAAATAATTTTAATCTGATTAGATTGTTAGTCTTCAGTGAAATAAATCATGCACGGTGTGTCTCAAACACAGTAAGTGCGTATGAAATGGCAGCCTAGTAGATCGTTTTTGAAGACAGTGTCTAACTTTATCATATGCATTTATTATATACAGTGTCTGAACTAGGAGTTCAAAAGTGACAGTGATCCTCTTAAAAATAAGTAAGGCCTTGATAGAAAAACGAGAAAGGACTAGTTTTACAAATGCAGAGTAAAAAGAGTCGACGTTATTTAGTAGCTCACTAAAAACACTGTGAAAGAAGGCACCATATTGTATGTGCATGTGCAGAAACACACCGTAGTGCACACCTTTTACTTTTCAAACAGTGAAGTTCATGTCCAGGAGGCATGGTTCTGATGGCATTATAGATTGAGATGTATCTTTGTAAAGCATTTTGGCATTAGGTATCAAGACCTCTACATATCATAAAACATTTTAACTTACATCAACAAAGATTTGTGTTGGGTGTAGCCAGGATAATTCTTCAGATTGTCCTCTGCAGAGAGGGGCCACATCTGTATGTCAGGCACAGCACAGGAATGCCACCTTTGGGGCCATGGGTGGGTTTGGGGATCGGGGTCTTCCCACCACACTGGAGCAGTGGTCCCCTCAGATTGTCCTCTGCAGAGAGGGGCCACATCTGTATGTCAGGCACAGCACAGGAATGCCACCTTTGGGGTCATGGGTGGGTTTGGGGATCAGGGTCTTCTCGCCACACTGGAGCAGCGGTCCCCGGTGTATAAGCGCAGCAGCGCTGGAGGCGTGCCTGGACTTGGGTGCTGAGGCTCCATGGCCACACCAGTGCACGCAGCAGTGTCTCGTTCTGTAAGGACTTTTTTTTTTTTAATTTATTTTTTTCCAGTGGGTTTTGTCATACATTGATATGAATCAGCCATGGATTTACATGTATTCCCAATCCCGATCCCCCCTCCCACCTCCCTCTCCACCCGATTCCTCTGGGTCTTCCCAGTGCACCAGGCCAGAGCACTTGTCTCATGCATCCCACCTGGGCTGGTGATCTGTTTCACCATAGATAGTATACATGCTGTTCTTTTGAAATATCCCACCCTCACATTCTCCCACAAAGTTCAAAAGTCTGTTCTGTATTTCTGTGTCTCTTTTTCTGTTTTGCATATAGGGTTATCGTTATCACCTTTCTAAATTCCATATATATGTGTTAGTATGCTGTAATGTTCTTTATCTTTCTGGCTTACTTCACTCTGTATAATGGGCTCCAGCTTCATCCATCTCATTAGGACTGGTTCAAATGAATTCTTTTTAATGGCTGAGTAATATTCCATGGTGTATATGTACCACAGCTTCCTTATCCATTCATCTGCTGATGGGCATCTAGGTTGCTTCCATGTCCTGGCTATTATAAACAGTGCTGCTATGAACATTGGGGTGCACGTGTCTCTTTCAGATCTGGTTTCCTCAGTGTGTATGCCCAGAAGTGGGATTGCTGGGTCATATGGCAGTTCTATTTCCAGTTTTTTAAGAAATCTCCACACTGTTTTCCATAGCGGCTGTACTAGTTTGCATTCCCACCAACAGTGTAAGAGGGTTCCCTTTTCTCCACACCCTCTCCAGCATTTATTGCTTGTAGACTTTTGGATAGCAGCCATCCTGACTGGCGTGTAATGGTACCTCATTGTGGTTTTGATTTGCATTTCTCTAATAATGAGTGATGTTGAGCATCTTTTCATGTGTTTGTTAGCCATCTGTATGTCTTCTTTGGAGAAATGTCTGTTTAGTTCTTTGGCCCATTTTTTGATTGGGTCATTTATTTTTCTGGAATTGAGCTGCAGGAGTTGCTTGTATATTTTTGAGATTAATCCTTTGTCTGTTGCTTCATTTGCTATTATTTTCTCCCAATCTGAGGGCTGTCTTTTCACCTTACTTATAGTTTCCTTTGTAGTGCAAAAGCTTTTAAGTTTCATTAGGTCCCATTTGTTTAGTTTTGCTTTTATTTCCAATATTCTGGGAGGTGGGTCATAGAGGATCTTGCTGTGATTTATGTCGGAGAGTGTTTTGCCTATGTTCTCCTCTAGGAGTTTTATAGTTTCTGGTCTTACATTTAGATCTTTAATCCATTTTGAGTTTATTTTTGTGTATGGTGTTAGAAAGTGTTCTAGTTTCATTCTTTTACAAGTGGTTGACCAGTTTTCCCAGCACCACTTGTTAAAGAGGTTGTCTTTTTTCCATTGTATATCCTTGCCTCCTTTGTCAAAGATAAGGTGTCCATAGGTTCGTGGATTTATCTCTGGGCTTTCTATTCTGTTCCATTGATCTATATTTCTGTCTTTGTGCCAGTACCATACTGTCTTGATGACTGTGGCTTTGTAGTATAGTCTGAAGTCAGGCAGGTTGATTCCTCCAGTTCCATTCTTCTTTCTCAAGATTATTTTGGCTATTCGAGGTTTTTTGTATTTCCATACAAATTGTGAAATTCTTTGGTCTAGTTCTGTGAAAAATACAGTTGGTAGCTTGATAGGGATTGCATTGAATCTATAGACTGCTTTGGGTAGAATAGCCATTTTGACAATATTGATTCTTCCAATCCATGAACACGGTATGTTTCTCCATCTGTTTGTGTCCTCTTTGATTTCTTTCATCAGTGTTTTATAGTTTTCTATGTATAGGTCCTTTGTTTCTTTAGGTAGATATACTCCTAAGTATTTTATTCTTTTTGTTGCAATGGTGAATGGTATTGTTTCCTTAATTTCTCTTTCTGTTTTTTCATTGTTAGTATATAGGAATGCAAGGGATTTCTGTGTGTTAATTTTATATCCTGCAACTTTACTATATTCGTTGATTAGCTCTAGTAATTTTCTGGTAGCGTCTTTAGGGTTTTCTATATAGAGGATCATGTCATCTGCAAACAGTGAGAGTTTTACTTCTTCTTTTCCTATCTGGATTCCTTTTACTTCTTTTTCTGCTCTGATTGCTGTGGCCAGAACTTCCAACACTATGTTGAATAGTAGTGGTGAGAGTGGGCACCCTTGTCTTGTTCCTGATTTCAGGGGAAATGCCTTCAATTTTTCACCATTGAGGGTGATGCTTGCTGTGGGTTTGTCGTATATAGCTTTTATTATGTTGAGGTATGTTCCTTCTATTCCTGCTTTTTGGAGAGTTTTAATCATAAATGAGTGTTGAATTTTGTCAAAGGCTTTCTCTGCATCTATTGAGATAATCATATGGTTTTTATCTTTCAATTTGTTAATGTGGTGTATTACATTGATTGATTTGCGGATATTAAAGAATCCTTGCATTCCTGGGATAAAGCCCACTTGGTCATGGTGTATGATTTTTTTAATATGTTGTTGGATTCTGTTTGCTAGAATTTTGTTAAGGATTTTTGCATCTGTGTTCATCAGTGATATTGGCCTGTAGTTTTCTTTTTTTGTGGCATCTTTGTCTGGTTTTGGAATTAGGGTGATGGTGGCCTCATAGAATGAGTTTGGAAGCTTACCTTCATCTGCAATTTTCTGGAAGAGTTTGAGTAAGATAGGTGTTGGGGTCCCTTAATGGACCGGAATCTGGAGGTACGGAGTCGACGATAAGAAAGTGAAAGAGAGAAAGAGGCCGATGTCCCTTGGTTTACGCAGAGGACCAATAAAGTCCTTGACACAGGACTTGCATCGCTCACGAAGGCACCAGGCGCCCTCTCGAGGGGGTCTTAGAAGCCCGGGCAGAAAAGTGAGCACGACGGGTCTCCACGCTCCAGAGAGTCAGCCAGAAAAGGAGAGAGAGAGAGAGAAAGACAAAAAAAGACCCGGGGACCCAAGCTCTGATGGAGCAAAGGTGCTTTAATGATTTTTCTATGAGTATATATAGGCTGCAGTACAAGAAACTTCTTTCGGGAATGATAGAGATCAGAAAACCAAATGTACAGCAAACGTTACCAAGGAAACATGGGCTAAAAGTAGTCACAAGGTCAGAAGACAATCTCTATCTCAAGAAAGGGGAAGGAGACTAAGCTGTTTTGTCCTAAGGAGAATGTTTACTAAAGGAGACTCATGCTTGCCTCACACAATGACCTCAGTCCCTGGGAGCAGCGTGCTGTTCCGCTTGAAGAGGGACAAAGGACTCATGAGAGACAGCACGTAGGAATCCTCCCGTTAAACATTCCCTGACAGATAGGTGTTAGCTCCTCTCTAAATTTTTGGTAGAATTCAGCTGTGAAGCCATCTGGTCCTGGGCTTTTGTTTGCTGGAAGATTTTTGATGACAGTTTCGATTTCCTTGCTTGTGATGGGTCTGTTAAGATCTTCTATTTCTTCCTGGTTCAGTTTTGGAAAGTTATACTTTTCTAAGAATTTGTCCATTTCATCCAAGTTGTCCATTTTATTGGCATAGAGCTGCTGGTAGTAGTCTCTTATGATCCTTTGTATTTCAGTGTTGTCTGTTGTGATCTCTCCATTTTCATTTCTAATTTTGTTAATTTGGTTTTTCTCTCTTTGTTTCTTAATGAGTCTTGCTAATGGTTTGTCAATTTTGTTTATTTTTTCAAAAAACCAGCTTTTAGCTTTGTTGATTTTTGCTATGGTCTCTTTAGTTTCTTTTGCATTTATTTCTGCCCTGATTTTTAAGATTTCTTTCCTTCTGCTAACTCTGGGGTTCTTCATTTCTTCCTTCTCTAATTGCTTTAGGTGTAGAGTTAGGTTATTTATTTGGTTTTTTTCTTGTTTCTTGATGTAAGCCTGTAATGCTATGAACCTTCCCCTTAGCACTGCTTTTACAGTGTCCCATAGGTTTTGGGTTGTTGTGTTTTCATTTTCATTCATTTCTATACATATTTTGATTTCTTTTTTGATTTCTTCTATGATTTGTTGGTTATTCAGAAGCGTGTTATTTAGCCTCCATATGTTTGAAGTTTTAACAATTTTTTTCCTGTAATTGAGATCTAATCTTACTGCACTGTGGTCAGAAAAGATGACTGGAATGATTTCAATTTTTTTAAATTTTCCAAGACCAGATTTATGGCCCAGGATGTGATCTATTCTGGAGAAGGTTCCGTGTGCACTTGAGAAAAAGGTGAAGTTGATTGTTTTGGGGTGAAATGTCCTATAGATATCAATTAGGTCTAGCTGGTCCATTGTGTCATTTAAGGTTTGTGTTTCCTTGTTAATTTTCTGTTTAGTTGATCTATCCGTAGTTGTGAGTGGGGTATTAAAGTCTCCCACTATTATTGTGTTACTATTAATTTCCTCTTTCATACTCGTTAGCGTTTGCCGTACATATTGCGGTGCTCCTATGTTGGGTGCATATATATTTATAATTGTTATATCCTCTTCTTGGATTTATCCTTTGATCATTATGTAGTGTCCTTCTTTGTCTCTTTTCACATCCTTTATTTGAAAGTCTATTTTATCTGATATGAGTATTGCGACTCCTGCTTTCTTTTGGTCTCCGTTTGCATGAAATATTTTTTTCCAGCCCTTCACTTTTAGTCTGTATGTGTCTCTTGTTTTGAGGTGGGTCTCTTGTAGACAGCATATATAGGGGTCTTGTTTTTGTATCCATTCAGCCAATCTTTGTCTTTTGGTTGGGGCATTCAACCCATTTACATTTAGGGTAATTATTGATAGGTGTGGTCCCGTTGCCATTTACTTTGTTGTTTTGGGTTCACGTTTATACAACCTTTCTGTATTTCCTGTCTAGAGAAGATCCTTTAGCATTTGTTGAAGAGCTGGTTTGGTGGTGCTGAATTCTCTCAGCTTTTGCTTATCTGTAAAGCTTTTGAATTCTCCTTCATATCTGAATGAGATCCTTGCTGGGTACAGTAATCTAGGTTGTAGGTTATTCTCTTTCATTACTTTCAGTACGTCCTGCCATTCCCTTCTGGCCTGGAGGGTTTCTATTGATAGATCAGCTGTTATCCTTATGGGAATCCCTTTGTGCGTTATTTGTTGTTTTTCCCTTGCTGCTTTTAATATTTGTTCTTTGTGTTTGATCTTTGTTAATTTGATTAATATGTGTCTTGGGGTGTTTCGCCTTGGGTTTATCCTGTTTGGGACTCTCTGGGTTTCTTGGATTTGGGTGGCTATTTCCTTCCCCATTTTAGGGAAGTTTTCAGCTATTATCTCCTCGAGTATTTTCTCATGGCCTTTCTTTTTGTCTTCTTCTTCTGGAACTCCTATGATTCGAATGTTGGGGCGTTTCACAGTGTCCCAGAGGTCCCTGAGGTTGTCCTCATTTCTTTTGATCCTTTTTTCTTTTTTCCTCTCTGCTTCATTTATTTCCACCATTTTATCTTCTACCTCACTTATCCTATCTTCTGCCTCCCTTATTCTACTCTTGGTTCCCTCCAAAGTGTTTTTGATCTCATTCATTGCATTATTCATTTTTAATTGACTCTTTTTTATTTCTTCTAGGTCTTTATTAAACAGTTCTTGAATCTTTTCAATCTTTGTTTCCAGGCTATTTATCTGTAACTCCATTTTGTTTTCAATATTTTGGATCATTTTTATTATCATTATTCTAAATTCTTTTTCAGGTAGATTCCCTATCTCCTCCTCTTTTGTTTGACTTGGTGGGCATTTTTCATGTTCCTTTACCTGTTGGGTATTTCTTTGCCTTTTCATCTTGTTTAGATTGCTGTATCTGGAGTGGGCTTTCTGTATTCTGGAGGTCTGTGGTTCCTTTTTATTGTGGAGGATTAACCCAGTGGGTGGGGTTAGACGATTGGCTTGTCAAGATTTCCTGGTTAGGGGAGCTTGTGTCAGTGTTCTGGTGCGTGGAACTTGATTTCTTCTCTTTGGAGAGCAATGGAGTGCCCAGTAATGAGTTTTGAGATGGGTCTATGTGTTAGGTGTGTCCTTGGGCAGCCTGTATGTTGATGTTCAGGGCTATGTTCCTGCGTTGCTGGAGAATTTGCGTGGTATGTCTTGCTCTAAAACTTATTGGCTCTTGGGTGGTGGTTGGTTTCAGTGTAGGTATGGAGGCTTTTGGACGGTCACTTATTACTTAAAGTTCCATGTAGTCAGGAGTTTTCTGGTGTTCTCAGGTTTTGGGCTTAAGTCTCCTGCCTCTGGATTTCAGTTTTATTCTTCCTGTAGTCTCA
The DNA here is from genome assembly GCF_910594005.1 of Cervus elaphus. Taxonomy (NCBI): domain Eukaryota; kingdom Metazoa; phylum Chordata; class Mammalia; order Artiodactyla; family Cervidae; genus Cervus; species Cervus elaphus. Next base: position 251,477 of record NC_057826.1, on the reverse strand, counting down.
GGACTTCTCCAACTATACAGCCCTGATAAGAAAACTTCTAGGTTAATGGCTAAAAGATTCTCCCCCGTTAGGGACACCCAGAGAGGTTCACAGAGTTACATGAAGAAGAGGAGAGGGAGGAGGGAGATAGAGATGAACAGGAGGAGAAAAAGGGGGACTCAAGAGGAGAGAGACAGATCTACGCAGCTGTCTGTTCCCAGAGTGTTCTCCGTAGCCCAGTCACCTACAAGGATTCACAGAATTGGATTGGGAAGAGAAGGGGAAAGGAGGAAATAGAGGTGTTCTGAGGTAGAAAACAGAGAGTCAAGATTGGGAGAGAATAATCTTCGGTTTAAAAATAGGGCTTCTCTTCTTTTTTTTTTTTTGTAAGGTTATAGTGTATTGAAAATGAAAATTAAGGAGTAGTAGAGGAGTACTAGAGGACTTTAAAAGAAATAAGAGAAAAAGAAAAATAGAAAATAGAAGAGAAAAAGGAAAGAAAAAAAAGAAAAAAAAAGAAAGAAAAAGAAAAAAAAAAAAAGAAAGAAAAAAGAAAAAAAAAAAATTTTTTTTTTCCCCCTAATTAAAAAATCGTAAAAGTCTGTGGAAATGAAAGTTAAGGAGTAATGGGGGAGTAATAGGGGATTTTAAAGGAAAACAAAAGAGAAGAAAGAAAAAAGAAAAAAAAGAAAAAATTAAAAAATTAAAAAAAAAAAAAAAAGAGAAAAAAGTAAAATTATATCTAGGAGTTTCTCTGGAGCTGTTGCGGTCAGTGTGGGTTCGGCTCAGTTTCAGATAGCTCCTCGTTCCAGCTTACGCTTCTCGATATCTACAGGCCCCTCCGGTGTAGTCAGCGTTTCCTAGAGGGATTTTAATCTGTTGCACCAGTCCCTTCTGAAGCGGTTCCCTTTGTTTATTTGGCTTCTGTTTGCCGGTCTCTTCAGAGCCTCATTTCCGCCCTGACACAGGCGGGCGGAGGTGGACTCTTACTCAGGTAGCTAGTTCCGTCGCTCTGCGGGGCAGGGAGGGCCTTGCGCTGTGGGGACAGGCTTGCGCCGCGGGGATGGGCTGGGGCTGCCGGGAGGGGCTGACGCTGCTTTCTCCGTCTGCGCTGCTCAGGCTCCCGGCCGGTCTATATGGAGCGCGCCCCGCGCTGCGCGAGGTTCCAGCCCTCGGGTGTTCCACAAAAGCGCGGAAGGAAAAGCTGCGCCCCCTCTCTGTGCCTTCCCCGTCAGAGCGGTGCAGGCAGCCAGGGGCTTGGTGGGCGCACTATCCCCAGGTGTGGCGCACTCACTCCCTTCCGCGGACCCAGTCTCAGTTTCCGCTGGCGCCAGTCGGGCGTGCGCGCCTTCCGCCCTCCGCGTCCCCAGCCCCAGTCCCCGCCCGCGCCGGTCGGGTGCCTGCGGCCTGTGTCTCGCCGTGACCTTCCCCTCCCCGCTGCCTCCGGCGGGGCTGGGCCGGTCCGCAGCCTGCGAGCTCCTCTCTGGACCCTCTCGGTCTCTTTGTTCTGCGAACGGCCGGCAGTGTGTTCGGCGGTTAATTTACTCTCTCTATTTTGGTCTCCCACAGTTCAAGTTGGAAACTCACAGAAGTTCCCTCCGATTGTCCTCAGGGCACTCCGGCCGGACCCTACCCCAAGCAATGCCGCCTAAGAGCTCCCGGGAGGGATCTCCGTCCTTAGCTCTTTTGTCTCACTTTTTATCTTTTATATTTTGTCCTACCTCCTTTTGAAGACAATGGGCTGCTTTTCTGGGCGCCTGATGACCTCAGCTAGCGATCCGAAGTTGTTTTGCAAAGTTTGCTCTGCATTCAGTTATTCTTTTGATGAATTTGTAGGAGAGAAAGTGGTCTCCCCGTCCTACTCCTCCGCCATCTTGGCTCCTCCCCCTCTGTAAGGACTTAAACTCGTCTCTGTCTGGTCTATGTAGGCTGAGAAGGTTGTATCTTAGTTTAGTGTGGAACTACTTCACCACAGTTTATTAAGTTTTCTTTCTTCACTGCCCTGTGATGATTATACATTCCTCCCATGGAATGTTCTTTTTATACCTTATACCTTCTTTTTCTTCTTGCCCAGATTGTATTCATTTTCCAAAATCTGCTTCAGCTACCAGAGCTCCATAGCGTCATAAAATCTTTCCTAATACCTGATTTCCAGGCTCTACTCCTAGCTGGAATTCCGTGATTGCTGCAGCACTCTGTGTAGCTATTTCTCATGATACTCATTTTCACCTTAAATATTTTAATTGCTATACTCAGACTAGACATTTTTAGAGTGCACAATCTTTTTCATCATAGTATCTCCTAGGGTATCTCTTTTAGTGGTATATACATAAACAGACTTTGTGATAAATACTTGGTGTTGGGTTTTTTCTTTTTTAAACATGTATATACAGTTGGACCTATTCTAATTTCTGATTTCTTCCCCTCACTGTATATCTAACCCAGGGCCAAAAAATTTTAATTTTTGATGAGTAGGATGGATCCATCTCACCTGTTATTCTGTCTCTCAGAAAATTTTTATAGACTTGCATGTTTCCTTTTTCTCAAATAGACACAGAATACCTTGTCAAGTTCTCAGATTTAAAACTTATCAGATATTTGTTGGAATTATGTCATAATGCACTTTTCGTAATATTGTCTGATCTGTGAGTATAATCAGTAGGCCCTTTATTTCAAGTGCTCTTTTCTAAGATAGCTTTTTAAATTGCTCTGTGTATATTAAGGGGAACTTAAAAAAATTGAATTCAGTTATGTTTTATCATATACCCAAGTGGAGGAGAACTGCAACCTAGGTGGAAAAGGTTGAACTTTTCCATGGGGTTATTTCAACACCATTTATTAATGCAGTTAGATTTATGTACCATCATTTGAAATACTGCAAAGCTGTAAATGTGGCTGACAGTGCTCTGAAGTCATAACTCTTCTATTTTATGTTTTGTTGGAGGCAAAGAAATTGGTTTGTAGATAAAAGATCCTGGATTGTCTAATTTACATATCATCTAATATTCACTACTTATGACTTGACGTTTGATTTCAAAGGGTGAAAACAATTACAGGTGTTTTATTATTTCATGATTTACTAAGAATTAAACAGAATCAACAGAGCTTTTCCCCCATGGTGTTATGTAAGTGGCACTGGTTTTTCTTCTGTGGTTTATGCAAGTGGCCAGCCAAGCCACTTGTTTTATTTCTGGGTGGCTGCAGTAGGTCTTAGGGAAGGAAGTTTTCGTTTGGCAGGAAAAGCAGAACTGTGTTTATTCATTCCATTTGTAGTAGCGTTGATCCACGAGGAGCTTGTGAGAAAAACCAGAGTGGTTAGGCTTTGAACAAAAGTAGCTCCTGTTCATCTCTTATCTGATCGAGGAAAGTATAACAACAGATTAAGGATTAATAGTATAGCAGCAATTAGAAACAGTACAAAGTTCTGAAGCAGAAGCTGCAAACTGATGGTTCATCAACCAAATACAGCCCTCAGACTCTTTATTTTGGCCTACTGAATGTTTCCAAAACTTAACTCAATTACTTCATAACATCTCAAAATGGTTTTATATGAGTACCTAGCAGTGGATCACCTGCCTTTTTAGCCTGACATGTTAGTAGCTGTGGCAATCTATAGACGAGGCCCCAGTTAGCACTTCTGACATGATCTCAGCATCTCACTTTGCACCACCTGTTCTGGAGGCTCTTGAATACAAAAGTAATAGTAGATCTAATAATGTTAATGCAGCTCAGCCTTCGACAGTGAGTGGATAGGAGGTAGAATAGAAAGCATGAAGATTTTAGGTAGTGAGAGTTGTAGTTGAAAAGGGATATGTGAGAAAGAGTAATTGCAGAGAAATCCAAGGTTTTTAACTGAGCAACTGTAAGGATAGAAGTGTCATCAAATGATGGGGGAGACTGCGGGGTCTGTCAGGCATGGGCAGTGAGATGAGTTCAGTTTTGAACATGTTAAGTTTGAGCTATCTGTTAAAACATCCTAGTGGAGATACTGAGTAGGGAATGCTGTGAAAGTGCAGAGATGGAGAAGTGTCTGGACTGGATAAATAAATTTGAGCAAGTTTTAGATTTTGCTAAATTTAGACTCAGAGAGTTATGAGATAGGATGAAGTCACAAGGAGAGCGGAGGACTTGCAACTGAGTCCTGGGACATGTCAGCATTCAGGGATTTCAAAAAAGTTCAGCACAGGAGATGAAGAGGGAGCATCCAGTGGGGTGGGACAGAAAGGAAAGGAGGTGTGGTGTCCTGAAGGACAAGTGTCTAGACATGTTTTCACCTCCTAAAGCAGAGCCCAAGACAGGGACTCTTCAGACAGGTGATTTCTTGGGGGAAGTGTTAATGAGAAACACAAGTTGGAGAACTGGGGCAAGTGAAACAGAAAAGGAAAGTCAATCTAAGGGAGTATTATTGACCTGGTCACTTCTGTGAGCATTTGGGCTTGATCTTGAAGAAACCCCCTGAGAAGATATGAAGAATACGCCTATTGGTGGGAGGAGGAGGGTGTTTGTCTACCAGACTTCATCTCACCAATGGCCAGTGATTGCCCAGGCTCTTGGTATTAACACCTTCATACTTCCAGGTTCATTATGACTCAGGATGGCCTAAGAGTTCCTGTAGGCGTCTCTTATTGCAAAGCCTCTGAGCAGGAAGTGAGCCCCACCAGTGCAGCAAGCCGCTAAGGGGAGGTGCCTCAGCTGGAGTAAAAACGAGAGGCGGGGCGGGAGGGTGTCCTGTGCAGCCCACCATTAGGTGCTTGCCATTTAGTTCCACCTACTACTAAGCTTTCAAGATGGTGGCTGACCACAGTTTCTACATTAGACTTACGACAGAAGGAATGACGTTCTTTAGTTCAGTCAACTACTAAGTTTAGATTGTCCTCACCTTCAGCCAGCCACCTTCAACAGGCTGAGACATTTTCCTGGTGGAGTGACCCAGACTTTTCCTCCCCAAGGGATCAGCGCCTGTGGTTACTTTATGCTTTCTGGGCTGTGTTCCGATAGTTGTCCATTTATGGTTGTCAGTGGGCATGGCAGCCTCAGTCCCATCCCCTGGGTTCTCTGTACACTGTCTCTTGTGTAGGAGCTGCCATGAGTCCTCATGGTGAGGGGTCAGCTTACAGGACCCTCTCCCATTATTCTCCTGTTGGTTACTGCTTCAGAATTCTTCTTGCATCTCCTGACAGAAGTGCCTTCCCTTCTTCCCTAGAATCAGAAATTTTAATTCAGTGGACCCTAAGGTTGCCAATCTACTGTTCATCTTTTGGTTCCTATATCTGTATAATTTTCTTTCTTTTTTTCTTATTTTTTTTTTACTCTATCAGAGATAGCACCACATTTCTACCTTGGGAAGAGTGTGTCAGATCATGTACCACTGGGAGAACTGTGCCCAATTCCCTCAAGATGCTGCCAATTTTTTATACATAGGAAGTTTTGTTAAATTTCTTAATCTCGGACTCTTGGGTTGTACCAGATAAATAGGGAAAGAAATCTCATAAAAGTGGTTAGTTACATTAGTCAAATGTTTCCCTTCATTCTATGTGAATTCAGCTAGTCATATGGCTATAGTTGTTCTTAGTTGCAAAGTTAAATTCATTCTGAAAACTTTATTTCACCTAAAATTATTTAATAAGGCTTTGAAATAGGAAAACCAGTCCTTGAGAGGACTTTGTGGTTCAGTGAGTTTAGCCAAATGTGCCTCTGGCATAATTGTCATGGAATATAAGGATCTTAGTACTTGTAGTAAAACTGATTTTCTAATACATTGAAACTGAACTTAAATTGTGATAAGAATATAGAAACATGCCTCTTTTGATAATTTTACATGAATAAGGAGGAATTGCTAGTTTTTTCTCTTATCATCTGAGTAAAGAATTTCTTTATTTTTTTTCTCTTGTTACCTCCTGCTTCATAAGCTCTGATGAGAACTGAGTACTTGGTACACCTGTTTGTCTTTGAATATCTTGATGGTGACAACTAGGGTATATCACTTACTGATATTTCTCAGGGCTTAAGATAACGCCTTAGTAAGTCCTCCATAAAGAGTTGTTGAGTTAACCCAAGAGGGGAAGGATATGGCTTATACATGTGATATATGATAGCATTGATGAACTTAGTGGTTAAAGTTAGTTTTAATAAAATTAAACCTTGTTTTAAAAATAATGTTATAGACTGTCTTCCTTTTTCCTTTCTTTAAACAGATAGGAGGGACACGAACAGAATCACCAGCACTGGCTGAAGGTAAATATGTCTTTGGGGGAAATGATTATTCAAATACATGTGAAAAGTTATGGTTTAAATGAAAAGTGATATCTGCTAAACATAATTTAAGAAAAATGTCCTGTGCATATTATTGAACTGCTAAAAATGTCTCTAGGAAATACCCTATATTGTTTAGTTTCTGTCTTAGAATGGGAAGTAATGTAGATTAATTGGAACTTTTTTTTTTTTACAGCTTCCTTTCGATAGGAGAGGTATGTGTTTTTCCTTGAATTCCTTTCTAAGTCATTTTAGCTATCACCAGTATAGTTGAGTAGGAAAAGTCCAAGCCATAGTTTTAGTAGTTAGAAATAAAATGTATGTGTATATTTTGAAGCTAGCTAGAAGGAAAGACATTTTTACATATTTTCTTAATATAAGAATTCTACCTATAATGGATTTTGGTCCTTTTATAAGATGGTGAAAGTAAAGAACGCAACAGCAACAGTAAATAGTCGCTGTTAAAGGGTCCTGAGTACCTAACCATTTACAATCCTGTGATTGTTTTAATTATAACAAGTTAATAGGTATTTGAAAATTAATTTTTCTATAGATATACTTTTTCTTGTCTAAGTGAAAATGATCAGCTTAAAGTCCCTTTTTGTTTTTTCTAATCATAAGCAGGTATTTATATTTTAAAACTCACCTGTCATTTTATTATAATGGATATGATTATGACAGTTATGGTCATTCTTTGGAATTGTAATCACCTCACCCACACTCTCTATTATAGGGCAGGAGTTACCCCCCTTTTATTTTGTTGTTGTTTCATGAATTCTAATAATGATCCATGGTTTTATGAAGTAAAATGCATAGAATTAAAAAAGAAACCCGTTATTATTGAAATACAGTTAACAAATACTAAAAATACAAATTTTTGATGCTTCTCACATTAGAGAATAAGCTTTAGTGACAATTTAGTTAAGTACTGTAATTTCAAATAATGATAAAAAATAAATAATGATGAATTTGTAGTAATTGTAATATGAAAATACCTGTGATTTTTACTAATACCATGTTCAATAGATATTTCTAATCCTACAGTGGCTTGTTGCCTATAATCCTAATTGAAGGAATTGCTAAATTTCACATAAAGGTTAGTAAGAAGTTTCCCGTTCAGGTTCACAGATCACCGAATTCTTTCTCTGAACCTCAGATAAAGAACTCCTATTAGTGAAAAATCCATTAGACCTTTCTTTCTCCATCATGTTTGAGTAAGTGTAGAGTTTTTTATGTTTGTATAACTAATCTTAAAGAAGTAGAGTTACAATCCATTCCTTAGGAAATATCCTAACAGAAATAGCTTTGAAAAAACTTCTAGTTGCTAATCAGTAATCACAGAAACAGCAACCTAGTCTGTAGAAAAGGGAGTAGAAGAGGAGTTATACCTTGGAGAGACCCTGCCTTCAGAGAACTCACGTTCTAGTTCAAGGAATATGAAATAAACATGTAAAAAATAGCATATCAGCTTGAGATACTTAAAGTTTAACACAAGAAATGTCATAACTGTCATAGGGAGGATGCAAATAGTAAGTGCTCTGATGTTTGTGTTACCGAAGCACAAAAAAAAGGTCAAGACTTGTAAAATGTCACCAAGTGTCTGCCAGTTGCTTTTTTTGAATAGAACATTTGTGGGGTTTTTGTTTTGGGTGTTTTTTTTTTTTTTTTTTTTTTTTTGCTTGTGGTCCTTGATTCTTTCTATCATTGTAATCTGACTCTGATACCATATTTTAAAGATGTTCTTAAAAGCCGTGCTGTCAAGCAGCACAGGGATTGTTTGGTTAGTTTGGTTCCAGGAGGCCGGTGAGAACTGGGACCAAGGAGGAGAAATTAGCAAGTTTCAGCTTCATGCAGGTTTTGTGTGGTGGTTGAGGATGGGCTTCATGTCAGATTAAGTGTGTCATTTGATTATTGGCTGAAGTTTCTAAAAAGTTTTAAAAAATTGACTCAAGTCTAGAAAGGTGTCATTTGAAAACAGAATGACTTCCTCTTTGGATGTACTCATGCAGAATAAAGTATTTAAGCAGAGACTCGATTACAGCTTGGCATAAACAGATGTTGTAGAATACATTCTTACTAAGGTTAGATGGTCAAGCTTGAGTCTTCCATTTTAATGCATGTCTTAGTTTGGGCTGCTTTAACAAAGGACCACCGACTAGGTGGTTCATAAACAATAGAAATTTATTTCTCACTGCTTTGGAAGCTCAAAATCAGTCCAAGGCCAGTGTGGATGGTCCCTTCCTGGTCTAAGATTTTCTTACTCGTTGATGATTGGATATTAAGCCTTTCTGTCTGGTATCTTTCACTCCTCATGGTGACTGTTAATGTTACGGAGAAACCACAGGGACGTCCCTGACGGTCCAGTAGTTAGGAAGAGTGCTTCAAGTGCAGGGGGCAAAAATTTGATCCCTGGTGGGGGAATTAAGATCCGAATTTGCTACACGGTACAGCCAAAAAAAAAGAAGAAACCACAGTCCATCCAAAAAAAAAAAAATGGAATTCTTGCTTCAGAGAATACCTTTTAATTCAAATTATGAGGGAAAGTGGACAAATTTTTTTTTAATTAAAAAAAAATTATTTTAGCTGTGCTTTGTGGCATTCAAGATCTTAGTTCCCCAACCAGGAATCGAACCTGAGCGCCCTGCAGTGAAAGCATTGAGTCTTTACCACTGGACCACCAGAGAAGTCCCTGAAGGACAGTTTTTAAGAGCCTCTTAACCATTACAGTCATAATGTACTAACTAGAGATTCTTATTTGTGTTCATCAAGTACTGGCAGATTTCTTTGAGCTTGGAGGTCTCCTGCTTTCCCCCTTTTCTTCTGCTCTGAAATCTCTGAGGGAAAAGAATGATGGTGGGTTCTTATTTCCTCCTTTTCACCACCTTGAGACCTCCTTACCTGGGAGTGAGGCCCAAGTTCCTTGAGAATGAGGCAGAATGTGTATATGTAGTGGACGAAAACGTCTCTGTAGCCCTTACCCTCCCCGCCAAGATATGTTAAGAGGTGATTTTTCTGAGGATGAATGTTAGGTTTTAGGATCAAGATTTTAAGAATTTTGGCTCTCACTGCTGTAATGCATAAGAACATGAGAAATACCAATGCATATTTGTTCGGAGGTGATAAAGAGTGTTGTGGGAAGATAACATTGCTGTCTAGATCGGCTTTAACGTGTTCAGTTATCAGCAGTTTATCAGCAGTAAACCTTTGCCTGTTAGCCTTGCCCTTAATTAAGTTTCTCAGCTTCTGTGGCGGAGAAGGCAATGGCACCCCACTCCAGTACTCTTGTCTGGAAAATCCCATGGACGGAGGAGCCTGGTAGGCTGCAGTCCATGGGGTTGCTAAGAGTCAGACACGACTGAGCGACTTCACTTTCACTTTTCAGTTTCATGCACTGGAGAAGGAAATGGGAACCCACTCCAGTGTTCTTGCCTGGAGAATCCCAGGGACAGGGGAGCCTGGTGGGCTGCGGTCTATGGGGCCGCACAGAGTCAGACACGACTGAAGCGACTTAGCAGCAACAGCAGCTTTTGTGGAACTTATAGTTTAATTATTCCTTTGTAGTTAGCACATTCCATAAGCTTACCGCCACTTTGTAAAGTTGCAGTTTGTTTCATTTGACCTAAAGCTGCACCTTTTACGGATGCCCTTGGTTTAGATACGCTCTTCTTTGATGAACAAGCTTTTTTCACTTGAATTTTAATTCATTCATTAATTCAACTAATGTTTATTGAGTAGTGACTATATAATAGAATGTCTGCTGGAGGCTAGAGTTTATTTAGGAATTTAAAAGCTTAAAAAGAATTCCATGAATCTACCAGCCATTGAGGGACTAGAGTATTCCCTAAACCTCTGAAGTTTCCCATTCCTGTGGCCCTGTGCCTTCCCAGGGATAACCAGTATCCTAGATTTTGTGTTTATCATTCCCTTGCCTTTCAATGTATGTATTTTTACCACATACAGGTATTGATATATGTAATTTTTCCCTGATTTCAAAATAGTGGTAGGTTTTAAGAAACTGAATTCAGAGTACTGCTTTTGTTCAGTGGTCATAGTTTTTAAAGAAAAACCTTCATAATCCTTATAAAATAGGTAATTTTGAGTTTCAGAATTTTTTTTTCATGTTTCCATCATACACCATCTTATACACTCCTAAGTCACTTACTTAGAACTTTGTACTAGCCCTTGTCATATCCTGTGTCTGTCCCTGAATGCAGGACACTCGAGCAGGAAGCATTTCTTTGCTTTCTTCTAAATTTGCAACTCAGGCGGCTAATTTGCCTAGTGGCTTAATTTTTAATGGCTGGGTGTATGGAAGAGTACCCGTAATCTCTGAATCAAATTCAAAGATGCCAGGACAATCTGATGTAATATTATTTTATCATGGTTCACTTTCATTTAAGGAGCAATATTGGTCTCCTAATTTATTGTACTTATTGCACATAACCAGGCTTCCTAGTGAGTTTTTTACTTAAAATAGCTTAACTAAGCTTATTCATTTTTAAATACTAAATTTAAGTGTATCCACTAGATGTCAGCCTTAGGAAAGGTGTATCGTACTATGTGTAGAATCACAGCCAGAAGAAATGTGAGAGGTTCAGTCTGAGTAGTAAACTGACCTGTGTAAAGTCACATATTTTGTGATAAAATCAGAACTAGACATCAAAATCCCAATTTTCATTCCATTCTTTATGTCACATAAACAAAGTTATTGGCCTTTTGTTTAAGGCCAATAACTTAACTCCCTGTAATCGTTAGACTAATAAAATATATTGATCTTGACATGTGCTTGTGAGATTTTAGTACTACTATAATGATACTGTAGCTGCGCACCCAGAAACACCTAGATCCTGCTTCTTGCTCTGCCCTTGCACTGCAGGGAACACAGGTTCAACCCCTGGTCAGGGAACTAAGATCCCACGTGCCTTGTAGTGTGGTTAAAAAGTTAAAAAAGAAAAGAAAATGTCACAATGGTGGTTTCTAGGAGCTAAGGGGAAGGAGACATGGAGAATTGTTGTTTAATGGTTATGAAATTTCAGTTTTTCAGGACTAAAGATTTCTGAAGATCGGTTGCATAACAATGTAAAATATACTTAACACTCTGAACTGCACACTTGAAAAGTTTTAGATGGTATTAATACATTTTATATTACGTGTCTTTTACCACAATTTAAAAAAAAAATATCAAAAAGCTAGTTCAAGGCAAACAATAATAAAATATCAAAGGATCTTGCATTCAGATTGCTTGCTAAAAGGGTCTTTAGTGCTCGCTTCGGCAGCACATATACTAAAATTGGAACAATACAGAGAAGATTAGCATGGCCCCTGCGCAAGGATGACACACAAATTCGTGAAGCGTTCCATATTTTTAAAAGAAAAAGGAAAAAAAAAAAAAAGGGTCTTTAAAGTTTCACTACATGTTGAAGAGTCCAAGACTGACTTTTTTACTATGTGTGATATTTGTGCATAAAAGACCAGACAAAACTCAAATCAATATACCAATGATTTTTGTTAAAAAAAAAAAAACTTTGTGATGACAAAAAGATTAGAAAATAAATGTACATTTACACAATTTTTTAGAAAGTAACACAGAGTGTAGATTCCGAGAGACTGGTGCACAGATTCACTGGGTATATAAAACAGCGACAAAAAGAAATTAATTCTTTGCTCATTCTAGGAATTAGTGGCCAGTTGGAATTAGAATAGAAATTGCTTTAATTATAACATACAAATAACTGTAATTACTTTTTTCCTATTAAATTTTTCCACCATTTACAGGTATGTAGTGGTGGTGTTCTGTATGAAGTTATTTAAATGACCTTTCCACTATAAATCTTTGGATAATAAAGACCTCTTTCAGTTCTGTCCTCCATGCAGATGACTTCCAACTCCATCTGCGGGTCAGAGCAATGTAAGTTTTCCAAATGCCCCTGGACATTTTACTTCAGATGTTTCTCTATTAATTCATATTCAACATGAAAAAGTCAAACCTGTCATTGCCCTTCTAAATATTACTTTTGCTCTTCTTGATGTCAACGTACACACCACACCAACTTAAATGAAAATACTGGTGTCATTCTGTCTTCTTCCATTTGCTCACCTGTCATTTAATGTGTCCAAGCCCTGCTGACTTGTCTTTTGAAGGCTGCACTTCAAAAGTGCTTTCATCTGCACTCCCTTTTTCTTCCCTCCAAGTTTCATTCCTTCTGGCCCTTGCCCCTCATGCCTAGGTGAGCACAATAAACTTCTCTTTTGCCTCCTCACTTGTTCAATTTTTTCCTGTTCTAATTCTACCCAAATACACCTCTGTTAATCTTTTTCATTATTGTTGTTTATGTGGATGTTTTTGTTTTTTGGCAGTGACACATAGCACATGGGATCTCAGTTCCCTGACCAGGGATAGAACACATGCCCTTTGCATGGAAGCTCAGAGTCTTAACCACTAGACCACCAGGTAAGTCCCCAACGCTATCTTTTAATGCAGCTCTGCTTCAGCCAAAACACTATATTCATTCTTCCGCAAACTTGCTTTTCTTTTCCTATCTCTTGGTTTTTACACCATTACCTCATGTTTTCTACCTCTCAAAATCCTATTCAGACCCCAAAGCCGCCTTTCTTATGAGTGCAAGACTAAGTGTGGAACACGTTTTTGCTTACATCCTGCAGAAGGCAATTTTCCACACATGTAAACCCAGAAGTAACATAGCAGGATACTTCTTAATTATATAATCATGACTCATGTGCTCAGTTTTCATTCCAATCCCAAAGAAAGGAAATGCCAAAGAATGTTCAAACTACCGCACAACCGCACTCATTGCACACGTGGATGGATGAGCCTGGTAGACTGCACTCCATGGGGTCGCTAAGAGTCAGACACGACTGAGCGACTTCACTTTCCCTTTTCACTTTCATGCATTGGAGAAGGAAATGGCAACCCACTCCAGGGTTCTTGCCTGGAGAATCCCAGGGACGGGGGAGCCTGGTGGGCTGCCGTCTACGGGGTCGCACAGAGTCGGACACGACTGAGAGACTGAACTGAACTGATTTGATGGCCTGGTTCTAAACTTACTTTTTCATTTTAATGGTTGCCTAGTTGAAAAATACACGTCACAAAGTAACACAGGTGCCTATGGAAAACCATATTCATGTACAAGTCTTATGTTTGATCAAGAAATTTCCATCTTCTATAATGTTAATCTCTTTGTTTACAAATTAAATGAAGGTATGTAATATTTATATTTTTATAGATGATCTTAAAACCTACCTAATGGCTTCATATGGACACTTTTTTTTAACAAATTAGAAAATTCACTTTCAAAGCATTATTTATATTGAAATATAAGAGTTTTACAGTTAAAATAAATAAGTCTCAATCTCAGGAACAAAAATCACATAATGATGAAAATATCTCTAAATATGAACTTTCAAAATTCTTTCCCCCAACCGTGAGTTTTCTTCAAAGGCCATTATTTTCTCATTTATTATCAAAAATATCACTTTTATTTCAAAAAGACTGATTAAGTGGGTATGTTTTCTCAAAAAAAAAAAAAAAATGCTGCTAGATAACATATCACCAATAGCTATTGTTTTTAGCTCACAATATAGCTGAGAAAAAGTTCAAACTAGGATGAGGCATGCTGTTTTTCCATTTTCCTGCTGTTGTCTTGAATTATTAGGACCATGTTGACCAGCAGTTTCTTTGCAGAAAATATTTTAAGTCACTTGTACTTAAAATTTTAAGACTGTTAATTTATCATAATCAGTAATACAGTACATAAATCCATTTCACCAAGAACATGAAAACTACAACACATCACTGTAAGTTGAGAATGAGGTAGCTGCCACCAACCCTGAGTTACAGAGCTCCCATTCCTCTTGCAGACCATGTGATGCAGAATCCTCTACTTAAGTGATGAGTGATGGAGCCAGTATCAATCATATATTCAATACTAGCAACGTTTAGTGTGTATCTGTTTTCTAAAGATAAAATCTAAATAGAAATTGGAGTTCTAATATCTAGTGGCTCAGTGTACAGTATCCTCCTGCTGATGCAGGAGATCCTAGTTCGATCCCTGGGCAGTCAAGATCCCCAGGAGAAGGAAATAGCACTGGGAAATCCCATGGACAGAGGAGCTTGGCAGGCTACACTCCATGGGATTGCAAAAGAGTCAGACACAACTTAGCGACTAAACAGCAACAACAAAATATTTTCTTCAGGCACCTTAAAGGACAGTCTTGCACTTACCTAGAATGCACACACCATAATTTGGAAGTGACAGCACGATGCTGTCTCATGTCAACAGTGCCACTGCATGGTCACCAAAGAGTAACATGATTCATATTTTTTCCTCAGACCTCTATTCTTCCCATTAAGGAGACTCAAGCACTCACAGCTTTTCTCTTTCTATTCTTCACTATCATTATCAAATATATTAACACACAGGCACACTTTCAAACTCCATCTCTCGTTTCACTCTTATATCCCTCCTCCATGAATCTTCCTCTTCCCCATTCTTATTTCTCTGTGAACTGAAAAATTAATTATTCCTTAGAAGCATAAAGATAGTTATTAGTCATATGCCAGAGATAGAAACTCCCCATTTTCATCTAAAGTTAAACAATGAAAAGTGAAAGTGTTAGTCTCCCAGTCGTGTCCCACTCTTTGTGACCCCATGGACTATAGCCTGCCATGCTCCTCTGTCCACGGAATTCTCCAGGCAAGAATACTGGAGTGGGTTTTAACCACAGATATATAAACATATGTATGCATACACACATATACACACATACATATGCATTATTGTTGGTCAGTCACTAAGTCTTGTTGGACTCATTGTGACCCCATGGACTGCAGAAGGACACGGATTCCCTGTCCTTCACTATAATAGATGCATTTTATAAATATATATAATATGCAGTTAGGATTTCAACCTATGACTTCTGGGGGTACAGTAAATTCTAGAAACAACATTTTTTTAACCACAGACATATAAACATAGATATGCACATACACATACACTCACTCCCTGGTGGCTCAGATGGTGAAGAATCCGCCTGCAATGTGGTGGACCTGAGTTCAATCCCTGGGTTGGGAAGACCCCCCCTGGAGGAAGGCATAGCAACCCACTCCAGTATTCTGGCCTGGAGAATCCCCATGGACAGATGAGCCTGGCAGGCTACAGTACAAGGGGTCACAGAGAGTCAGACATGACTGAGCAACTGAGCATAGCACATATACACTTGCGTATGCACACATATGTAAGTAATATACACAGTAAGGGCCAGGTGGGAAGGACCACGTGGCTGTGAGCAGAAGCCCTAGATGCGCACAAGCGCCTACCTGTCCTGGGGTCTGAGGGAGACCCATCCTGCTGGGACTGTTACCAGGTGTTCAGCAAGTTGAGAGCGATGCTTGGGGAGAAACTGCTAATCTTCCAAGCAAGAAGCTTCTTGGGGAGTGCTCCAGAGGCCTTGGTCCAGTCTGACGGGTCTTTGAGGGTCCTAGTGGAAAAGCAGACTGTGAAGAGTGATTTGTGACAGGAGCTGTTGTCTCAGTCCAAGTCACCGAGGCAACAGCCCACAGCTTTGCCAAAGGACACAGCAAAACCCCAGTGGAAACAGTGTAGATCCCACGCAGACCATCAATACCGCCTGAACATCCAGAGGGTGTGACCACAGGTTGACCCTGGAGCTGGTCCAGACAATGAGGCTCTTCGCCCTCCTCTAGCTTTAAAATGTATGCCCACAGGTCCTTCCCTGTGGAAGGGAGCCATTTTCAAGGAGGTTGTTTTGAGATATTGCCAGCACAGGCAGACAAAAGACCTTGAACTTGTACAATGGCTCTCCTGGGCACAGAGCACCTTCTCATCTGTTATCATTTACCAGCCTCATGGGGCTAGCGCCCTCTTCTTTCATGTTCATGGGAGGCAACTGAAGGCCAAGATCCCATAGCCACCAGGATACCTGCAGAGGCAGCCCCTCATTCTCGTTTCTTCTTTTTGTTGTTTATTTGGCTGCATCGGATCTTAGTTGTGGCACACAGGACCTTTGGTCTTTGTTGCCACTGCAGCATCTTTTTAGCTGCGTCTCAGAAACTTTTGTTTGTGCCATGTGGGATCTAGTTCCCTGACCAGGTATGAAACCCAGGTCCCCTGCACTGTCTTGGTCCACCAGGAAAGTCCCTTCATTCTCTCTTCTGCTCTAGATGTCGCTTTGTCAAGGAGGTTTTCTCTGCTCATTCCTCAAACCGTAGCTCCTGCATCACTTGCTTACTCTGTATATACTTCACTTTATATTACATGTATATTGCTTGTCTGTTTCCCTTACTACTGTTGATGGAAGAGTAGCGGCATTGTCTGTTTCCGAATCTCCAGCGGCAGGAGGAGGGCGTTAGTAAATAGTTGTCAGCAGTGAGCGAGGAGATGCAGTTTTCATTTGGCAATCACTCCCGGGTCCAATGCCCCTCCCTGCCAGTGGGCACTCTGTTGTGGTTCGGGGAAGGACCAGAGGACAGATAACTGTACAAGATCGCAGAACTCAATCCCAGAGGAGGCCCGGGGGGGGGCTAGACTTCTGCCCAGGTTGGTGAATTTGGGACTTTATGAGCCGGCTTCAGTTGGCTCCAATTATAGGAGCCAATCGTCAGG
Organism: Cervus elaphus; assembly: GCF_910594005.1. Lineage (NCBI taxonomy): Eukaryota > Metazoa > Chordata > Mammalia > Artiodactyla > Cervidae > Cervus > Cervus elaphus. Next base: position 234,603 of record NC_057826.1, on the reverse strand, counting down.
CGCTTCCTAAGGGCCTAGTTTGTGGTGTTTTTTTTTTTTTTTTTTAAAGCAATTTGATCCGCAATCAATGGTGAGAAATTAAATGGATTCTTTGGGCTAAGTAGATTGAATAGCTATCTGCCAGGGCCGAGGAATGAGCAATCTCTTGGTAATTTTTCCGCTGAAATTTGGCATCTACTTAGCATTGTACACCATTTGCACCTCGGGAAATGCCTTTTACACCTCTTCCCCTCCAGTGTCCTTCCCGTTAAAAACAATAACAACAACAAAAGCCAGTATAAGTGAAAGATTAGAAAACTGTGGGGTGGGGGGGAACCTTCCTATAGGGTCTTCACTTAGCACTTCAGCGGCTTCAGCAAACCGCACAAAACTAGCCTTCGGGGCGGGGCGGGGGGGGTGGTGGAGGCTAGTGAGCACCCTGTCAAGGGATTGAGGGGCCAGAGCCGGCGGGCGGGCAAGCTGCGAGCCGGGCCCCAGAGGCCGCCACCGCGCGCCCCTCTCGCCGGGCCCGCGACCCGGGCAGACGGAGGCGGCTCTCCGGGCCTCGCTTCCTGCACCCACACGGGGCTAAAAAAGAACGCGCACAACTTTTTTTTTTTGGTCCCCCTTCTTGAGAAACGCTCGCGTAACAAGCTCGCCCAAGTAACCGCTCCGGGGGCGGCCCTGGGGACGCGGGCATTCGCCGCCCAGAGAGCCGCGTGGCCCGGGCCCCGGGTGAGAGGGGACCCAGTCGGAGACATGCGCGGGGCTGGGGGGGGGCCGGGGCGGGACCTGGGCGGTGAGGGTGGGGCGGACTGGGGCGGGGCCTGGGCGGGGCTGGGGGCTGGAGTGGGCAGGCCGGGCCGCTGTGGGCGGGGCGGGGCCGGGCCGCTGTGGGTGGGGCGGGGCCGGGCCCCGCAGGGAGCGGGGCGCGACAGCGCGTGCGCAGAACACTTGTATGTCCCCGAGACTGTCGCGGCAGCCCCGCCCGCCCGCTCGCGGGAGCGTGTGTTCAGTCAGTCGGTGTCCTCGCTGCCGCCTGTCAGAGCGTGTGAGCAGGCAGCGCCGGCCCGCCGCGACCTGCCCGGCCCCGGACGCCCCCTCCCCGCCCCCCGCGAAGCATCCCCTCCCCCGTGGCAGGGCGTGAGCCGAGGGAGGCGGGTAGCTGAGAACTCCCAACCTCGCGCGCCGCTCGGAGTTTGAAGGGCTCCGTGCTGATCGCGGCCGCCGCCGCCTCCTTTCTCGCCCGCCAGAGCTTTCTCGCGCCGCCGCCGGGATCGCAGCCGCGCCAGGCCGGGCGGCGGGTGGCGGGCTGCGTGCGGGGGCCGTTCATGAGCCGCCGGTCGGCCCGCGGCCCCGGGAGCCTGCGCGGTGACTCACCCCCCCGCCCTCGCTTGTGTCTCGCCCCCTCCCCCGGCAGGATGCCGGACCAGATCTCGGTCTCCGAGTTCATCGCCGAGACCACCGAAGACTACAACTCGCCCACCACGTCGAGCTTCACTACGCGGCTGCGCAACTGCAGGAACACCGTCACGCTGCCGGAGGAGGTAGGTCGGGGCCGGCGCCCTCCGCGCGCAGCCCTCCGAGGACCCCGGCCCGCCCGCCGGGACGCCTCGCTGCCTCCGCTGGCGGCCGCTGCCTCGCAGTTGGATTGCGTCGATTTCCGAGCCGGGGAGGAAGGGGATGTAAGGGGCTTGGGGGAGCCACACCCCCACTGCTGGACTCCCTCCAGCCCACCCCGCGGCCAGGTGATGGGCGGGGGACATAGGATGTGCAGCCCCCAGCTCCGTTTTCCCCTCGAGGCTAGAGGTGGGGAGAGGATTGAACAGGCTGTGGACAGCCCTAAGAAGAGGGAAGTCCTCTCCCTGGCTTGAGCCCTTCTGGGAGCTTTCCATATCATCCTGACCCTCTAGTAACCCGCCAAGTAGATGGTGTCAGGCCCCCGAGGGCAGAGGGAGGCAAAGCAACGTGGCCAAGGTCACCAGCAAGGGACTGGGAGATGGTCAATTAATGGACGTCTCCACGGCCCGACTTGGCCAGACAGGCTGAGCTGCTTCGGCTAGGACTGGTGGAAAAACCCCAGAGGAATGAGAGGGAGCTCTGGCCAGGACTGCCTCCACCCCGGGGTTCCTCCTCCTTGCTTGTCCTAAAGCCTTGGGTGGAAAGAGCTATCTCTGCAGACTGGTCCCCACCCGGCTCCCCTGGCTGGCTGGTTTGGTAGAGTCAGGCTGCTGCGCCAGCAGGACCTGCCCGCAGGGCACTCATAAGCTGTGAATGGATCCCCGAGGCCGATGCTGCCCCAAGGAGCTGGCCAGACAGGAAGAAGGGAGGCCTGAAATGCAGAAAGAATCGCTCCTCTTATCTAGGTCTCCAGGGAAAGCTTGTGGGTGCCTCCAACAGCGTCAAGAGCTTAGCAATTTCCTTTAAAATTTTAGGTTCATTAGTGATAGGGCCGAGTGGGACAGTATAATGTTGCTGTTGTTCAGGGGCTAACTCATGTCTGACTCTTTGTGACCCCATGGACTGTAGCACACCCGGCTCCTCTGCCCTCCATATTCTCCTGGAGTTTCCCAGACTCATGTCCACTGAGTCGATGATGCCATCCAGCCATCTCATCCTCTGCTGCTCCCTTCTCCTTCTGCTTTCAGTTTCCTGGCATCAGGGTCACTTCCAATGAGTCAGCTCTTCTCATCAGGTGGCCAAAGTATTGGAGCTTCAGTGAATATTCAAGGTTGATTTCCTTTAGTTTGATTTGACTTTGGTTTGACCTCCTTGCAGTCTAAAGGACTCTCAAGAGTCTTCTCCAGCACCACAACTCGAAACTATCAATTCTTCAGTGCTCAGTCTTGTTTATGGTCCAACTTTCACATCCATACATGACTACTGGAAAAACCATGGCTTTGACTCTACAGACCTTTGTCGGCAAAGTGATGTCTCTGTCTTTTTAGTGTGCTGTCTAGGTTTGTCATACTTTTCCTTCAAGGAGCAAGCCTCTTTTAAAATACATCTAATAGTCTGTGACAGAGTTTATTTATTTATTATTTTTTTAGTTTTTGTTTTGGCTGTGCAGACTCTTCATTCACCTGGGCAGGCTTTCTCTAACTGTGGTGCACGGGCTTTGTTGCTCCATGGCACGGGGGAGTCTTGGTTCCCCAACCAGGGACTGAACTCGCATCCCCTGTGTTGGAAGGCGGATTCTTAACCACTGGACCACCAGGAAGTTGCAGTGGGGCTTCATTTTATCAACACAATCAGCAAAAATATGATTTTTTTATTTTTGTGACCATTTGATACAAACCTTTCTGCTTCAGGATGGGGAATGTCCTGCCGTATCTTTATTATTGTTAGAGCCATGCCTGTTTATTGTAGAAAGAAAGGAGAGCGTGAAAGGTGCCTGTAATTCCATCACCTGAAGATGATCAGAGTTAGTATTTTGGGTTATAATTCTTTTTAAAACCACCGTTTAAGCGATCCAACGGGTTTGGATGAGGGAGAGCATTTAGGAAATGAGGGGTAGATAGAGTCTATATAGTAGATGTATAGTTGTAATTTCCCCATGACGTTTGAGAGTACAACCTGGTTAGACCTCCTAACAAAAGTTATCATAAAAGGTTGAATGGTTTTATGCTTATAGAATCTTTGCATATGTTTTAATTTCTAGTTCATACTGTAATGTGAAGATACTTTCCTTAGCTCATCACTTTATTTTCCCTTTTTAAAAGATATTTCTCTGTAGCCACTATCGATTTGTTAGATTTTTATTTTTAAAAAAAATATTTTCTGAAGTATTTTTTATAAAAATGAAAATTGTGTCTTCACATTAAGGGCAGCCACTGGCTAGTTGGGGGGCTTCTCCTTCCTGGTGGGGGAGTGAATAAAGATCACCCTTTGACTTCGAAAGAAGTGATAATGGAGGTAGAAAGTAAATTGGCGTGAGATTAACTAGAGAGGCAAACTTTTTATTCTATTCTCAGCTATTTAGGAGAAAGAAAAACTTTTTTTTCTTTTTTAATATGAGAAAGAAAAGTCCTTTTGCATTCTGGAATGCTTTCAAAAGCATTGCTATTGGTGTTAAATTCCATTTGGATTTGGAATTATGAAATTTTTAAAGTGTTGAAGTAAAATTAGTTCTCTGTGTTATTTTTTGACAGTGTACAAACAACAGTAACTTGAACTAAACTACCATTACATCATCGCAGAAACCAGTATAAAAGTGGTTATTTAATTTGAAATGGAATTGAATATTCAAAAGTGCAGATGCGGTGGATGGGTTTATGGGCAAATGGGGTTTCCTTTCTCAGCGAGACATGAGGGAGTGAGAGTATTTCCATTGGAGCTGCTGCCAGTGGTGATGGGTGTGGAGACCCGGGATGGCCCAGGCAGTGTCTTCAGCAAAAGCATCATAAAAGCACAGAGTAGAAGCAAGAAGTTTCACCGGAAACTCCAATAAATCAGATCATTTGATCAAGAGTTGCACAAAAAATTCCAGATAGAGGTCCTGAAATAATATGACCCAATCAAAAACATGACCCCCCAAACCAAGCCAAACAAACAATAAATTGGGTTCAACATATTCTTGATGGCTTCATGTTTAATTTTCTATTTGAGTCAGTTGATAGGCTCAAGAAGGGTGGTATGTAAAGACAGGCTGGATTCTCATGTGATAAAAAATACACTGTAGATTTATTTGATAGAATCCTATACTCTCTCCCATCCCACATACAGGTATAAATACTCATTTAACATGGGGATGAAGACAGATCCATCGTAAAGCTTACCCATAGGACAGATTCCTTACGGCTGTAAAAATCTCAACTGCTCGGGAAGGCCTCCCATCAGACTGTGTGCGTGCTCAGTCATGTCCAGCTCTGTGCAGCCTAATGGACTATAACCCACCGGGCTCCTCTGTCCATGGGATTATCCCGGGAAGAATACTGGAGTGGGTTGTCATTTCCTGCTCCAGGGGATCTTCCTGATCAAACCCTCATTCGCCTGCACTAGCAGGTAGACTCCTTACCACTGAGCCACCTGGGAAGCCGCACCCCTCCCCACCCCAGCCCCCTCCGCAATATCAGACTAAGTTCAGTTTAATTTGCTTCTCACATTGTTTGAGCACCTGCTGTGTGCCCATTCTGTGTTGGATGCTGAGGGGGATGGGTAACAATGAATTAGAGATACGATTTCTGCCCCAAAGGTGTTCGAAGGCGAATGGGGACTAGGGAGAGGGTACAGAGTTAAGTGTAGTGGACAGTGCTGTGAAGACGGATCCCATGGCTCTGGGAATGCAAGCGAAGCCACAACTGGTTCCAGCCAGAGAGAGCTTACAGCGTCCCTTCTGACCTGGACCATGAGGGACAGATGAGTACAGCATTCCAGGCAGAGGATACCCTTTGAGCAAAGGCCCAGGGTGGGATGGACTTCGTGAGGCGGGGAGAAGGCAGGCAGCACACCCATGGTGATGGTATTGGCTTTATTTCATGCCTGTTCCATTTGACTAGATGAAGCCATCAATCTCCCTCTCTGTCTTTCTCCGTCTTTTTTTTGTTTTATATTTTGTTGGGTGTGTGTGTGTGTGTGTGTGTGTGTGTGTAAGGGATTCATTTCCAGCTGGGTCTAGCTGCAGTGAAAATGTCCTACTTGACACATTGGGAATTAGATTACAACCATCTCTCGTTGCAAGGCGGGGCAGTAGCTGCAGCATCAGACACCCCTCTCAGTGGGGGCAGGACAGGAGGGAAGTGTTGATTTAGGGCTGCTGGGTGTCTTGACTTAAAAATTATTTGAGAAACTAAATATGGCTGCTTGCCCTGTCCTGGGGGTTTTCTCCTGGAAAACTTGGGATGGCGCTATCAGAGGCTATCCCGGCAGAGAGGTACAGCGTATCATAGGTGGGTGGACATTTTTTTTTTTTGAAAAAATTAGTGCCTTTATGTGCTTGATTATTTAGTTCCTGTTTCAGAGCTCTTCTTAAAACGTGAAAGATGCTCAACTTTAAAATTTTGCAAACACCTGGAGTTTTTGGTCCCCATTTAATGAGGCAGGAATATGTTTGCACAGGAGGTCCGGACTCAGGCCCCCAGTGGCACTGGTGACGTTCCGCGCCAGTTTTGCCTCCCCTCGCCCCAGCCACTTTCTGCGTCTGTAGGGTGATGGCTTTGGACCAGCTGGCCTCCAGGGCGCCTGACGCAGGAGCACCTCAGAAGTGGGAGGAAGGAACCCCAGGTCCTGGATCCCAGCTCTGCACAGACAGTGTGGCAGCCATGCAAGGAGGAAGTGAGTGCTGGGGAGCTCGGTGGCGTCCTTCCTCCACGGGTAGACTCCCCGCCACATCTGCACCGCAGCTGGGGGCCACGTCTTGAGAGGAGTGATGGAGGCCAAGTAGGGACAGAGCTGGAGTCTTTCCAGAAGTGGCTCGGGGAACGATTGTGCTGTGACCCAGAGAAGGGACAGCATGGGCGGGAATGGGGTCAGTGCCAGCCCAGAGAGCCCTCCCGCCCTGATCCTGAGCTTGGGGCAAGGAAAGACGTATCACCCTGAATTGAAACTGGGGGCCTCAGAGAGCCCCAGGGGCCTCAAGGGGACGATTAAGCCAACGCCGTTTTCCAGCTAGGAGAAATCTGGTCAGGGAACCTATTGCCCTGAATTCCCAGCTAGCATAGGAGGCCTGCCCTCTTCCAGCTGTTCACAGTCTATACTGAGCCTCAACTGATTGCTAGTGTTTTTATAGCTTTTTGTATTAACACTGTACATCTCCCTCTTGAAAATAATTTGCTGTGATATTGTCTGGTCAAGGTGTTATTTGTGCCCAGGGCCTATTATAAGACAGCAGGTGCTTAGAACCTGTTATTTTTGCGAGGGGGGGGGGGGGGTCACACCGTGTGGCATGCAGGACCTTAATTTCTTGACCAGGGATTGAACCCACACCTCCTGCATTGGGAGTGAGGAGTCTTAACCACTGAAGCAGCAGGGAAGTCCAGGAACCGCTTGCTTTTTTGTTGTCAGAATTACATCTATTTCTTGTCTTTCCTTAGTCTGAAAATTACTGTGGAATTTTCATAACAGGAATAATACCAAGGTTAAGTCACCTGTGCTTTCACTACTCTGAAGACTGTTGGCCACTGTATAATTCTGCACAGAGATCGAGAGCATCCAGACTTTGGTCTGATGGTCCTGGTCTTGGATCTCCTCTGTACCACCACATACCAACTGCATGGACTTGGTCAAAGTCTTTTGTGTCCATATGTCGTGACCGTTTCCTCATCTACCACACAACCAATCTCACCCAACTGTTGTGACTGTAGGTGAGAAATGCATGGAAAATAACTTATTAGTGGTTGGTGCATGGTTTACACACTCATTAAATGTTAGGCAGTTGCAGTAGTGATGGCAGAAGTAGAATTAGTAGAAGGCAGTAAGCCTGTGAATGTGTGTGTGTTGTTTTTTAAAGTTTTTGCAAAAGTGGGATCTTGTTAAATAATCTGCTTTAAAACCTATCTTTCCCACTTAACGTTATATTGAGCATTTCTCTACGTTGTTAGTCTCCCAAACCATCATTTTTTTTATGACAGCTTTATTGAGATGAAATTCACATACCATAGTGCTTCCATTGAAAAGAAACAGTTCAATATTTTTTTTTTTTACTGTTTTCTGAGTCGTACAGTCAATTTTAGAACATCTTTATCACTGCCCCCCGCCCCATTCCTTGTGCCCAGAGTAGGAAATGGCAACCCACTCCATTGTTCTTGTCTGCAAATCCCATGGCCAGAGGAGCCTGGCGGGCTGCAGTCCATGGGGTGCCAAAGAGTCAGACACAACTGAACACATCACACCACCCCCCGAAAAGCCCTGAACCCCATTAACAATCACTCCCCATTTTCCCTCCAAAGCCTGCTAGTCCCTCAACTAATCTGTTTTCTGTCTTTATGGATTTGCTTATTCTGGACATTTCCAAGCTATTTAAAGGCTGCACAGTTTTCTGTCATGTGGATGTCCCTTGATTGAGCAACCATCTCTCTGCTGGTGGGCATTTAAGTGACTTCCATTATTGTAGGTAACATCCACGGTGGGCCTTTTTACCATCTCAGTAGAGTGCCCTGGGAGTCATGTAATGAAGGTGATGTCTTCAGCTGTGTGGGCCACACCCCTGTGCTGGGAGATGCCCCTATTGCCACTGAGGAAGACCCCAGCCCGAGCCATGAGGTCCCTGGCATTGTTCGGGGGGCAGCAGCAGCAGCCTGCCAGGGGTGGGGGGCACGAGTGACTTTCTGAGCAAAGCTGAGAAAGTGACTTTCTGAGACCAAGCACAGGGCCATAGTCATCACTTCCAGTAGTGCTACAGTTTCAAGTCCAAGGACAAATCTGGTGGAACCAGAGTGCAGAGAGAATTACTCATTACATCTGAGCAGAGATGGCTACTCAGGGCTGACTGCCGGGCATCCATCCATGTCTTCCCAGTGAATGGTGCTTCCTGTTGGTGGTGCAGAGACCGATGGGGTCGGGGAGAGTCAGCCACAGTACGTTTGATGAGCCTGCGTCTAAAAGGCTCAAGTTCAGGTGCCTCAGGAAGGAAAGAGACCTTGAAGAAACAGACCACCCTTCCTCTCTGAATCTCTCCCTCGGGATCGTGTTCAAGTCCCAGGGCTGAATAATGTGCTGTGGGGAGGTGCATTCAGCTTACGCCCTGCTTTGAAATGTCGCGATTACCATGGGAGAATCAGTTTCTGCACGTTTGCCGTCTGGCTGTTGTGAGCGCGTTCAAGTTTGGAACATTTACATTCGTTGGGTGTTTTCTCCACCCTCTGCTGGGCCCCCAGGTGAACACGGCTGATGCAGTTTAATTAGGGCCAGTAGGCTGGCCCAGCCTCTTTCGGGGGAGATGGAGGGGGTTGCCACAGGAGCTCAGCAGGGTCGCGCTGACCACCGTTCAGACATGCCGGTCTGTTCTTGCTTTGCGTCAGGCCTGGGTTAATCTGGGGTGGGAAGTGGCTGCAGGCCTTCCAGCTTCTTTGTGCTTAGATTGGGGGCCCTGTTGCAGCTGGCTGTTCTATAAAATGAGAGAATGGGAGGAGAGAAGCGTGGCCCTTGCAAGCAGCCAAGGTCTCAGGTTTTGCAGGCAGGCCCGGAGTCCTCCCATCATGATGGTTGACCTGTAAAAGCAAGCCCCTTGCGTTTTCCATCATGCATGGGCGTGCCAGGACTCTGCTCGTCCCCAGCAGGAAGGGACGGGCCCCGGGAGGTAGGCAGGGAACCACGGCATCGGTGTCACATGCCACCTCCTCCTCAAGCCTCCTGATACCACAGGGCGCCCCACCTCATAGACGCGGGGGTGGCGGTGACGGGTACTTGCTACCGACTCACAAGGCCCTAGGCTCTTAACCCAGCTTTGCTGAGGCTCCTTACAGAAATTCTGTGCATTTCCTCATTGGAGAGTTGGTGTCAGTGATACTGCTTAACTTAGAGGGTTATTGTGAGGTTGGAATGAGAAAATTCCATGTGAGCTGTGTTCGTGTAGCACAGTTTTCTACATTTCTAGTGCCCTGTAACAGCCATGATTACCGTTACTGATTGTCTCAAATTTTTATTTTGTTTATTTCAAAAATTTAAATTTTATTTATTTATTGGCCATGCCAGCACATGTGGGATCTTAGTTCGAACCCTTGCCCCCTAACTGCAAGTGCAGAGTCTTAACCTACTGGACCTCCAGCGTAAGCAGGGAAGTCCCTGTTACCAATTGTATGATTTGGAGTCAAATGTCTCTGAGCCTCAGTCATGTCACCTACAAAATGAGGACAGAAATATTGATAGCAACAGCAGTTTTGTAAGGAGTGGGTGAGACGGTGCTAGAAAAGCATGGGCGTAGCTCCTGGCGCTTGTCCTGGCTCTTGGTGTATCAGGATGCGGTAGTTATGCAGTTATAACAGTTCGATTTGCTCTGTGGTCTACAGTTGTTTATGAATTGCACCCCCGCCCCGAACCTGTAAGCAGACGCTATGCTTTCATCTTTGCCCCCAAAATGCTCAGCCCAATAGTTAATCAGCGAACGGTCGTTCAGACAAGGCGTGCTTGAGCTTACAGAGCTCCTGGACTAAGAACCGGGGCAGCTCACTGTGCTCACGTTGATTGTCCTAGTCGCTCAGTTGTGTCCGACTCTGCGACCGCATGGACGGGAAAGCCCACCAGGCTCCTCTGTCCCTGGGATTCCCCAGGCAAGAATAGTGGAGTGAGTTGCTGTTCCCTACTCCAGGGGATCTTCCTGACCCAGGGACTGAACCTGCGTCTCTTGTGTCTCCTGCATGGGCAGGCCGTTCTTTCCCCCTGAACCACCAGGGAAGCCACCTGCATCTACAGGAGGGGAGCATCGTACCTTGATGCCCTTTCCTCGCTGTGAGCCATGTGAAGTTGTCCTCAGCACTGGAAACCTGTATACCCTGAGTCACGTCTAGACATTTCTGCTTGCCTTCAGATACTTTGAAAGAAAAGAATTCTCTCTTGTGTCAAATTCTCCTCGCAGTTAAAAAGAAACCACCAGTTGTGCCCTCCCCCCCCCCCCCCCCGACCCCCCAGAAAGAGCCGGCTGTAAGCTTGTCCGAGTTTTTGGAAAAGGAAGTGTTGAAAGCCCGCATGTTCATCACTGCGCTGCTGGTCTCCTCCGTCCCTCCCCATTCCCAGCGTATCAGGGGAATTCCAGTCCCTGGGTTAGGAAAAGACGCCCTCACCTCCGAAGGGCCTGAGAGCAGGGCCACCAGTGACAGCAGCTGAGGCTCAGGCTTTTGGAGGTTTGTGGTCTCAGCTGTTAACCTATGTTTTGCAAGGTTTCAGTCGCCTCTGCTTGGCTTTTGCAGAACTCAGGGTTACCGAACCGACTGTCTGGAGGCCGTTTGTGCTTCTTGCTTAGATGCCCATGTTCTCCTGTCACCAGTCAAGGAAGCAGGTTGCCACTAGCCAGGGGCTTTATGTTTTTTCAAAAGGATATTCAGCAGTTAAGATGTTAGCCGTGCGACCATTTGTTCCGTGAATCTTTGTGCATTTGGATAAAACTGATGAAGTAGTAAGTTCCACTGAAATTTCATAGCCCTGTTTGGGTATCCATAAAATCTGCTGCTGCTGCTAAGTCGCTTCAGTCATGTCCGACTCTGTGCGACCCCATAGACAGCAGCCCACCAGGCTCCCCCGTCCCTGGGATTCTCCAGGCAAGAACACTGGAGTGGGTTGCCATTTCCTTCTCCAATGCATGAAAGTGAAATGTGAAAGTGAAGTCACTCAGTCGTGTCCAACTCTTAGCGACCCCCTGGGCTGCAGCCTACCAGGCTCCTCCGTCCGTGGGATTTTCCAGGCAAGAGTACTGGAGTGGGTTGCCATTGCCTTCTCTGCATAAAATCTGAGGCCTGTGTTTTAACTGATTTTATGAATTATGCTTCCTAAATTGATGTAGAGTTAAATAGGATGTAATTAACTCTTCTTGACACACCCGAGTCACTGGGTGCATGCACAGGGGCCCCTGGTTATCTGAGGACTGTGCTCCAGCCAGGTGACTCCCCAGGTCACATCTCACCCTGCCTGTGTTATGTGGACAGGGACTGTCCTAGGGGGCCAGTGGTTAAGGCTCTGCGCTTCCACTGCAGGGGGTGCAGGTTTGATCCCTGCTTGGGGAACTAAGATGCCTCAGATATAGATGAGCTTCCCTGGTGACTCAAATAGTCAAGAACTCCTGCTTGCAGTGCAGGAGACCCAGGTTTGATCCCTGGGTGGGGAAGATCCCCTGGAGAAGGGAATGGCCACCTACTCCAGTATTCTTACCTGGAGAATTCCACGGACAAAGAAGCCTGGCGGGCTACAGTCCATGCGGTCACAAAGAGTCAGTCACTATAATTCTTTTTTTAAAAAAAGCATTATGTGGACATGCACAGGGTAAGCACAGCAGATGTGTGATAGAGGGCAGTAGGTGTCTCCCCTCTAGTGTGTGATGCCCCTTAAGGGCACACTCTTGCCTTTATACCGCACAGCCTAACAGAGTACCAGGCATGAAGATGACTCACCTGGATACAAACCCAGAAACACAGGGGATCAGATGCAGGAGAGCACCTCCCTTCTTGCCTAGAGCTGCCTGTGGTTTCCTTGTAAGACTGCACCCCCACGCCCCCAGGGGCCATCCCCCTCCTGCCCTTCCAGCCAGCTCTTCTGGATACAAGCTAACCAGAAGAGCTCCCTCTTCTGTTAGGGCTCTGGCTCCACCAGCGCAGGAGTAGAATCCAGCTTTGTGTAAAGAGCTGGGAGCTCTTCATCAGGAAGACCTGGCCCATGCGGGCGGGGCCCTCCTGATTCTGCAGAGATCATGACTCAGCCCCACTTCTCCTCCAGCTGTCTGTCAACATCTGTGCTTCCAGAAACATCAGGCTGGCTTCTCTTTTTCCAGAATGGAAGGCAAGTATCAGAGACCAGCAAGATTTCGGGCTGTTGCAGAAACAGGCAGGATGAAGGATGAAAGGATGAAGCCCTTACCCAACTGGAGAGCTGGCTCCATCTGAAGAAAAGTGATTTTTAAAAAGCTAAAGTGAGGACTTCCCTGGTGGTCCAGTGGTTCAGACTTCGCCTTCCAATGCTGGGGGTGCTGGTTCAATCCCGGGCCAGGGAGCTAAGACCCCACACACCTCATGTCCCCCAAAAAATCACAACATAAAACAGAAGCAATACTGTAACAAATTCAAGAAAGACTTTAAAAACAAGTCCACAATCAAAAGAAAAATCATCTTACAAAATAAAAAGCTGAAGGTCTTAAAAGATTAATCTGAGTTTGACCCCTCTGTCTGAGGAAGAGGAAACACAGGCAGAGTGAGATGTGACCTGGGGAGTCACCTGGCTGGAGCACAGTCCTCAGATAACCAGGGGCCCCTGTGCATGCACCCAGTGACTCGGGTGTGTCAAGAAGAGTTAATTACATCCTATTTAACTCTACATCAATTTAGGAAGCATAATTCATAAAATCAGTTAAAACACAGGCCTCAGATTTTATGCAGAGAAGGCAATGGCAACCCACTCCAGTACTCTTGCCTGGAAAATCCCACGGACGGAGGAGCCTGGTAGGCTGCAGCCCAGGGGGTCGCTAAGAGTCGGACACGACTGAGTGACTTCACTTTCACATTTCACTTTCATGCATTGGAGAAGGAAATGGCAACCCACTCCAGTGTTCTTGCCTGGAGAATCCCAGGGACGGGGGAGCCTGGTGGGCTGCTGTCTATGGGGTCGCACAGAGTCGGACACGACTGAAGTGACTTAGCAGCAGCAGCAGCAGCACCTGTCATTTTATTTAGTTCAATAGACTTTAAAAATAATTCACATCAGAAAATGTAAAAAACGCCACACCTCAGGGTGCCTGCCCATGGGGGAAGGAGCGCGCCCAGCTCCTGCAGCATATTCAGGAAAGGCATCCACACAGGGACCTGAGCGCACCGCACACTGGCTGGTTCACAGGACTTATTATCCTATCCTAGACGTCCCGGTCCTATTAGCCCTAGCTGCAGGGACCGAAAGTTTCCTCTGCCCCTTCTGAAAATATTAGATAATGTCAGTGCAGGGGAATAATACACTCTTTCTGCATTTCTACCCTGCAGTGCAGCAACTGTTGCTCTTGGGGATGATTGTGCTAATTGTTAGCTCATTAACGCCAAGTACTACATGCCTACACACTACTCTAACCAGAGAGAATGCAAAAGAGAGTGTGATACATCTTTCTGGAGCATTGAAGTTTAATAAGATTGAACCAAGGGAAGAACCAAGGAGTTGGCAATAACTATCCTCTCCCCCACCACATGGAAGACAGAAGTGTGGGGGATGGGGACATGCCCCAGGGGACAGTCCAGTCTCTGAAGTTTCACCCAGCAGGGGAGGAGGGGCAGCCAGGCCAGGGTGGTGCCTCTTCTGGTCGCCCAGGTCCCTGCAGAGCATCCTCTGTGCTGGTCAGGGTTTTGGACAGGAGGCTTCCTGAAGGGGTGGAGGTGTCTACGGCCATACCACCCTGAACGCGCCCGATCTCGTCTGAAGGGGTGGAGGTGCTGGGTTTGAGTCCCATCATCCAGGTGGGAACATGCCCAGGTCCCAGGGGGCTTGGCAGGTCATCCCCTGGGTGTTTCTGGGCTCACTTTTTTACCCCTCTTGCTGGGCAGCCCACAGCAAAGATGTTTAAGGAGACCTCTCCAGATTCTCCCAGCCACCCCCTTCTTCTTCTGGGTGAGGCCAGGGGGAGTGACTGGAGACAAATTCTGGGGCTGCCCAACAAGGGTGGAGCTTCCCGCATCAGGCACATCTGGGGGGCAGTGGGTTCCTTCAGGGATTTTACCGCTGATGTCACAGGTGCCCCTGGTGTCCCGGGTGACGGTGGCATGAGGATCGTGGGTGCCGTGGGCACCACCGGTGTCACGGGCGCCTCTGGTGTCCCTGGGGACACTGGCGCCGTAGGTATCGCGGGCGCCACGGGCGTCTTCTATGTCGCAGGCCCCAGTGGTGTCCTGGGTGCTTAGGGCGTCGTGGGTGAGGCTGGTATCACAGGTGAGGCTGGTGTCGCAGGCGTCTCTGGTGTCCCGCGTGAAGCTGGTATCACGGGTGTGGCTGCTGTCACGCCCGCCGCAGGCGTCACAGGTGAGCCTGGTCCCGCACGTGTCGTGGCGGTAACCGGCGCGATCGGTGGCTGGGGCGCTGCGGCCATCATGGGTGTTGCGAGTGGAGGGGGCTGAGCTGGGGGTGACGGTCCTCGCCTCCGGGCAGGGTGAGGGAGTGGCAGGCTCTCTGGTCTTCTCCCTTGACTCCTGGTTCTCCTGCTCCATGGTCTCCCAAAGCCAGTCGGGAATAAGCGTGGACACTTCAGGGCTGGCGGGAGGCGTATGTTCTTGGCTGCTGAGGTCGGAGGAAACAGCCGGCCTCACAAAGATGGTGCGGGCCCGCACCTTGGGTCCATTCGAGTCTCTGCCAGTGCTTGTATGCCTGCCCTGGATCTGGTCCCTCGACCAGCCCAGTGTCATCCCCATTGTCACCCCAGGGTAATCTCCATAGGCTGGCGGGAGTGGCCTTTCCAGGCCCACGTTCAGCCAAGGATGATGCCGAACATCATCTAAAGTCGCCCTGTTGGCCGGGTTGAGCCTTAACATACGGCGCATCAAGTCTTTCATCTCACCTGATAGGCCTTCGGGCACACGGTAGTGCCCTGTGCAGGTGCAGTCCCGCAGCTCCCGGAAATCTCGTCCCGTGAAGGGGGCGGATCCCGTTACCAGGGTGTACAGCACCACGCCGAGGCTCCACACGTCCAGCTCTGGGCCTGTGTAGGGCAGCCCCAGGAAGAGTTCTGGGGCCATGTACTCAAGGGTGCCGCAGGAGGTGTTCAGTTTTTTTCCGGGGTGCCACTGGTCGCTCAGGCCAAAGTCTGAGAGTTTGATCTTGTTCGCCTCCAGGAGGATGTTGCCCGGCTTCACGTCCCGGTGCACCACGCCCCGCCGATGGCAGTGCCGCAGGGCTGAGACCAGCTGGCGGAACACGCCTCGGGCCTCCCCCTCGGTCAGGTAGCCTTGGGCGTCCAGGTAGGTGGCTAAGTCTCCCCCACTGAGGTACTCCATGATTAAAAAGAGAGTCTCCTCTGTGTCTATGATCTCGACGAGTTGGACAATGTTCCTGTGGTTGTTCATGCTTCTCAAGGCCCTGACCTCCTGAAAGAGTTGCCGGAGGTTGGTCTGATCTGTTTTCTCGATGATCTTGACGGCTACCAGTCCCTTGGTGAGACGATGCCGGGCCAATTTCACCTTGGCGGATTGGCCTTCGCCAATGGTGTGAAGTATGTCATAATTTGCGATACGAGCCATCTTGTTAGTCGAGATGGCTGTGAAGTCCTGCATCCCTAACTATACTAACTACCACTAAGCTATACTAATGACCTAACTATACTAACTCTACCACTAACTATACTACCACTAAGCCCTCACTAAGAATGCTAACTGTTCTAACAATACTGCGTATGCTAACCGTGCTATACAACTATTCTAATGCTAACAACTATGGTAACAGTGCAGATACTAACTATGCTAGGAACCTGTTAACTATACCCACCACACCAACTATGGAGAAGACTAACAGTGCTGACACTAACTATACTATCTATGCTAGCAAACTAGTAGCTACACCAACTCTGCTATAACTATGTCAATGATGGTCTCTATGCTAACACTAGCAACACTAACTAAAAACAAATAATAAGATAAAATGAGAAAAAGAAGGGGGAAAATGGGGAAAAACAAAAAATGGGGAGGAGAAACTAAAACTGAAAGAAAAAAATGATAAGACACAAATTAAAAAAATGAGAAAAAGAGAAAGAAAAAAGAGAAAAAGAAAAAAAAAATCAACAAAATGGCAAAAACACGGAAAAACGCTCGCTAACTATAGGTCCAGCCGTCAGGTCACCAAAATCAGCTTCCAGGGCTCTGCGGACAAGACCAGCTGAGGTCTTATAAAGGGTTCTGGTGAGTTGCATCACAATGATGCCCTGTGAGGTCAGAGCAAGAAATGGACCAATCGTGGCTGGGATAAACCCAGTGGTTTTTCTCCCTTTTCAGCTTCAAGGCCCCTTTGCACTTAGGTAAAAGGTCCCAAAGAGATTTTTCTTTAAATATATTAGAGACTGGTATTCACTTTGTTAGAAATTAAAATCTGTAGGAGGCTTCAGCAACTTTTTCATTTCTAGTTTGAAAGTTAGTAATAATTCTAAAGACCTCATAATGTCTCCACTTGAAATATTCAATTCTTTTTCCTCAAACTCTGGTCGCAGTGTGATGATTTAACTGACTTGATGAAACTATAGGAAAATGTTCTGTTGTGTGAGACACTGGTAAAGCACATTATTAATGTTTATGAAGCTGAGAGAAGATTTGCCAGGAGGATCAAGAGCAGGTTTCTCATGGGGAGCCTCAGAAGTCAGATGACATGGGTCAGTGTCTTTGAAATGTTGAAGGAAAGAAGGAAATGTTAACCTTAGTGCTTACAGAAGCACTAAGACCAATTTGAGAATTTTCGAGGTTTCAGCAAATGATGGAGTTGTTCGATTTTTGCCAGTATAGTTTTGATTTATTAAGTGTGGGGGTTTTGTTTGGCCACAGCAGAAAACGAATGTTGTTTATCCTTTTCAAAGCCACAGCATTTCACCATGGTTGACATAAACAGGGGGGAGAGTTCACAAGATGCAATGGAATCAAATTTTGCACAGGACGGTTTTTGGTCTGCGGCTCGGCTATGGATGAGTTTGCTCTTTCTGTGAGTTATTTGTATTTTTATCATGTATGGAGAGATGGGTGATTCATAGCTAGGTCAATACTCCTCGTTTAACTGCACAACACATCCATTACTTAGTAATACCCTTAGATTCAACTGGCACAAAACTTAATACCTGAAAAAAAATCCACATTTTTTATGTTTTCATATCTCTTATGGTGTATGCAGCCCTGTTTTCTCCTCATGTTGAGAGCTGAGACTAAGGGTTAGTAAAAGCAACCATGTTTTGAGAGCACAACAAATTCCTATCTGTTCCTCACTAGCTTCTGCTTCATGCACCTTCTTAATTGACATGAAAAGGATTCATCCTTCTCTCTGGGAGAGTTTTACATGCTCCATGTTTGGATCCCTTTTCCACTCATGATTGTCCTGAGCTTTAACCATCACATTTAGGTTTTTAAGCACTGACAGAGTCTCGGCTATTGATTTGTTCTAGAGCTTTGAGAAAACCCGCAATCACTGGTACTTCAACAGAATAGTCCACCTCACAGTTAGAAAAAGACCACAGATATGGTCTCATAACAGATTCTCTTCTACACCATATTCTAGCACCCAGCGGAATCATCCAACTTTTATTTCAGCACCCTGAGCAAGCTTCTCCAGATATCTGCATATTACTAGGTATCAACACATTATAAAGCTCTAGTAATTAAGATAGGGTGAAGTAGGGGCAAGAATAGACTAGTATATCAATAGAAGAGAATCAAGAGTCCAGAAACATACCTATGTGCATTTGGTGATTTGAGAAAGGGGCATGCAGTGGGGAATAGGATGGACTTCTCAATAAATCACGCTTGTTCAATAGGATATACACATGCAAGGAAAAAAAATGACCTTGCACATATCTATATACCAAATGTGAAAGGTGACATTTCGGAAGAAATCATAGAAGAATATGTTCAGGACTTTGAGTTAGGCAAACACTTCTTATACAAGATGCGTGGAATCCTAGTTCTAAAGGAAAAACCTTGCTAAGAGGACGACGTTAAAATTCTGTGTTTCTGTTCCTCATACAACACTGTCAACACAGTGAAAAGACAAGCCACAGAATAGAAGATGCTGATATAATAGACATCTGAAAAATGATCTGTATCAAAGTTATATACATAATGCTTGCTGAACAACAAGAAAAAGACAACAGAAAAATTGGCAAGAAATTTACAAAGGTAATTCTTATAAGAGGCTCTACAAGTGGCTGATAAACATGGAAAAGGTACCTAAATTGCAGGTAGATGCAGATTAAAATGGTAATGTCTGTGTATAACTGAGTAAAAGTGTGTATATTATGATACACTCACTTGCTCAAATACAAAAGGGAGGTGTGGAGCAACTGGAACTCATATACATTATTGATGGGAGCATAGATTTGTTTTCACAAAATAGTTTGGCAGAATCTATGATAGGAAACCGTAAATAATGTGGCCTAAGAATTCCTTTCCTGGGTATATATGCAACGGAAATTCAAAAGTGTTCTCGTTAGTTATCTATTTTATGTCTCTTTTATTCATAATGGTGTACATATGTCAATACCAGTCTCCCTGGCAGTATTTAATTTCCTGAATTCTGATTACACAGGTGTTTTCACTTGATGAAAATTAACTGAGCCGTATATTTTTGACTGATGCACTTATATGTGTGTTATACTTCAACGAAATTGAAAAATTAAATCTGTTGTGTGTCAAACGGGGAGGATATGGGGAAAGCCAGATTCTAATTAACATCTTCCTTTGCTCAGCATGGTATATTAAATTTAAGAGGGAAGAGTTCATTGACTTAAAAGGGAGTTGAAGTTAAAAAAAATTAACTATGAATCTTCTCTATATACGTAGGAAAATTCCTTTTCTATCTTTGAGTTTTGATGTGGAAGATATGGTGAAATGTAAGAACATTGGCTTTGTGGGGAAACCTGATAGATGGACTTATGTTTTAATAACATGCGTGCCCTTTCTTCCTCTCTAGCCAGATGGATGGAAGAAGACTGACCTTCTGCCAGCATGCAACTGTCCCTTTGGGTCACCTGTGGATGGCACTTAGTGTTCAAGATACAACTGAGCTTTGTAAGTTCACACTGTAAGTAACACATTGCTGCTTGTGTGTTAGTCTTATCTCCTCAGTTAGACTGTGAACATCATGTAAACCAAGACCTGGCATTTCTTATTTCTGTGCAGTCTCCACCATAATAAGGAGAGAATGGACCACAGAGGCTCAGTAAGCATGTTCCATTGTATTCGGTTGGCCAAAAAGTTCGTTTGGGTTTTCCTAATATCATACAGAAAAACCTGAATGAGCTTTTTGGCCAACCCAATAGAATGTCAGATCACTGAGTTTGTGAAATCTGAGGTCTAAGGAGGTAAGTCATTTGCCCAGTCACTTGGCATCGTTGTCTTCTAAGTTCCATCCTTGTCCAGCCAAGATCCCTGCACAGCCTTGGTGAGGAGAAACAAACCACGCGCCTTCTGTTCTGTTCCCTTGGTCCTTCCTTACTTCTTAGTGCAGAGATGCAGAAATACAGTAACTCAAGTTTGTGAATTCTGATTGTTCTGCTTGCTGATTCACAGAGCAAATACTGCCTAAATATGAGGCTCCTTGGCTTTGGGAAGGAGGAACAATCTGCATAGTCTTAAAAAAGTCAAAGACAGTAAGTGACCTGGCTCAATTCAGTGTTCAGATCTGCAAAATGAGAACGTATCAAGCTTTTGTGCACCTTCTGTGCCTTTTCATTTAACTCCAGGGGTGATGATGAAATTCAAATCCTTATAAATCCCGAAAGGTGTTGAAATCTAATCTCAGTCTTTTGAAAAATTGCTTATTGTTTGCTAAGGGTCACTTGAGTTCTTTTCAACAAGAATGCTTCATCCAAGTAAGGATTATTAACATTGGTTTTCCAAAGTATAAAAATAAGGTAATTAGATAAGAAACAACCTGACTTTTGAGGCTCTATTCTGTAGATTCATTAGGGATCTAATCTATAGATTCATTAACTTAAATAATTACTAGCATCTCTTATAGACACAAACAATTAATAAGCACAGACAACACGTTAATAAGCACTATCCAGAAGTGTCACATATGTGTGTGTGTACCTCTGCTTGGGGGAGGTGAGAGTGAGGGATGAGGGGAGAGGGAAGGAGGAAGGGAAGGAGAGGGAATATGAATGTGAATGACTGTGTCTTTTACTGAGCACTTATTACATGTCAGGCACCATACTAAGCATTTTAAATTCCTTATTTTCTTTAACCTTCATACTTATTCCAAAAGTATTATCTTTACTTTATATATAAGGTGTAGCTGATTGCTTTTTCCAAATACCACCACTGCAACCTCTCCCATTCCACATGTTCTTCTTACAATGTGACTTTTGACCCTTGTCCTACTGAAAGGTAGGACAAAGGAACATATGTTCCTTCCTTTCTGATCTGGCTGGGCTGGTGACTCTGGCAGAAGTCTCGGGGTAGGTCATGAGATGTGTTACAGCTTTTGCCTGCTTCCTCTTGGTTGCTTGCTCTTGGGACCTGGCCATCATGCTGTGAGGAACCCCAGCAGAGCTTGCAGAGGGAATGTGTAGGTAGGTGGTCAGAGCAGCAGCCTCCATTGCCAGCCATGTGAGTGAGTGAGCCTGCAGGTAATTCCACCCCCCACTGCCAAGTGATCCACAGCCTTGTAGCTTCTCTATCCGAGGTCTCAGGCATCTGTAAGCAAGAACAAGCCATCCCACTGTGCCTGTATCCAAGTTTCCTGACCCAGGGAATCTACGAGCAGAATAAAAAAGCTGCTGTTTTGTGCCACAAATCCAGGCTTGTTATACAGTAACAGAGGCTCGGAGTTGCAAAGCTAGTTGCCCAGGATCACACAGCAAATTAGTGTAAGAAGCAGAATTAAGCATAGGTCTCACTCCAGAGCTCATGAGGTTCTTAATTACTCTCTTGAAAAAGCCTCACATAGTTGCAAGTCCTGCAAAACCAGTGTCTGTCACTCTGGGATACAGAGGAAACCATCATAATGCTGACTGCTAAGGAACAAAACCAGGTACCCGGGAGATCAGGAGGGGACTGGTGGGCAGTGTGGTCCAGCAGGAAGAGTCACTGCCCCGGTGATGAGTTTTGCCAGGGAAGCAGGCAGGAGCTCAGATGCAGTTCCTGAGGCTTGAGCCATGGAATAGCCCTCTGGATCAGGAAAACAAAAGCTGAGCAATATACTTCCCACCCTAAGCAGACGTCTCCTATCCACCTCATTAGTCAGAACAGTGGCCTGTGATCACTTCTAGTAGCACTGAAGGTAGGAAAGACAAGAATAAGGTTTTTCAGCCTCTAAAATGGGGAGGGTGAGAATGGACGTTGATGAGTGAGCCAACAGCATGGGCCACGGTGCCTATGCTGGGCTGTGCTATGTCGCTCAGTCATGTCCGACTCTTTGTGACCTCAGACTCTTTGTGACCTCAGACTCTTCGTGACCTGGACTGTAGCCCGCCAGGCTCCTCTGTCCATGGAATTTTCCAGGCAAGAGTACTGGAATGGGTTGCCATTTCCTACTCCAGGGGATCTTCCTGATCTAGGGATTGAACCCACATCTCCTACATTGACAGGCAGATTCTTTACCACTAGCACCGCCTGGGAAGATGAAATATTTTATAAATTCAGGCTGCTTCCATCAACTTCCTTGAATATTTGCCCCCTTTTCTCCCCCGCAACACTTCAGTGACACGAGTATTGGCCAGAGGAAGGGGTTTGCATGACTGTCTCTGGGAGGGAAGTGGGGAGAACAAGAGGTGGAAGGGGGAGATTCCTCATCACCCCTGTGTGCACTATAGTCCTGGTTGCTGTGGATTTGTGTGTGAATGCGAAAGTCAGACTGTCATTGGTTATCAGTTTAGGCTCTGTTCATTGGCTACTCTGTTCCCATGGTGAATCAGTCTCAGGGCCCTCAGCAAGCACATTAACCAGGGTTGGGGGGAAGCAGAGTGGTAGTACAGGGTTCCTGGAGATCTCCAAAGTGCCACCACTCCCCTGCTTTAGAATTCTTCTTGCTGAGAGTGATTATCTTCCCTAGGTGAAGATAATTATTATGCATTCTGTCACATTCTAAGATCAGGAGTAAGAGTTCTGAAAGCTGGAATCATCATTTCCTATTTTCCTCTCTTCCGCTAGGACCTTCCACACCCTTCTCCTTTTTCTTACTAGGTCATCTGATCCCAGGAAAGTGGAAGCCAATGGGGAGGGGAGAGGGCCATGGGAATAAAGAGTTGAAAGGCTCACTCTCAGTCCATTTGCAGGCGGTGGAGCCTGGGAGGACACTGGAGGGTGGGCAGCAACAGGCCAGAGGCGTTGCCTTGGGGACCTTAGAGAAAATCCCTTCCCGCTTTGGGGCCTCAGTTTACTCCTGTGTAAATGGGGTAGATGAATTAGATCCTTCTCTTGATCAGAGCCAGACCTAAAGGTCCCTGGAAGTGTGGTGCCATGTTTTCCAAGTGCCCCCTTTCTCTTGGAGGCACCACTGACTTTTCCTCTCCTCCCCTTCAGATATCCAATCTATCAGCCAGTGCTGTCATTTCTAGTTTCAGAGTAGACCGCTAATCCATCTCCATGACCATCATAATTTCCATCACTGTAATTGCCCCTAGACAGCTGTGAGAGCCTGCTGCTCAGTCCCTCTGCTTCCCCTCTTGACTATTTTCTTCTTTAATTCATTTTCCTCATAGCTCCCCAGAGTAGCATTATAGCATGTAAATCAATCCTTCTTACTTAAAACTCCCCGGGGCCTTCCTATGTATTTAGAGTAAAACTTTCAATCTATGCTATGGCCCCGAGTCTCTGTGAGATCTGGCCTCTGCCTGCTTCTCTAATGATACAGTTCTGTGTCAGCCTAGCTCTTCCTTACCTCTCTGCGCCTCGGAGAAGCTTTCTCAGGACACCCTAAGTAAGTCCCCTTTAATTCCACTTCCTCTATTATCTGTTGCCGCAGCAGTTTCATTTTATTCATAGTGCATCACAGTTTGTACATTCACAATTGTTTATTTAACATCTGTGTTACCTCACTGTACTTGCCAGCTCCCTGAAGCAATGACTCCCATACCCTCATACGCCATCATCAACATATCTTTATATCCTCAGCATCCTGTGCTGTACCTTACAGGCAATTAGTAATATCTGTTGAATAAATAAATGACACAAATAGGGGACACAAATGGGTGGAAAGCTATAGAAATGAAAGTTGTGGGAACTGAAGATAAATTTTGCCTGGGGTGATTTTTGTTCTTTCTTTCTTCATATATCCCTTCTGAAAATGTTCTTATCTATGAAAAAAGAAATCTAAAATATCTATTAAAAATAGGTATTTTGGGCACAAGACATAGGCCTGCAAATGCAATTCATGATGGCATTTCTATCTTACCATTAACCAGATTTAAAAAAATTATTTCTTGTGATCACAGCTCAACTGAGTTTTAACTTTCAAAGTTAAAATAGGCTACACAAAGACAATTTCTCATATAAATATTTTAAAGGGAGGAGGGAAGAATCTTGAAAGCCAATCAGTAGCATTTCCTGGTATACATCATTGAAAGTGCTAATGACAGATTATTTTGTCTGTTTGTGGAACTGGTGTAGAAGACTTCAGCTTGAGGGCATGGCAACCCACTCCAGTATTCTTGCCTGGAGAATCTTCATGAACAGAGGAGCCTGGCGGGCTACAGTCCAGGTCACGAAGAGTCTGAGGTCACAAAGAGTCTGAGGTCACAAAGAGTCGGACATGACTGAGCGACATAGTACAGCTTTTGAACCGTGGTGTTGGAGAAGACTCTTGAGCGTCCCTTGGACAGCATTGAGATCCAGCCAGTCCATTCTAAAGGAAATCAGTCCTGAATATCCATTGGAAGGAATGATGCTAAAGCTGAAACTGCAATACTTTGGCCACCTGATGTGAGGAAGTGACTCATTGGAAAAGACCCTGATGCTGGGAATGATTGAAGGCGGCAGGAGAAAGGGTCGACAGAGGATGAGAGGGTTAGACGGCATCACTGACTCCATGGACATGAGTTTGAGCAAACTCCCGGAGTTGGTGGTGGACAGGGAGGCCTGGCGTGCTGCAGCCCACGGGGTCACAAAGAGTCAGACATGACTGAACGACTTAAGTGATGGTTTGGGTAAAGGAGTTCATATGGTTAAACTAGGCTCAAGGCAAAGATAGGTTCAAGGATCCGTACAGAAACTGAGAATGTGACTGGTCATAGGGCTTCTTTAATAAATAGTTTGACTGCATTGCCAATAGTTTGGAGTAGGCTGTATGGCCCTACATTTGGGCCTTTTCAGAATTGTGTATAGCCTAGAACTTTTCATTCTACTAGTGGTAAGAATGCTATAGCTAGGAGGATGGGCATAATAACTATTAGAATATTATGAAGAGTTTGTTAAGGATAGGATTTAAATCTCTGATCATACAGGTTCAAGTTTTATGCAATTATCAGGTTCTGCCACCTTAAATAAGGCCTGTTTTTGGGTGGAAATTTTTACTTATCAATTAAGATAAAGTTATTCATTATTTTAAGGCACTTATTTAACATTGGCCTTATTTCTCTTGTCCTTTCATACTGGGAAAATTGTATAATAGATGGAAACCGACCTGAATGACTCTGGTCTGAACTCAGATCATGTAGAACTTTAATTGTTGAACAAAACAAACCTTTAATACTGGTCACAACATTCGGGTGTCCTGATCCAACATCAAGGTTGTAAACACTGTTGTTAATATGAACTCTAAAATAGGTCTGTGCTGTTATCCCTAGGGTTCCTTGTTCCATTGATCAATTTCTTGGATCAATAAGTGATAATTTGATTTGACTGGGAGGTCTTGGCTTTACAAGTCACTTGGAGGATCTTTTGTTCTCCAAGGTCACCCCAATCAAAATCATTAGCTCATTAAATGTTTGCTATCCCTTAATGGTTTAATTTTATTTGGGGGGGCTAATTAATTGAAGTTCCATAGGGTCTTCTCGTCTCGTTTTTTTTCTCCTGACTTCATGGGAAGGTCAGTTTCACTGATGAGAAGTAAGAGTAAAACCCTTGTGCGGCTATTTATACAAGCCCTTATGTAGAGAACCAGTGATTAGGCTACATTTGCATGGTCAGGACACCACAGCTGTTTAACGATTGTCCCTGGGCACACAGTGCCTCTAATACTAGTGATGACAGAGATGATGCTTCCCTGGGCACACAGTGCCTCTAATACTAGTGATGACAGAGATGATGCTTTTGGTAAACAAGCAGGGTTTATGTTTCCTGAGTTCTTTTTCTTCTTTTCTTCTTTGCTTGAGTGAATGCCTCTGTTGGGTTAACACTGCAATTATTAATCTAATGTTAGATTATTTTTATTTACTGTTCACCATCAAGGAGTAATACTAGTTGCTGACACAAACTTGTGCAAGGAGTCTTAGGGAGTTTTATTGTTTTCCTTTTCAGGTTTACAAGACCAGAAGCATGGATATACTAGGAAGACTTCGCTTCATTTTAGATTATTTTAGGTAATGCTAGTTACTGGCATTGATAGTAGGATAAGGAAAAACATATAATAAATGCTAGTTGTCCAGTGATGATAAAGGGATGTTCTACTGGTTGTCCTCCAATTCATGCGAGTGTTAAGAGGTTCACTACTAGAATTCAGAACAGGCACTGGCTGAATGGTCAGAATGTCATGCTTTATTGTTTTCATGTATGAAGTAATGGCATTAATACTAAGATTAGGATAGAAAAGATTCGGGCTAAAATTCTGCCTAGTTTGTCAGGGCTTGATCGTAGGACTGCATATGTGAACAAGAAGTACCATTCTGGCTTGATGTGTGAAGGTGTGTTGAGAGGTTTGCTGGGGTGTAGCTATCTGGGTCTCCTAGTAGGTCAGGTGAAAATAGGGCTAGTGTTTTTAACCCCAGAACTAGTAGCAAGGCACCCAAGATGTCTTTAAATGTATAATATAGATGAAATGGGATCTTGTCTATATCAGATGAAATTCCTACTGAGTTATTTGATCCTGTTTCATGGAGAGATAGTAAGTGGACTATAGTAAGTGCTGCAATAAATGAGCTTGTAGAGAAGGGGACCCAACCATGATACTAGTTGGTCATAATGAATTGTTATTACAGAAATTACTTGTGGAAATTTAAATTATGCTGATGAGTAAGGTGATAAGGAAAGAGGAAATACAGTGTGATTAGCCCCTTTCCATCTGATACCAATATAGACATTTTTATTTGAATAAGGGAGGTGTTTTTGGCAAAATATCCTCTCCTCAGATTCAGTCTAGAAGGGGGATGCTGACTTTTGGCTGGTTAAGTTTAAATAAGGGGTCAGGCGGTGTATGATAGTGGAAAAGTATCCTTGAATACATTTGAATAGTTGTCCTTCAGGTTTTGTGTTACTGCTAGTTTTGAGTGCCAAGATGAAGCCTAGAATATTCAGGACCAGGGCAGTTATTTTGAGGTAGTAAGGTATGGTTCTTTGTGGAACTGCTGTTGGGGGAATATTGTTGGAGATAATAAAGCCAGCAAAAATCCTTCCAACTAGTAGGCATTTAATTGATGAGGAGGGTGTTGTTCTTGTTAATGATAATCAGAGTAGAAAACTGAGGCCGTCCTAGTAGCATGAAGAAGATAGTGAGGATGCTGAAGACGGCTGTGAGTGAGGTGGCAGTTTGTGGAGGGGACCAGGCATTGGTATAAGGCATATTCACCGTTTCAATATTTAGGTCTTTAGAGTAGAATCCAGTGAGGAAAGGCATTCCTGTCAATGCTAAGCTGCCAATGATAAGGGCGGTTGTAGTAAAAGGCATAGCTTTAAACAGACCTCCTATTTTTTGAATATCTTGTTCATCATTTAGGTTGTGAATAATCGGGATTACATAAATAGAATGGCTTTGAAAAAGGTAAGAGCATTTTTTTTGGAGAAAGAGGAATGCTGGGTAGAGTTGGTTGATGCCAATTGTTACTATCATGAGGCCTAATTGACTAGAGGTGGAGAAAGCAATGATTTCTTTTATATCGTTCTGGATAATGGCACATATTGCTATAAATGTTGTGATAGCCCCTAGGCATAATGTAACTGATGGGGTACATTTATAGCTTTCTGTCAGAGGCTAGAGGTGGATGAGTAGGAACATATCTGCTACTACTATTGTGCTTGAGTGGAGTAGGGCTGAGACTGATGTGGGCCGTCTATTGCTGAGGGTAATTATGGGTGTAGCCCAAATTGGCAAATTTTCCCGTTGCAACTAATACTAAACCTAATATAGGTAAACCTGAATTAAGTTGAGCAAGAGAGTTCCAGAGAAACATCTATTTCTGCTTTATTGACTATACCAAAGCCTTTGACTGTGTGGATCACAATAAACTGTGAAAAATTCTGAAAGAGATGGGAATACCAGACCACCTGACCTGCCTCTTGAGAAACCTGTATGCAGGTCAGGAAGCAACTGTTAGAACTGGATATGGAATAAGAGACTGGTTCCAAATAGGAAAAGAAGTATGTCAAGGCTGTATATTTTCAGCCTGCTTATTTAACTTATATGCAGAGTACATCATGAGAAATGCTGGGCTGGAGGAATTACAGTCTGGAATCAAGATTACTGGGAGAAATATCAATAACCTCAGATATGCAGATGACACCACCCTTATGGCAGGAAGTGAAGTAGAACTAAAGAGCCTCTTGATGAAAGTGAAAGAGGAGAGTGAACAAGTTGGCTTAAAACTCAACTTTCAGGAGACTAAGATCACGGCATCTGGTCCTATCCCTTCATGGCAAATAGTTGGGGAAACAGTGGAAGCAGGGCTCTAAAATCACTGCAGATGGTGATTGCAGCCATGAAATTAAAAGACGCTTGCTCCTTGGAAGGAAAGTTACGCGCAACGAAGACAGCATATTGAAAAGCAGAGACATCACTTTGCCAACAAAGGTCCGTCTAGTCAAGGCTATGGTTTTCTCAGCAGTCATGTATGGATGTGAGAGTTGGACTATAATGAAAGATGAGTGCCAAAGAATTGATGCTTTTGAACTGTGGTGTTGGAGAAGACTCTTGAAGAGTCCCTTGGACTGCAAGGAGATCCACCCAGTCCATCTTAAAGGAGATCAGCCCTGGATGTTCATTGGAAGGACTGATGTTAAAGCTGAAACTCCAATACTTTGGCCACCTGATGTGAAGAGCTGACTCATTGGTAAAGACCCTGATGCTGGGAGGGATTCGGGGCAGGAGGAGAAGGGGACGGCAAAGGATGAGATGGTTGGATGGCATCACCAACTCAATGGATGTGAGTTTGTGTAAGCTCCGGGAGTTGGTGATGGACGAGGCGGCCTGGCGTGCTGAGGTTCATGGGGTCGCAAAAAGTTGGAGACGACTGAGCAACTGAACTGAGCTGAGGATAAAAATTTGTTGTGTCATGCATTGAAGTTAAGTAAGAATCATGCTGTTGTTTTAATAAAACCTGTATCAGCATAGGGTTTGGAGAAGGCAATGGCACCCCACTCTAGGACTCTTGCCTGGAAAATCCCATGAATGGAGGAGCCTGGTAGGCTGTGGTCCATGTGGTCGCGAAGAATCAGAAACACGGAGTGACTTCACGTTCACTTTTCTCTTTCCTGCATTGGAGAAGGAAATGGCAACCCACTCCAGTGTTGTTGCCCGAGGAATCCCAAGGACGGAGGAGCCTGGTGGGCTGCCGTCTATGGGGTTGCACAGAGCCGGACACGACTGAAGCGACTTAGCAGCAGCAGCAGCAGAACAGGGTTATATGAAACAGATCCATGCCCCCCTGGCCCCGCTTTCTCACATCCACGCCCCCGAGCCCTGCATCCCCACATCCACGCAGCACAAGCCAGCAGTCTGCCTCCTCTTTCCAGTCAGTCATTGGGCTTTGCTGAGGTGTTTTGGCCTTGGGGAAGGAAATGGCAACCCACTCCAGGATTCTTGCCTGGAACATCCCATGGACTGAGGGGCCTGGTGGGCTACAGTCCATGGGGTCACAAGGTGTCGGACACAATCTACCGACTGAGGAGTTATAGAAAATTGCCTGTAGTGCCACTGTGTTTGCATCTGCTGTCCACACCATCATCCAATGAGCAGGAAGGACATAATCCCTGCTCCTTCTCAGCCAGTAAGTCATTGGAAGAGATTATTAGTGGTAACAAGAATTAGTATTGTAACAAGGAAAAGGAGTGTTTGAAGAATCAGTTCATGTTGGGGTCTGAGTGAATGGATCATATTGAGAAGTCTATAGTTGATCATATGACAAATAGGGCCACCAGCACACATTATTGAGAAATAATCTATTTTAGAACTGAATGATAGCTTAAGGGTTTGTAGTGTGATTCAGTGTCAGTTTGAGATAATTATCTCTTGGACTGTATAAATGATTATTATTGTTGGAACTAAGCTAATGGTGAAGGCATATGAGATAATCTTACATATAGAGGGTATGTGGTGGTTTTATAAATGTTAGTGCTTGTTATTATGATCGATGATATAAATAGTGAGGCTAGAGTGAAAGAGGAAATTTAATTTATTACTTTTATTTGGAGTTGCACCAATCATTTAGTTCCTAACACCAATGGATAAAAGTTTGAAAAAGCCATGCTGTTAGTCATGGGAATATAGAATCAGCAATTCTTATCTACTTCTGTGGTAAATAAGAAGGTATTGTCTTCTCTTTCTAGATTCACAATCGAGTGTTTTTTTCTAAACTATATATACAGTCTAGGGGGCCTAGAATGATTTTTGGGTTTAAGGATAAGAGTAGAAGAGGTAGGATGGGTAATGATATGAGAGCATTTTCTCATGTAAAAGATGGAGAGATACAGTTCATATGGTGTGTGTATTTGCCTCACTGTGTTGTAATGAGTATATATAGAGAGTATAGGGCAGCAATTACTATATGAATTCCTATTAAAATAATTGCAATGTTTGATCACAAGAAGGATATTACTACAAATAGCTCTCCAATCAAGTTAATAGTTGGGGGTGGAGCTAGGTTTGTTTAATTTGCTGGTAATCATCAGGTTGCTATTAGTAAGAGGAATATTTGTAGGCTTTAGGCTAGGATTATTGTTTGGCGATGGACCTGGTAAATTGAATTTGCCAGGCAGAACAATACAGAGGATGTAAGACTATGGGCAATTATTAGGGCTGTGGCTCCTATACAACTTCTAGGTGTTCGGGTAAGGATAGCAAAGTGCTATGTGGCTGACAGAAGAATATGCAGTGAGTGATTTTAGGTCTGTCTGGCATAAGCAAATTGAGCTGGTTATAATTATGCCTCATAAGGACAACAGAATGAGTGGATACCCTATGAAGTCTGTTGGTGGGTTTTAAATTATTGTAATTCGTAATTCGTAGTATACCACAACATCCAAAGTTTAGTAGTGCTGGCAGCATAGCCAGAACTATGAAGCCTGCAATAGGAGCCTCTTCATGTGCTTTAGGTAGTCAAAGGTGGAGGCCATAAAGTGGTATTTTTACTATAAAGGCAACTGTGCATACTAACCATATGAAACCATTGGATCAAGAGTTGGATACTGATTGGGCTCAGCATTAGAATATTGAAAGGTCCTACTGTATTTTGAATGTAGACAAGTATTCCTAAGAGGGGGAGAGACCTTACTAGGGTATAAAATAAATAGAGACCTGCATTAACATGTTCTGCTTGATTTCCTCTTTGGGTAATGTTAATGAGTGTTGAAACTAGTGTTGCTCCAAATAGAATATATAAAAGAATTAATTTTATGGCAGTAAATGTTATAATTAAAGTAATTATAGTATGACTAGCAGTGATAATATTTTTTTTTTTTTTCTGGTAGAGATTCTTTTAATACGTGGTGCTGACTATTAGTATAAGGGGTCATAACCATGTAGTTAAAATGAGTGGTGGTGTCCATAGGGAGCGGGAGAAAACTAATGAGAAATTGAGGCTGTTATCATTGATTAAGGAGGAGTAGGCTTGTGGGTCTAATTAGTAGGTTATGCCTGGTGGTGTTAATTCAGATTAACCTGATGATCAGTTTAGTGGTATTGTTGCTGACCACAATCTTGGCCTTCTCTGCCTGCTGAAGCTGAATTAAAGGACATGGAGACTGAGTCTGGAGGAAATAGAAAGTTGGCTTCAATTCTCAGCCAGCAGAGAGGGGAACCCAGCAGGCTCATGCCTCAAGACCTTTGCCTGCCCCCCTTGAGGAGTCTAGGGGCTCATAGAAGGAAGGGCTCACAGTCAGGAGGCAGTATGATAAACCAAGGGGGTAGGACTTTGATTTCTTCCTCTTGCATTTATTCACAGTCGCATCAGTTCAGTTCAGTTGCTCAGTCATGTCTGACTGATGACGGGAAAGACTGAAGGCGGGAGGAGAAGGGGACGACAGAGAATGAGATGGTTGGATGGCCTCACCGACTCAATGGGCATGGGTTTGAGTAAACTCCGCGAGTTGGTGGTGGACAGGGAGGCCTGGTGTGCTGCAGTCCATGGGGTCGCAAAGAGTCGGACACGACTGAGCGACTGAACTGAACTGACACCACTCTAGTAGATTCTTCCAAGTGTGTAGCCCAGAGCGTTCTGCCTGAGGGAGTTGAGATCACACAGGTAAAACGTGTAACAGCTCACAGGGTGCTCAGGACTGTGGAACTGACAGCCCTTCCTGGGCAGCCACGACCCTAAGCAGCGATGAGAGCCTCGCCCCCTCGTGGTCCCAGGGAGAAGGAAGCTGATTGGCCTGCCGGCCGGTCCGAGCCCCTGCTGGGAGGTCCCTGTCTACCCTGACCACTGGAGCGGCCCAGGGGGCCCACTCTCTCGGGCTCCACTGAGCCCTGCTCCAAACCCATGTGGAGAGTCCTTCCAGGCCATCGTGAAGGGAATCTGTGGTGGGAACTCAGCAGAAAGCTGTGAGGGCAGCTGGGACCTTCCTTCACCGAGGATGTGACATCACCAGGTACACTGAGGTCACGCAGGTGGCGGGGAGGCCGTTTCAGATGGTGGTCTGTGCTGAGAAGGACACAGGACTCGGGGAGGCAGGGGCTGACGGGTGGCGAGTCCAGAGAGGCGCCTTCTTGGAGGAGGGGGGATGCTCAGAGAGAACTGCATCTGGGCCTGGAGCTCCAGCGGCCCGGCCGGTGGGTGAGGAGGGCAAGGCTGCGGCTCAGCCACAGGAGCGGTGCATCTGGCCTCTGGTAGAGCTTCTGCTCCCCAAAGACTAGGGTTATTGTCTCTCTCCTCACGGCTGTCCCGTGCCTGGAACACGACCTGGCCAGAGGCAGGTGCTAAGCAAATATCTGTGAATGAGTGGATGGTCCGAGTGTGGAGATGCACAGGACAGGCACCGTCAGGCTGCACAGTGGGGGTTAAGTAGATTAGGAGGCCGAGCCGGGAGAGGCGTACAGGGTTTCTAAACCCGGACTCCCAGCCCCCTTGGGCTCAGCTCCACCCAAGCCCGTCTGTTCCCCAGACACTCTGTTTTCTATGGTACATTCCCTCTGGCCTTCACTCACCTGCGTGTCCTGCCCTGCATGACTTAAAAGCAGCTCCAAGTCTGTTCCTCCCACCTGTGCCTGAAGCCTCTTTATGCTTAAGCTGGGGGATCCCAAGGGCGCCCCCTGAGATGGGGCCCCTTCCCTGCCCGTGGACGGGTGCACCTTGTCTGTGCCGTGGGCTCTGCTCTCTGCAGTTGTCTGCCTGTTCTGGTCTCTGCCTGACCCAGGGCCGGGAGTGTTCATGGGTCGGTGTGTCCCCACTGAGTCTAGCCATCCGCCAGGCTGAGTCCTGCTGGCCTGCATCGTGACACTGCCATTTACTGGTGACACAGGGCCCACCCTGGAGCACCGCTGACCACGTGCCCACTGGTCTCAGCTGGACCTCGCTGTTGGGCCGGGGGCCAGATGGTCAGTGCTGCTGGTGCCTGTGGGCATGGCTGCCATCACAAGCCTTCTCCTTGGGGCTCAGCGGCTGAGCCGTCAGGGCGTGTGCAGAACGCGCTGCAGACCGGCACAGGGGGTCAGCGCTGGGCCTCAGCCAGAGAGCGGAGGCTCCAACGTGGGGCCTGCCCTCCATGAGGACACTTTCCGGCCTCCTGGGCTCTGTTTTGTCCGACCTTCGAGGAACGGGCGGAGCTGCTGCGCTCATCCTGGCCCACCCGCTCCAGAGCTGCCCTCACAGACCTCCCCTGCACTGGGGTCTGACCAGTACATTCCTGGTCCCAGCACCAAGCCAGGGCGTCCCAGGGCCCCTTCAGTTAAGGGGTCAGGGGAAGCAGAGCCGCTTTGGTTTGAGCTGGAGGGGGAGTCGTGTGGGTGGGTTCTCATTTCCTCCAGCGACACTTGTGGCTTACGGCGCCCAGGCTCCCAGGTAGCCTATGGGCCGCCGTGGGACCCCGTCTCTTGTCGGCCCCTCTTCTGACTGGTTGGTCCATGTTCTGACTGCTCGGGACTTGGTGCTTCTGGGTTGAGTGTCTATTGTAATTGGCTAGGGTCTGTTCTTTTTTTTTTTTATCAGTATTTTTTTTTTTCCTTTGAATTATGGCTGGCTTACTATGTGTTAATTTATGTTGCGCAGCTCAGGGATACACTTGTACACATATATACATTCTTTTTAAAAATATTATTATATAGTTTATCATTGGATACTGAATATTGTTCTCTGCTATGCAGCAGGGCCTTCTTTATCCATTCTACTTACAAAAGCTACATCTGCTGACCCCAGCCTCCCACTCTGGCCCTCCACCGCCCCCTCCTCCTCGGAGAGCGCCAGTCTGTTCCCTCTGTCCCCGAGTCCATTTCTGTTTCATGTGTGTGTGCTCAGGTGTTCAGTTGTGTCTGACTCTTTGCGACGTCATGGACTGTAGCCCACAAGGCTCTTCTGTCCATGGGATTCTCCAGGCAAGAATTCACTGCTGAGTGAGTGCAGGCTCGTGGTCACTCTGGTCTGTCACAGACCTGTTAGAGGCCGTCCACTGTGTGAGTGTAGGCTCGTGGTCACTCTGGTCTGTCACAGACCTGTTAGAGGCCGTCCACTGGGTGAGTGTAGGGTCGTGGTCACTCTGGTCTGTCACAGACCTGTTAGAGGCCATCCGCTGGGTGAGTGCAGGCTCGTGGTCACTCTGGTCTGTCACAGACCTGTTAGAGGCCATCCGCTGGGTGAGTGCAGGCTCGTGGTCACTCTGGTCTGTCACAGACCTGTTAGAGGCCATCCGCCGAATGAGTGCAGGCTTGTAGTCACTATGACGTGTCACAGACCTTTCAGAGGCCATCCGCTGGATGAGTGCAAGCTCGTGGTCACTCTGGTGCACAGTTTCCACAGGGCTGTCGAGAGGCACCGTGTGGCTGCCCCAGCTGGGGGCCACTTATTGCGCTCTTGCTGCCCCCAAGCTACATCTGGAGAAGGCTAATCCCAATGAGAAGCTACTTTCAGACTTCAGCTCACATCCCAGGAACTAGTCTTCCAGCCTAAGCAGGTCACTCGGGGTTTCCTGTGTTAGTGCTCACAGCTCACAGCCCCTAGAGAGTGGGCCGGGTCTGGGGACACATGTCCTCTGCTGCTAAAGCTGACATTAGACTGTGTTCCCAGGGATGGACCACAAGGGGTGATGGGAGAACGTCTGCCCTACCTGCTTGGAGGCACTGTGCCCCCAGCCCCTGCCTTCTCCCCACTCAGGTACGGAATGTGGGAGAGCAGGAGGGGGAACCTGGGTCCCAGTGAGACCCTCTCAGCAAAGCTGGGCCTGGGTCAGGCTTGGAGGGTGTGATTGACAGTTTGCTAGACAGGACGCCACATTTAGAGGGCCTCCTGCAGTGCAGGTTTCAGGGCTACATAGCAACTAAGTGCAGAGCATGGTGGCTGAGCTGACGAATGTGGATCCTGCAGGCTGAACGCTGAGCCCTGAACGTTGGAAGGTTGCCTGGAGTCAAAGGACCTGCTTGCTCTCTCTGCTGAGATGATCTCAATGGGGACCCAGGTTCCCCCTCCTACTCTCTAGAAGCTATCAAACTGAAGCCGCTTCTCATGGTGAGCTCTGAGGAACCTCAGAAAAGAGAAGAATACCTGCTTTCCAGCAGCCATCAGACTGCAGCCACTCCCCACTGTGATCCCCGAGGAAACTCAGGAAGGAGAAGTCAGGATGCTGGTCCCAGGTGGTAAGGTGTGTATCAAAGGGGATGATTTCAGTGAGATGGCTGGTGCATCTTCCCACACATAGAAAAGTGCTAAGTTCCTTAACTTTAGATGCTTCCCCCTGGTTTTGAAGTCCTAAAAGATTTGTACTGTATAAAACAACTCTCAACACCTGTATTATAATATTATTATGTCTATACATATGAAGTAGAGACTTTCCAAAGAACAACAAAGACCAATCTCAACATTCAGCACACTGGCACCAGTGGTGGGCACTCCCCAAAAGATGCAACTAGTGGAGCAATTAGAACACTCATCACCCCTTTTCTCGTAAGATTGTGGAATGGACATTGACACTGGGGAATTGTTACAGGGAAGAACAAAATCTGACTCCATGTTGAATGTTTTACTCTAACCTTTGCTTCCTGTTGGTCTGTTTGCTACAGCGATGCTGTCCATACATAATGGCCTGCCTCAGGAAACCCTCCCCTCTGCCTCTGTCCAGGAACTGTCCACCTGTGGATAGCTACAGGAGGGAGAAAGTAACACATCTCCCTCCGAGGCTGGCCATTCCAGGAGATATTTGCCAGATTAATGGCCTTTTTACTTTATTTCCTCACCTCCCAGCTCTGTGTTCTATAAAAGACACTGGCATCCAGACCCTGACAAGATGGTTGCTTTGAAATACTAGTCTGCTATTTTCTCAATCTGCTGGCTTTCCAAGTAAAGTCATATTCCTTGCCTCAGCACCTCAGCTCTGATTTATCGCCCTGTTGTGAGGCATGCAGAGCTAGCTTGGACTTGGTAACAATCCCACATGCCATGCAGTCAAAAAATCAAAACATAAAATGGAAGCAATATTGTAACAGATTCAATAAAGACTCTGAAAATGGACCATATAAAAAGATCTGAAACCAAAAACCAGAAGGAACTCAGTGGTTGTCTGAAATATTTAGAAAGCAGTTAGAACCTCTCTTGCCCGTACCCCATGAAGCCACACTGGACAGTTAGGCCCTGTCGATTCAGGACACCCTGTCCAGATCCCAGCTGGAGGTGCTCTGCCCCCAATGCCCACCTGGGTCTCAGGACGTGGCAGGGACACAGCCTGGGGGGTCTCCTCTGTGGTCCAGGGGAGCGTCACACCAGCCACCCTGTCTCCCTGCCCATAATAAATAAGGAGGGTTGTCAGCACCTGGGCAAGTGATGCTGTGGGCACTTGGACTGCCTCGTCCTTGTGATTTGATGTGAAGACAACACAGAAGGAGAACCAGCCAAGAGGGATCCAGGCAGCAGTGAACCCCTCTTCACAGGGACCCTGTGAGACCAAAGACTCACTCTGCCCTCCCTGCTCCCACTTTTGGGAACTGGCCTTTGTCATTCTCTGGGCGGGAGGTGGGAAGGACAACCCGGTCTCTCTTCCACCTCCTGGGGGCATCAGCCCTCCACCTGGGGTCCAGAGAGGGTGTCCTGAGTGCACAGGGCCTAACCAGTCAGCGAGGCCGGCCCTCGTCCACAGTGCACTGACCTGCTGCAGGGTCTCGGGTTCCCTGGCATCCAGCTCCCCCATCGCCAACCCCAGCTTCGTGTCTTGGGAGCCCCTCACTGGCGGGCACCCAGCAGGTGAAAGCTGCATGCCCAGCGAGAAGAAGGAGAAGCTGATGGGGCAGGGGTCCAGCATGCAATGTCCAAGGCCCCTCTGCTCCCCCAGGAACACCCAGCCCCACCTGCCGAGGGCTTTCTCCTCTTCAGTACGTGTCTTCATGGCTGATGTTGCCAAACACCTTCCTCTGGAAGAGAAGGCTCCATGACCATGGAAGGGGTGGAGGTGAGGAGGTGCTGTAGCCCTAAACCCAGAGAGCTTCAGAACTAACTTCCCTGAGCCCTGAACGTACTGCCTGTTAATCTGTACCAACCGAGGCCAAGATCCAGGCAGATTCTCTGTGGAAACACTTTTCTGTCCAACAAGAGAGGACTTGTTAACCCACAGCTGAACACCGAGACCTGGGACGTGCTGTAACTGTGGAGACTGCAGGGAAGGTGTTTGAGAGGCTTCTTCCCGGGCGGCTCCCCTAGGCCCCTGGAGTTACGGGACCCAGAGGCAGAGCAGTCGCGCTTCCCTCCTCACTGCAGGCCAGACGGTGCCCCCAACCTCACAGCCCTGCTCCTCCCCCTCCCTGAGTTCAACAGAAACCCCCGGGTCACGAGGCCAAAGCGCAGTCTTCTTGGTGAGCAGAACAGAGGCCGGTGGGAAGGGGGGTGGAGGCTAAAAGCTTCTTTGTAGAAGAAAAACACGGACGTGTGTTCCCGTGTGTGGTGGCCGCATGCTGCAGTAATTGATGTTCCCCACACATTTATGGGTGGGTTTTAGTTTCTGTATTTTCTAAATTTCTTTTCTTTTAACAGCTGCATATTATGAGAAAATTTTTGCAATCAACCATGAGCACTTGCAAAATAAGATCTTATTATTTTTTTTTTTTCCTAAAATGTCACAGTTTTCTATGGTGACAGATGAACCGCCTCCTACTTTTAAGTATTCATTTGATTGGCTGCGCTGGGTCTTAGCTGTGGCAAGCAGGAGCTTCAGTTGCAGCATGTGGGAAATCGTGCCCTGACCAGGGATTGAATGTGGCTCCCTGTGTTGGGAGCTCAGAGTCCTAGCCTCTGTATCAGCAGAGAATGCTGTGATCTCCTACTTTAAAAAAGGTTATTTATTTATTTTTGGCTTGCAGAAAACAAATTCTGTAAAGCAATTATCCTTCTATTAAAAAATTAAAAAAGAGTAAAAAAAACCCCACAAAGGACACCAATGGTGGGGCTTGCGTTCTCAGCCAGCCTCTGGCAGATTCCGCCTGTTGCTTACGCATCAGACCAAAATGCTGGTGCTCCCACCTCGTATCACAGATGAGATTAGAGACACAGAGAGGTTGAGCATCTTGCCCAAGCTCACACAGCTGCTGAGGGCAGGGCTGAGAACTGGACCCCTGTGGTCGCATCTGGAGCCCAGATGCTGTGATGACCCTGAGGGAGCGGCAGAGACCAGATGGCCCATGCTGAGACAGGCGCGCGCGCGCACACACACACGTGCACATGGCCTTCACCTTTGAGTCTACAGAAGTCAGAGGGAACCAGAGGGCAACGAGGAGAGGCCAAAGGAGAGTCGGGGTCTATAAGGAGGAGAGGCCCCACTTCTTAGGAGGCCAGGGAATCCCTTCTCTGGTGAGTCTGTCTCAAACCCTAGATTCCTCTCCCTGGACCCAGGAACTGACTGTCCAGTGACCTAACTGACTTGGCTCCAGAATGATGCCTTCCCAGGGGTTCAGCTATGACTGGACTCCTCTACTGTCAGTGATAAGGGGGGAAAGAGTAAATAGTCTGGGCTTCAGATTTGTTTGGAGACAAAATTTCTTAGAAGAGGAGTACTAAAAAACCACGACGGCCCTTGGCATGAACATCTCCAGAACACTTAAGAAACCCTCTGCTGTTTATCTACCGCCTCTCTTGTCATGAAAGTGGAAGGTCTATTTAACAAGTAATTCTGTGCTTATCACACTCTTTCTTTAAAATATTTATCATATATTTATTTATTCGGCTGTGCTGTGTCTTAGTTGCAGCCTGTGGGAGCTAGTTCCCCAATCAGGTATTGAACGTGGGTCTCTGCATTGGAGTCTTGACCCCTGGACCACCTGGGAAGTCTCTCCTCATACTCCTGGGGACAGTAATGGGTCACAGACCTCCTCTGAGGCCCCCTTAGAGCTGAGGCATGGGGTGGCTGCAGTAATCCTCCTGTGGCTAAGGTGTGGTATTTTGGTCATGACTCACACTCCCTGCAAACATAGGGCTTCTCCCCTGTGTGTGTCCTCTGGTGTCTGATGAGATGGGTCTTCTGACTGAAGCTTCGCCCACACTCCCTGCAAACATAGGGCTTCTCCCCTGTGTGTGTCCTCTGGTGTGAGATGAGATGAGCCTTCTGACTGAAGCTTCGCCCACACTCCCTGCAAACATAAGGCTTCTCCCCTGTGTGTGTCCTCTTGTGTGAGATGAGATTGGTCTTCTGACTGAAGCTTTGCCCACACTCCCTGCAAACATGGGGCTTCTCCCCTGTGTGTGTCCTCTGGTGTCTGATGAGGAGGGACTTCTGACTGAAGCTTCGCCCACACTCCCCACAAACATAGGGCTTCTCCCCTGTGTGTGTCCTCTTGTGTGTGATGAGGAGGGACTTCCGACTGAAGCTTCGCCCACACTCCCCACAAACATAGGGCTTCTCCCCTGTGTGTGTCCTCTGGTGGATGATGAAATCTGACTTCTGACTGAAGCTTCGCCCACACTCCCCGCAAACATAGGGCTTCTCCCCTGTGTGTGTCCTCTGGTGTCTGATGAGGGTTGACTTCTGACGGAAGCTTCGCCCACACTCCCCACAAACATAGGGCTTCTCCCCTGTGTGTGTCCTCTCGTGTGTGATGAAATTTGACTCATCACTGAAGCTTCGCCCACACTCCCCACAAACATAGGGCTTCTCCCCTGTGTGTGTCCTCTGGTGTCTGATGAGGAGGGAATTCCGACTGAAGCTACACCCACACTCCCCACAAACACAGGGCTTCTCCCCTGTGTGTGTCCTCTGGTGTCTGATGAGATGAACCTTCTGACAGTAGCATCGCCCACACTCCCCGCAAACATAGGGCTTCTCCCCTGTGTGTGTCCTCTCGTGTGTGCTGAGACTTGACCTGTCCTTGGAGCCTTGCCCACACTCTCCATACATGACTCTCATAATCCCCGAGACCCCTGCCCCCGTGAGCAATGGGCCTGTGTCCTCTGGATTCAGTTTCTTGCTTGTGCTGGGCTCGTCTTTCATTCTCTCATACACCCCAGAACCCCCTATTTGTCCTCCGGTTGAGTAGGAAGAGGCCTTTGATATCCTCTTCAGCCTTATGCTTTTCAGCAAAGTTTGGGGCCTGTCCTTGGCCTCCTGACCCTCAGGTTTTTCGCTTGGGCTGTGTGGATCTGAATATCGCTGATTTTGATTGCCTGGGCAGGGATCCTCTGGTTGGAGGAGGTCTCTTTCAGATGGTCTCAGGAGGGTCTGAGAGGGGTGACTCTGTTGGGTGTGTTGGCTGAGGAATTTCTGACTGGGGAAGGCCAGAGAGCAGAAGGCACATGGGTGGATCTTGGGCTTCGGTTCTGCTGAAAGAGGAAGCTTTTGGTCAGGTAGCTGGTTTGCCATGGTCAGGCCCTCCCCACTAATCATCTAAGTGTTGACAGTGCACAATTTGTCTCCCATCAAGTGTCTTTACAGTCCACTTTTCCATTCCACTCTTATTCTCTACATCTACAGAAATCCAGGAAGCTGTTGTCAAGGGCCTTTTCTACATATCACCCAGATAGGGACCTTCCAGCAGCATCAGAGGCAGCATCTCTCGTGAGAGGTGGATCTGCAGGGACTTTCCCTGCGTGTAAGTATCGGAAAAGTCACGTCACAGTAGCCACAGATATTTACCCTACTGAGGGATAAGACTTGATGACTTAGGTGGAATCTCCTGAGTGGCTCCCTGTGAGGGGAAAGGGTCTATTAAGTTAGGGGCGCCTGGCCTGGAGCTCTCTGCATGTGGGAGGCAGCACAGGGGGTGGTTAGATCAGGTGTGAGTAAATCTGACTTTGTGGCTCCTTGTTCAAAGAGCAGCCTTTGGGCCGATCTCTGCAGGAAGTGGGTTTGAGACTGGATGAGACCCAGCGGCCCAGGTCCCACTGACCACAGATCTCTGGCTCCTGCGGCCCAAACTGGTTCATAAATTGCTCCTCTCTCAGTTTCCCATAAGTCATAAAATAAAGGCATATCCTTTCTCAAGCCTCACCAGTATCCATACCTTATTTATTTCATTCAGGCTTAGTCCATTTAACATGCATTAGGAAGCCCTATTTAAAAATGCATCTCCAGCCAGACTTTTCACACTCGCACTCCCAAGCATCTTCAGCCAGCCCACTCTCCCCTCATGTCTGGCAATGAACTAATCTCTGAGGGGACTCCCCGCTGCTGTCTCTTCCCAAAAATGAACCAAAGCATCGTCTTAGCACAGAGAACATGCCGCTTGCAGCTGAAAGCCGCGCGGTTGTTCTGTGTTACCCAGGGGGACCCCTGGGGCCTGCACGTGGACACAGGCCCTGAAGCTCCCGTGTCCCGTCCAGCCTCCTTCCTCTCCCTCTGTGCTTCCTCCCGCGACCCCTGGCATGGCCTCAGTTCCCGGCCCTGGGTCTGAGGCACTGGCTGCTCCCCTGCCTGGAATCCTTCCCTGCAGGTGTTATCTCTGCAGAGACCCTGCCGCACCGTCCTGCACCACACCCCACCCTCTGTTCTCGCTGAACTGAGGTACGTTCCCTGCGCTGGTTTTCCTCAGAGCACCAGCCCCTGTCTGGTATGAAGCCCCTGCTGACCCAGGGCAGTGGTTCTGTCTGTTTTGGTGCGTGGAGCCCTGTCTGGCACAGAGTGTGAACTCACATGACAAGAAACTGGAACAGGTCATCTGAATGAACATCACTGCACATGTGTGCACCCCAATGTTCATCGCAGCACTGTTTATAGTAGCCAGGGCATGGAAGCAACCTAGATGCCCATCAGCAGACGAATGGATAAGGAAGCTGTGGTGCATATACACCGTGGAATATTACTCAACCATTAAAAAGAATTCATCTGAATCAGTTCTAATGAGATGGATGAAACTGGAGCCCATTATACAGAGTGAAGTAAGCCAGAAAAATAAAGACCATTACAGCATACTAACACATATATGTGGAATTTAAAAAGATGGTAATGTTAACCATATATGCAAAATAGAAAAAGAGACACAGATGTACAGAACAGAATTTTGGACTCTGTGGGAGAAGGCGAGGGTGGGATGTTTCAAGAGAACAGCATCAAAATATGTATATTATCTAGGGTGAAAGAGATCACCAGCCCAGGCTGGATGCATGAGACAAGTGCTCGGGCCGGGTGCACTGGGAAGACCCAGAGGGATCGTGTAGAGAGGGAGGTGGGAGGGGGGATCGGGATGGGGAATACATGTAAATCCATGGCTAATTCATGTCAATGTATGACAAAAACCACTACAATATTGTAAAGTAATTAGCCTCCAACTAATAAAAGTAAATGAAATAAATAAATAAAATACTGATGACTAAGGAATTCCATTTACTTTCTTTAAATTGGCAGATGTCATTTATAAATTTCCTAGTGTGACTCTTTAAATATCTTTGTCCTATAAATATTTTAAAATAAAATGTCTTTAGTGAAAAAAAAAAAAAGAAATGGGAGGAATTAAGGAAGAAAGAGGTAAAGGGCAGAGAGCTGGTAGGTGCTAGAAAACTTGCTTTTTGCTTCTAAGCCTTTCAGCAGAAGGTGATGTTACATAGATTTTTGCATGAAATATTAAAAATTAGAACTAACATTTTTAATATAAAAATTTCTCCTAACAATCATATGAAAAGAATCAAATTCTGAGGCATTTTTATTGCAACTCAACTGCCTTTGGACTGGATTGTACTCTGCTTCGAAATAGGACCACGGAGGCTCCCAGGATGGGGTGGGGTGCTGGAAGAGGGCTGACACTCACCTCTCCCGGTTGCGAGCTCACTCTTCCCCCGGCTGTCCCGCTTGATGCCAAGGTCCTGGCCGTACTCGTCCCCGTACCAGACCAGCAGCTCACAGCCCGGCCTGACCACCTGGCAGGTTCGGTAGAAGATCTGCCCGTGATACTGGAAGGCCACCAGGTTCTGCTCCTCGTCGTCCCGGGCACAGTTCACATACCTGGGGGTGAGGCCGGGAAAGGGAAAGAAACCTCAGGTGATGAGTGCCCTCCACTCTCCCACCATGCCCAGCTCCTTGCCTTCCGCCTCTGAGGCCGCCCCAAATGTGGACCTTCTGTTCACACCTTCGGCCAGGCCATGTGAATTCCCATGCTTTTCTCTCCTTACCTAATTAGCCATTTTTCTAGAGCCCAGTTCCAGACTCGTCTCCACCTGGACTGTCCTTGAGGCTGGTGACCTCCAGCTCCTCTAAACTCTGAATTAAGTTCTCTTCCATCCACAGGACTTGGTGCTCCTTGGCTAACACACAGCCCTCAGCACTCACCCCAGCCTGCCTTCTCTCTCGAGCGTTCTCCCATCTCCCCACATGTATCCAGGGTCCTATTCGCTTGCCCACCCTCTTCCACGGAAACTTGGAGAGAGCGCTGATATAGCTTGAGACAAGGAACAGTAATAGTTTGTTCACTGTTTGCCTGCCCTGATGAAAGGAGAGGCCCTCAGAGAATTGCCCTGCTCAGGGCCATGCTGCCCCTCATTCCTTGTGAGGCCTCAGGGCCCACTTCTCACTGGAACCAAGGCTGAGGATGTTGTTGCCCACAAAGAGTCAAGGTCTCCTGTATTAGGTTATCCTGGCGCTGTGCAGTTACTCAAAGATAGAAAAAATAAGGTTACTCTTCCTAAAATCAGTTGGCTAATGTCTGTCTGCAGTATGTTCTCCAAAAGGACATGGGTTGTGTGATGTGCTTCAGTAACGAAGTTCACTGTCTAAACTGAAACATAAAGTGTGTGGTAAGTGTCCATTAAGTCAGTTAAAGTGTCCCTGGTGAATCTAGACTCCTCAAGTTGCTTTCAAGTCCACCAGTTTTGTTCAGCATATAGACTTGTATCTTGACGGCACATGCCATATTTTTATTTCCTTCTTTCTAGTGTCTTTTGAAATGAAAGAGCATGATATGGAGGGAAAAGAGGAAGGAAGATGTGAAAGCTGTTGAGGGAGCCGGGTTGAGAAGGAAAGGGGCGTGGGATTGAGGGAGTCTCAATGTCTCCACACTGCAGACTCACTGCACTCACCTCATCCAGTTGGCCCAAGACGTGTCCTTTCCATCCACATACTCGTAGCAGTTCCTCCCTTTGGTGATCTGAGTGTCAGAGAAAGAGTTACAAGCTTCCCTCTTTCTTTTCTTTCTTTTTTTTTTTTTTGGTAGGAAGATATAGAAGAGCTATTTCCCTCTGTAGACATTGGTGCTTTTCAGCCTGCATGGATTCAACTGCCAGTCGGACCACACGGTAAGCCCCTTACTCATCATTCCAAGTCTGAGTCTCTTGGTTCATTGAAGGCAAGGGCTCCACAAGGGAGGAGTCACTTCTGTGTGTCTGTACACTGTGGTCCCACCTCTCCTCTGATCTTTAGATAGAAGTCCTGTGAGTGTGAACCATGGTGTTCCCACCTCTCCTCTGACCTTTAGATAGAAGTCCTGTGAGTGTGTACCAAGGTGTTCCTATCTCTCTTCTGACCTTTAGGTGGAAGTCCTGAGTGTCTGTATACTGTGTTCCCACCTCTCCTCTGACCTTTAGATGGAAGTCCTGAGTGTCTGTACACTGTGGTCCCACCTCTCCTCTGACCTTTAGATAGAGGTCCTGAGTGTCTGTACACTGTGGTCCCACCTCTCCTCTGATCTTTAGATAGAGGTCCTGAGTGTCTGTAGACTGTGCTCCCACCTCTCCTCTCACCTTTAGATAGACGTCCTGAGTGTCTGTACACTGTGGTCACACCTCTCCTCTGACCTTTAGATGGAAGTC
This sequence comes from Cervus elaphus, assembly GCF_910594005.1. Lineage (NCBI taxonomy): Eukaryota > Metazoa > Chordata > Mammalia > Artiodactyla > Cervidae > Cervus > Cervus elaphus. The sequence goes on along the minus strand of NC_057826.1, from coordinate 189,617 downwards.
CTGTGTTCACGCCCAGGGCACACAGTACCCAGGGCTGACTGTGTCATTGCCGATCATGTTATCTCAATCTGCGTCCTCGCATGTAGACATGAAGTACCCCCCAACACATAGAAGCGATTAGAGGCCAGAGGACTGGGAAACAGGTGCTTCTCACCTGCCAGGCGTATCCACTCTTGGCGGCCTCTTCATCGTCTGTGATCTGGCCCTCATAGGGGCCAAAGTGCAGGCCCAGCGGCAGATCGGACGCCTCGTTCCACACTCCAAGCCCAGCGTCAGGGATGCCCGACAGTCTGATGCTTAACCCAGGGGGCAGCGTGAGAGCTGAGCGGTTGGCATGCCCCTTTTCCACTGCACAGTCCTTTACAAAGGTTGGGGGCCCATGGGCAGCACAGCTGTCGATGAAGAAGTTCTGACAGTCCTCACAATCTGGAGGTGAGAACAGGGATGAGAGAAGGTATAGTGATGTTGCTGGTCATAACGACCTTCAGAAAGAACTGGGGCATTCATGGCATTTGGCCTCGACCCTGCTCCCCAAGTCATAGAGGAAGGGGATGGCCGGGGGACGAGATGGTGAGGTGAGGTTAGTGGACCAAGGCCTCATAGCCCCTTCTCCGTGAGTGGGCCACCGGGGTCACTCACAGAGGTAGTCGTCATCCTGGGGCTCGCTGACCTCTTGGTACACGTGGCCCTTTCTTTCTCGTAAACTGTACCTCTTCACTCCAGTCTCCTTTCTTCTGAGTTCTAAGATGGAGAACAGAAGCTGTGCAAGGCTGGTGGGGTCTGGGGAGTTAGTCCCTGTTTTATCAGAAAGTGTGAGATCTCCTACCTGTCAATCTATACACTTTGTTAAAACATTCTTACATGTATTTTTCAAACTTTTACTTTTGTAATTTTATGTTTTAATGTTACATTATTTATTTCTTGGCCACACTGCATGGCTTGTGGGATCTTAGTTCCCTGACCAGGAATGGAACCCACACCTCCTGCAGTGGAAGCGTGGAGCCTTAACCACTTCACCCCCAGGGAGTCCCTACTCTATACTGTGTTTCTTCTCCCTTTAACTACAGGTTCAGGAGACTGAGGCTCCACTGACCACAGATGCCCTATTCAGTGATAGCTTCCTGCACTTCCCATTAGTAGGTTTAACTTCTGAACCTTACTACTTAGGAAAAATTTCACCGACACATCTACTCAGAAAATATATGTTAAGGGCACATGACATGTAAGGCACTGAGCAGAGGTCTGGGCATAAACACTAACAAAGCTTGGTTCCCATTATCACAGCTGGGTTTATCGAACTACTTGTAGGTGTCAGACTTTTGCATTTAATGTAAGGCTTTCAAGCACTGTATGAGTTATGTATCCTTATCTTCACTTTACACATAGCAATCAGGACATCAGAAAATGTATGAGATTTTCCCAAGGCCCCAGTGCTAACTTCATGTCTCAGATCAGTCCATCTTAAACCCATGCCTACCCAAAGTCCATGCCACACACCTAGGCCATACTTATTAGTTTTTCTACAGGGATTATAGGAACTAATTAGAGGAACTCCCCAAATTTCTCTTACCAGCTTTTTGTCTGGGGTGCTGTCCAGGGGTCCTTGCTTTTCTGTGATGGGGCACTGGTTTCTGAGCCTGCTTGCAGCCACTTGTTTTCAGCAATTTTGCTACTCCCGGCAATTCCTTCAAACTAGATTCCTTACTTAATGGTGCCCTGGACATTCTCTTCCATGTGAGTAAAAGACAACAGGCATTTCTTTAGTTCTTTAGGACTTTATGAAGTGTTTTCACATGCATGACTTTAGTTAATACTTTGCCAGTTCTTGGAAATACCTGATTTGGGGGCGGTGAGGGGGGGGGGCTGAACACTGGAATGTAACAAAAGGACCTAGGTGGATAGTGAATCAAAACTAGAATTCATATCTTAAGGTTCTTCCCCTTCAACTTTCTGCATAAAAATGAGAGCAAGGCAGGGAGAATAGGTGGAGGTCAGGGAAAGAAGAGGGTAAGTGCTCGTAGAGAGATCCGGGGGGGTTGTATTAATTAGTGGCCCTTTGATGGACAAGGAAGTATGGAAAATTACAGAGGGGACAAAACACATCTGGAAAATAAGGTGACAAAGCAGTGAGATTAAGAAGAGAAAAGACGATCGGCAGAAACACATTTAGACAATAAAGAAAAGGAGATGAAAGTTGCAGGTTGCCATGTCCTAGAGACAATGTTTGGAATTAAAGTAGCTGGTCACATCAGTTCTCCTTGAACAAGGCTGTATGACTAGCTGATTCTCCTCAGTTTCCTGATCCATGAATTGGTATTCAGGCTAATTCTTAATTTTATAGTGGACATGAAATTTAATAACCTTCAACAAATTGTTTTGTGAGCTATTTAATACAGTAAGAACATTTGCGTACATCCCTGGTATCAATTTATTCCCTAAACTGCATCAATATTTGAAGTCTAGCTCACAGATACTATCTTCAGCATTCTTTGACCTTTCTACTCCTAGATGAATGCTTAAATGTGGAGTCACTCATTCACAAAACATTCAGGGGTCCCTCAGGGGCTTTGAGCAGGGCCTGGACTTCTGAGAATGAATGGGTGTGGGCTAGGTTCCCAAAGCTCACAACACAGGGGCAGGCTAAACAAATGATTCCAAACAGGAGAGTTGCCTATTAGAGCTCAGAGGAAGGAGTTATTACCCCCTCCTGCAAGAATGAGCATTTGAAATGATGCCCAGATGATGAATTTCTACTCAAAAGTGGGTAATCTATGTGACGTCCTTCTGTTATTTTCTTATTTGTTGCTTTTCAGTCATAAACCTGAGGCTTCTCAGGGTTGCGAGTTGCTTCCTCTTATTGGAGTAGGAGGCTCTGAGGTAGGGATCCTATCTCCTTCTTCATCTTGGACTGTCCACTCTACAAACTGCCCAACATGGCCTTAAGCTTCCGTTAGTCATATGTCTTAGCATATCCCTCCCTAGCACAGCACAAAAGAACTGAGGTTGAAAACATCTCTCAGATTAATGATATAAAGATGTATGAATAAGCTTCATAGAACCATGGAAGCTTTAATCATTTTTTAAGGAGTTTAGAAAAAGTGCTTTCGTTTAGATTGCACTACCAGTGATATTGTGATCTTGGGCATATAATCAATCATTTTTTTTTTTTTACCTCAGTTTTGTGATCTCTAATGGTGATAGCTATATACCTACTTATAAGTACTGTAGGATTGTTTTAAGGTTTAAGTAAGTTTATTCACATAAAATGCTTAAAGTCTGAAATATTGTGAAAATAATGTAACAATATAACAGGATACTATGGGTGTTGTTCTTACTAACTGTAAAGATGTTGCTCATATCAGACATTGTGGTAAAGATTCAGGACAGGAAGGCAGCCATCTACAGGATCTCTGTGTTTTCTCCTATTCTCACCTGTGACTGGATCCATGAGGAGGATATTTTGGCAACAGGATTTGGGAAATACTCACCTTCTGGTGTTTACTGTGCTCTACTCGGAAGGACATCGAAGAAGGTTTACCTAAAAAATGATGAGAATCAGTGTTTTGGTTGGGAAATGTTTCCAAACTCTGGGTATTCTAATTAAGGACACATAATTCTAAGCCAGAGAGTGACAAGGAAAAGGATTACCAAAGGAGGAATGGAAGATGATTTCTGTATCATCAACTCCCATGGTTCCACTCGGAGTATTACATAATTTTCTTAAAATTAAAAAAGAGTATGAAACTTCATCTGTGCCTCATCTGATGTTCATAAAGTATCTAATAAATTTAGTAGCCTTTCATGACAAAAGTACTCATCAATGTAGAGATACGAGGAAGTTACTGCAATATAATTAAGGTCATATATTGAAAGTCTACCTCTAACATCCTAGTCATCAGTGAAAAGCTGAAAACTTCTACGATCAAGAAAAAAAGGCAAGGATGACCGTTATCGAAATTTCTGTTCACCATGATACTAGAACTCCTAGTCAGGGCTTTAGGTTAGAAATGGAAACAAAAGGCTTCCATTTGGAAAGAAAGAAGTAAGTTATGTCTGTTCACAGGGGCATGGTCTTATGTGCAGAAAAACCTTTAAATCCACACACACAAAAATCCTGCACAGAAAGTTGCACGTTACAATATCAACATTCAAATATCTTTCTGTGCATGAAGAATGACCATTCCACAAAGGAAAATAAGAAAACAATCCTATTTATTTTTTATTTTTTTAAAGCTATAGTCGAGCTAAATTTAAAAAAATATATATTTTTATTTATTTGTTTGTGCCAGGCCTTTGTTGTGGCATGTGGATTCTAGTTCCCTGAGTAGGGACTGAACCCAACTTCTCTGCACTGGGAGTGTGGAGTCTTAGCCACTGGACAAATAATCTTATTTATAATAGCATTGAAAAGAATGAAGTAATTAGCAATAAACTTAAGGAGATGAAAGACTTATATGTTGAAAACTACAAAGTATTGCTGAAAGGAATCTGACATAAATAAATAGATAGGTGTCTCGTGTTTATGGATTTGTAGGCTTAATATTATTAAGCTGTTCATACTACCGAAAGCAATTTAAAGATTCAATGCAATTCCCATTAAAATCCCAATGGAATTTTTTTCAGATATAGAAAATCCATCCAACAGTTAACACGGAAACTCAGAGCACCCCAAATAGGCAAAGCAATGTTAGAAAGAACAGCAAAGCTGGAGGCCTCTGATTTCAGAACATACTACAAACGTACAGGAACCAAAAGAGTGTAGATTTGACAAAAAATGTATGCTTAGTCGCTCAGTCGTCTTGAGTTTTTGTGACTTTTGGACTGTAGCCCACCAGGCTCCTCTGTCCAGGGGATTTCTCAGGCAAGAATACTGGACAGGGTTGCCATTTCCTTCTCCAGGGGATCTTCTTAACCCATGGAGTGAACCCGCATCTCCTGTGTCTCCTGCACTGAAGGCATATTCTGCACCTGCTGAGCCACTGAGGAAGCTGGCTGGCATAAAGACAGATATGTTAATCAATGGAACAGTATAGACAGCCAGAAATAAACTCTTGGATACATGGTCTAATGATCTTCATTTAGGGTGTCAAGATAATGGGGAAAGTTTAATCCCTGAAATGAATAGTGCTGGAGAAACAAAATAACCATATGCAAAATAATGAACATCTTACATCTTGAAGAAAAATCAATTCCGAATGGATGAAAGACCTAAATGCAAGACTTGATAAGACTCTTAGAAGAAAACAAGGGTGAAGCTTCACGACACTGAATCAGCAATGATTTCTTAGATATGGTGCCAAGTGCACAAGTATTAGTACCAAAGTAAAAATAGACAAATGAGATTAATCTTAAAACCTCTGTGCAGCAAAGGGCACTGAACAGAGTTGAAAAGGCCACCTATAGGATGGTAGAAAATATTTGTAAAATATACATGTGATCAGGTGTTAATAAGCATACACCAGTATGAAGGCTACCTATAAGCCAGGAAGAGAACCTGATTGACCATGATGGCACCTTGATATCAAATTTCCATGCTCCAGCATTGTAAGAAAACAAATTTCTGTGGTTTAAGGAATGCAGTCTGCTTTGTTATGGCAGTCTGGGCTGACTAACAGTGAGAGAAGGAGTTGAATAGACATTTCTCCAGAGAAAATACACAAATGGCCAACAAACATATGAAAAGATGCTCAATATTACTAATCAATAGGGAAATACAAATTGAAACCTTCTGTGATGGGCAATATGTATAAGAAGACAATAGCAAGCTTGGTAAGGATATGGAGAAATTGGAACACTTATACACTATTGTTGGCAATGTAAAATGTTGCAAGCTTTCTAGAAAACAGTATGGAGTTTACACAGAAAGTTAGAACTGCTGTATGATCTAGCAATCCCACTCAAGAGTGTATTTCCATAAAGAATTGAAAGCAAGATATTGAATAAGTAGTGGGCACATGTATGGTCATTTCCGCATTATTCCCAATGGGCAAGATGTGTAAGCAACCTAAATGTTCATTGGTGGATAAAAGATAAAGATTATATATAAGATATATATTATAGCTCTTATATCCACATGCACACAACAGAATGTTTTGAAGCCTTAAAAAAGAATTCTGTCATATGCTACATCATGGATGGGCCTTGATGATATTTTACTAAGTGAAATGAACCAATCAAAAAAGACAAATATTGCCCGCTTCCACTTCTATGAGGTATCTAAATTAATCAAATCCATGGAAACAGAAAATAAAATCGTGGTTGACAATGGCTGTGAGGAGGAAGGATTGGAGAATTGTTACTCAGTGGGTTAGGGTTTCAGTTATGCAAGATGTATCATTTCTACAGATTTGTTGTACATCAATGTGGATATATATCCCTGGTGTCTCAGTGGTAAAAAATCCACCTGCAATACAGGAGATGCAACAGATGCAGGCCCAGTTCCTGGATTGGGAAGATCACCTGGAGCAGGAGATGGCAACCCACTCCAGGATTCTTGCCTAGAGAATCCCACGGACAGAGGAGCCTGGTGGGCTACAGTCTACGGGCAGGCAGAGTCAGACATGACTGAGCGATTAACCCTATGGCCACTAACACTAACGTGCACATAGTTAGTAACAGTGTGCCATACACTCAGAAATTGTTAAAAAGGAAAATAAAGACGTGCAGGTGTATGGTGAACCGAGGCGTATGTATTCCCTATGAAGAATCTCTCCTTATGTCAAAACCTTTGCAGACAACCAAATGTTTGTTTTCACGTCCCTTTCACTAGTTTTAATAACCTCAGGGAACAGAGGGACTTCCCTGGTGCACAGTGGATGAGAATCTGCCTGCCAATGCAGAGGACACAGGTTCGATGGCTGGTCCAGGAAGATTCCACTTTCTGCGGGGCAGCTGAGCCTGTGTGTCACAAACTACAGAGCCTGCACGTGCTCTGCAACGAGAAGACACTCACCGCAACCAGAGAAAGCCCATGGACAGCAATGAAGACCCAGTGCAGCCAAAACTAAATAAATAATTTTTAAAAACCTGGGAGAACAGAAATCCATAGATGGAGAATCATAGAACTATCTAAATTGTTTTCTCCAGTCTAGGCAGATTAACTCTTCTAAACTGTTTGAGCAGCAGAAGAGGAAGTGAGCTGCTCACTTCTATTTTATAATAAGTGTACTTCATTTTATTTACCTGATGCCATCTCTGGTCAGTGAAATGTGGGAAAGATCATGGAGAATAAATAGTTCCTCAAACTGTTTCCCAGAATCAAAATAAAGAATTAGTTTAACCTTAGGGTAAGAAGATCATGGGTTTTGTTTTATATACATAACATAAATAATATATCTTGACATAATATGTTAATCATTTCCTCTTTGAAGAGATTTAATCCAATAACCAATGAGATTAGTATTAAATCTGTTTGGTGAATTTATTTCTAAGGTTTCTTTAACTGCCTTTCACTAAGAATGTTTAGCAAAAATAATTCTTTGTAAAAAGAATGATAAATTTTAACCATAAAATTTTTGAGAATTACACTGGAAAACCTATACATTCATCTTCATTCAGGCTAATGTCAATATTCAGCCACAACCACTTCGGAATGCTGAAAATTATGTTTTCCTTACTACTGTTGGAGATGTAGTTGAGACCTAAGCCAAGGCTGATTTCAGGAAGACACCTCCAAATCCTCCTGGCCTCTCTCTCACCTTGCTGCTTTGGTGTCCATTCTTCATCAGAATCCTCAGTGTCATCTACCTGGGGTTTGACGACCTGCCTGCGGTGATGCATGAAATCCGGTCGAGTGGCTCTGAAACCTGGAAAGAAGCAAAATATTTGTTCTAAGAAGGAGAAACAATGCATAGAAGCAATGGGAAGTGTCACAAAGTCAAGGAAATCTGTAGGATGGGCTGGGGGAATCTAGAATAAGGCAAGAGGTGAGCTCTGCCCTGCAGGGTCAACCTCCCTTTGGTACAGAACTGTAAACATTTCCTCCAGGTTAGTCTCCACACAAAAGGGAACTGTGAGCAGATGAAGCCACCTAAGAGTGGGCCAAGTGAACACTGAGGGTGAAGACCTGTTTCATGTTTCCCAGGCTCACAGGCACCCAGCACTTCCTGTTACCTATGGCCATTAGCGCTTCGTAGTTTCTTTTCACATTCCTATATCGGATTTTTTCCCATTCTCCCATCTCTTCCCATTGTTCCTTGGAGAAGTATACGGAGATGTCTTTGAAAGCATCTTTGGCCTAAGGAAAATAAGAGATTTCATCAGTGATTTACTAATCTAAGTCAGACCTTAGAGCTGGGCCTTCTCCTCCACCTTTTGTGAAGAGAGTAGCCTGAAGCTACTTGATGGTCTGTGTGAGACAGGGATGAAGACTTTCCTTCCCGACTGTGTCCTGCTTAACTGAACAAACGCTGAGCATTTTCCTAGCTCTCCCTGGACACAGAGCAGTTGACCAAGCTAGTGTCCTGTTTTGTCCCACTCCACCCCCACCATCTCAGACAGGACCAGGCATTCCCATCCTGTGTATGGTCACAGGGAAGTTAACTCAGTTGCCCAGGCAAGCAGTCTGTGGTGCTTCAGGGACCAGTGCCATGTCCTTCCTATAGAGCTGGCTTAGAGCCCAGCTTTGCTGCCTCCACCTCTCACCGTGGGCTTCCAGTCTGTTCTCCCGGCATCTCCCTCAGTGCTCTCCTCTGGAGACCTGTTCAGCCTCATGGCCATTGGAGTGCTCAAGGCCAAGGTGCCTGTGGAAGAAGAAGGTGCTGAGATAGCCCAGACCAGTGTCCAGAGCCTGGTGTGTCTTCCTTTGAGTGGAGTGTCCAGGGCAGGAAGGTGAGGGGAAAGTCGGGGTGAGGGTATTGGTCGGATGGAAGGATCCTGACTAGATATGACAGATCAGCCTAATGTGAACTAGATTTGGTTTCTTTGGTTCCCTACAATTCAGCCCCTCTGAGGGAAGGCACTGGGAGGGATGTGTCTGTGGGAGACGGAGGGATTTTTAATGAGACCCGGAAACCCCTAACTGCTGGACTGGGGTCAGGCTGAAATCAGGGCTCTGTTCCAGTGCAGCAGAGGGAATGTTTCTCCAATAAGGGTTTTGAGGATCTCCTCCTGGGGACTCAGAAAAATCTGGGCATAACTTAGGTTCTACGTCTAAGGGACAAGTCGCTCGGCTTGAGGAGATCTGGGTCCCACGGGCTGAAGTAACTGGGTTCCTCAGAGAGAGGGGACTGGGGATCTTTTGGCTGACGTAGAATGCGCAGGGTGAGAAAACTTGGGAACTGTGAGGCTGAGGAAATCGGGGGTTTCTTATTAAGGGACTTTAGGGCTCCGACAGGCAGGACAGTTAGGGTCTTGAGGAGGAAGAGTTTTAAGAGCTCGCAGGCGGAGGGATTCAGGGCTGCGAGGTTGAGGAAATTGGGTCTCTCTGCGGGTGCTATTTTTAGGGTGCCTTAGGCTGAGGGGAACTGGGGTTAATCTAGGTATTTGAGGGTCGCAGCACTAAGGGGTTTGGTGTTTCTGTGGGTGAAGGGACTTGTAGTCCCTGAAGCTGACGAGATCAAGCCCCCTTCAGATTAGGACTCAGGTTACTCAAAGTTGACAGGATTTCTGGCCTCCCACCCTGGAATTTGAAGCCATCAGGCTAAGGGTTTATGAGGGCTGCGCAGGGTGCGTTTCCGTCAGCCTCCCCGCTGTCCTGCCACGCTGCCCACCCTGTCCCCAGGAGAGCTAGAGGTTAAGCGAAGTCCAGTCCTTCTGCGCTGAGGTGAAGTGAAGGGCCAGCAGCCGGCCTGTACCCTGTCAGGCACAAGCGACCAATCGGCGTTGTGACTGAGGCAGACTGGCCAATAGGCGCCCGGAGGGTGGGGAGCGCGATGGAGGCCCCGCCCCACCGCTCGGGGATTGGCTGCTCTGTGGGTGTGTCTGTCAAGCCTCCAGCGTGCAGGCGCATCGTGGCTGGTTTGTTTGTTTTCAGGCCTGGCCTCTTAGGCTTGGATCCTCAAGTGGTCGGGTTGTCCTCAGGCTGAATGTTTCTTTCCAGTGCCCTCAACTGGTATATCGGCTCCACCAGACTTTAACCGTGCTCCCGGAGTGTATCCTAGGTCCCCCTGTGCCCTACCTTATCAAATCCAGTTTTGGCAAGAACTCTTATGTGGTGAGTACTGCATTATTCAAGGGAAACTGTGTAATTAACTGCATTCTGATGAGACACAAGATAAACACCGTGTGGTCAAAGATTTAAACACAACGCATGGAATAAGGATGTTAGAAAAAACTTGGAGGATTTTTAACCCTAAAGTAGAAGTGGCACTGATGAGCCATCTGTATATTTAATGTAGGTATGAGAAGCCTTCAGAAATGAGGTATAAATAAAACCTCAAAGCCTTGCAAGTGTTTTCTGTAAGCCGAGGCATCGATCTGGAGGACTGTGGATCCACTGAGCTGAGTTTGCCTGACACCTACTGGCTTCACAAGGTAAAACAGGGACACTGTTCCTGGCCCTTAGGTAGCTTTGCTCACAGAAAAACAATGTGATTTCCATGTATTGGAAGCAAAGCGACTGACTGTAGAATTAGTGTCAAGTGGTGGTTGGGAGTCTGGTTGGAGATGTGTTACCAGAAAAGCGAGTTTACCTCTTGGTGGGTGTAGAGCCAGAAGGTACAACCCAGCCAAAGCTCATGGGAAGGAAAAGTGTATTACTTGCAGAACTATGGAGAACACCATGGAGCTTTCCAGAGCAGGGTCTCTGTAAACCACAAAGTTGGGTTAGCTTTAATCTATGAGTACAGGCATGTTCCGGCTTCTGTGGTGACTCAGATGGTAAACAGTCTGTGCATAGCAGAAGACCCGGGTTCAACCCCTAAGTGAGGAAGATCCCAAGAGGAGGGCGGGGCAGTCCACTCCAGTATTCTTGCCTGGAGAATCCCATGGACAGAGGAGGCTGGTGGTCCATGGGGTTGCAAAGAGTCAGACATGAGTGAGTGACTAACACTTTAACTTTACAGGCATGTTCATTAAGGGTCTTGGGCTGTGGGAGACTCCAAGCTTCAGTCGATTAAAGTCTTGAGAGTCAGAACCAGTCACCATCAGCATCCCTTACATTCCAGCTGGTCTGGTATACATATAGGTATCTATTCTTGATATAGATATAGATATCTATTCTTCTTCATATTCTTTCCCCTTATCAGTTCAATTCAGTCTCTGAATCACGTCTGACTCTTTGCAGCCCCATGGAGTGTAGCACGCCAGGCCTCCTTGTCTATCAGTAACTCCCGGAGTTTACTCAAACTCGTGTCCATTGATTCCGTGATGCCATCCAACCTTCTCATCCTCTGTCGTCCCCTTCTCCTCCTGCCCTCAATCTTTCTCAGCATCAGGGTCTTTTCAAATGAGTCAACTCTTCACATCAGGTGGCCAAAGCGTTGGAGTTTCAGCTTCAACATGAGTCTTTCCAATGAACACTCAGGTCTAATCTCATTTAGAATGGACTGTTTGGATCCCCTTGCAATCCAAGGGACTCTCGAGTCTTCTCCAACACCACAGTTCAAAAGCGTCCATTCTTCAGCATTCAGTTTTCCTTATAGTCCAACTCTCCCATCCATACATGACCACTGGAAAAACCATAGCCTTGACTAGAGAGACATTTGTTAGCAAAGTAACATCTCTGCTTTTTAATATACTGTCTAGGTTGGTAATAACTTTTCTTCCAAGGAATAAGTGTCTTTTAATTTCATGGCTGCAGTCACCATCTGCAGTGATTTTGGAGCCCCCCGAAATAATGTCAGCCACTGTTTCCCCATCTATTTGCCATGAAGTGATGGGACCAGATGCCATGATCTTAGTTTTCTGAATGTTGTGCTTTAAGCCAACATTTTCAGTCTCGGCTTTCACTTTCATCAGGAGGCTCTTTAGTTCTTCTTCACTTTCTGCCAAAAGGGTTGTGCCATCAGCATTGCTGATATTTCTCCTGGCAATCTTGAATCTAGTTTGTGCTTCATCCATGTGCTACATCATTTCTCATGATGTACTCTGCATAGAAGTTAAATAAGCGGGGTGACTATATATTGCCTTGATATGCTCCTTTCCCGATTTGAAACCAGTCAGTTGTTCCATGTCTGGTTCTGACTGTTGCTTCTTGAACTGCATACAGATTTCTCAAGAGGCAGGTCAGGTGGTCTGGTATTCCAATCTCTTTTAATTTTCCAGTTTATTGTGACCCACACAGTCAAAGGCTTTGGCATAATCTATAAAGCAGAAATAGATATTTTTTCTGGAACTCTCTTGCTTTTTCGATGATCCAGTGGATGTTGGCAATTTGATCTCTGGTTTCTCTGCCTTTTCTAAAACCAGCTTGAAGATCTGGAAGTTCACAGTGCATGTATTGCTCAAGCCTGGCTTGGAGAATTTTGAGCATTATTTTGCTAGTGTATGAGATGAGTGCAATTGTGCAGTAGTTTGAGCAATCTTTGGCATTGCCTTTCTTTGGGATTGGAATGAAAACTGACCTTTTCCAGTCCTGTGGCCACCTCTGAGTTTTCCAAATTTGCTGACAGATTGAGTGCAGCACTTTCACAGCATCATCTTTTAGGATCTGAAATAGCTCAAGTGGAATTCCATCTCCTCTACTAGCTTTGTTTGTAGTGATGTCTCCTAAGGCCCACCTGACTTCACATTCCAGGATGTCTGGCTCTAGATGAGTGATCACACCATCGTGATTATCTGGTTCATGAAGATCTTTTTTGTACAGTTCTTCTGTGTTTTCTTGCCACCCCTTCTTAATATCTTCTTCTTCTGTTAGGTCCATACCATTTCTGTCCTTTACTGAGCCCATCTTTGCGTGAAATGTTCTTATAAGCATAAATTTTAAGGTTGCTATTGCAGGGAATGGCCACAAGGCGTCAGGACTTTATCATGCCCAGTTGTGACTACCTTGAAAGTGAAAACTTTCAAGTTTTAACTCAAGACTGTAATTCAATATGGAATGTACTTGAAGAAACACCCAAAAGCTTGTGTGTTCTTTCTGAACTTTCTTATTTATTTATTGTAATAATTTTTTTAATTTACTGGCAGGTCCATGTGGCATGTGGGATTTTTAGTTCCTTGACCAAGTGTCGAACCCTCGCCCCCTGCATTTGAAGCACAGAATCTTAACCACTGGACTGCAGGGAAGTCCCCCTAAGCATTATTTTTTTAAAGTAACCTTTATTTCATATTGTAGTAACATTGATATATCACGTGTTGTTGGTGGCAGGTGAACCGAATGTATTTTCTATTTTTGTTGTTGTCCGGTTGCAGAGTCAGATCTTTTTGTAGGAGCGTTCCTTTTTCTACAGGCCCTGTTGTACTGGTAAGACATCTATTTGTATATACATAAGTGTACATAAATGTAAATATCTAGGTACATAGATATGTAAATGTCCAGAGAGAGATATAAATGTCTACGTTTATAGATATACAAATGTCTATATGCATAGAAATATACATTCTAGGTACATAGATGTATAAATACCCAGGTTCATAGAGGCATAAATATCTATAAACATAGACATATAAATATACATGTACATATAGACATAACTATCTATGCAAAACAGAAAAAGAGACACAGATGTACAGAACAGACTTTTGGACTCTGTGGGAGAAGGCGAGTGTGGGATGTTTCGAGAGAACAGCATCGAAACATGTATATTATCTAGGGTGAAACAGATCACCAGCCCAGGTTGGATGCATGAGACAAGTGCTCGGGCCTGGTGCACTGGGAAGACCCAGAGGGAGCGGGTAGAGAGGGAGGTAGGAGGGGGGATCGGGATGGGAAATACATGTAAATCCATGGCTGATTCATGTCAATGTATGACAAAAACCACTACAATATTGTAGAGTAATAGCGTCCAACTAATAAAAAAAAAAAAAAAAAAAAAGTATTCAATTTGTTGTAAACCATGGGCCCCACCCAAACCCAATGAATCAGAAAATTTTGAAGTGGGGCCTTGCAATTCATGTTTTCTAAGCAAGATTTTCAGTTGATTGTGATGCATATGAAATTTTAGAACCTCAGTGGCTGTTTTTTAAAGTCACCTTGGAAAGGGAACCCTCTTACACTGTTGGTGGGAATGGAAACTAGTATAGCTGCTGTGGAGAACAGTGTGGAGATTTCTTAAAAAACTGGAAATAGAACTGTCATATGACCCAGCAATCCCACGTCTGGGCATACACACTGAGGAAACCAGATCTGAAAGAGACATGTGCAACCCAATGTTCATCACAGCACTGTTTATAATAGCCAGGACATGGAAGCAACCTAGATGCCCATCAGCAGACAAATGGATAAGGAAGCCGTGGTACATATACACCATGGAATATTACTCCACCATTAAAAAGAATTCATCTGAATCAGTTCTAATGAGATGGAGGAAACTGGAGCCCATCATACAGAGTGAAGTAAGCCAGAAAGATAAAGACCAATACAGTATACTAATGCATATATATGGAATTTAGAAAGATGGTAATGATAACCCTATATGAAAAACAGAAAAAGAGACACAGATGTACAGAACAGAATTTTGGACTCTGTGGGAGAAGGCGAGGGTGGGATGTTTTGAGAGCACAGCATCAAAATATGTATATTATCTAGGGTGAAAGAGATCACCAGCCCAGGCTGGATGCATGAGACAAGTGCTCAGGCCTGGTGCATTGGGAAGACCCAGAGGGATTGGGTAGAGAGGGAGGTGGGAGTGGGGATCGGGATGGGGAACACAGGTAAATCCATGGCTAATTCATGTCAATGTATGACAAAACCCACTACAATATTGTAAAGTAATTAGCCTCCAACTAATAAAAATAAGTGGAAAAAAAAAAGAAATATACATTCTAGGTACATAGAGTATAAATACCTAGGTTCATAGAGACATAAATATCTATACAGATAGACATATAAATACATATGTACATATAAACATAACTATCTATGTATATACAGATATAAATATCTATTATAGATACATATAGACATAGATATCTGTATACATAGACATGTAAATATCTGTATACACGGAGGATGGTTACATAGTGGGCAATGAAGGAGACCACCTTATAGACAACATAAGTGATACAGATAGTGGCATTTATAAGAGCATACTAGGAGAGAGAAACATAAACAATTTCAAACAAAGAGAACACAGCTAAGCCAGATGCATGTGACTAGTTTTAATCTGAGGGCACTAAACCAACAAGTCCACAGGGGGTCAGTAGATGATGGCAAAGTCTGGAAGGGTGAGATAGTGAAAACAAGTTAAATGTTTCACCTTTGTTTACAAAGCATACCTTATACATTTTTGGATTCATACTTGTTACCTCCTTAAGTATGTATCATCCTATATATCCTCATATGCCCACATACAAACTGTTTCAAATAAAATCAATAATAACTCCAACTTCTTGCAACTCTATTTAGTCAACTGTTGCAATTTCATGAAAAAGACACATTGTGATTCTTTTGTATAGACCAGCAATGGTTAGGATTTCTAATGTTTTTTTTTTTTTTTTTTTTTTAGGGTCCTTAGAGATCATTTAAAATTTCAACACTTCTCCCTGCTTCACCTTGTTCTGGTTCAATTGACATTGGAAAAGTTATGGAAAGAGTGTTTAATATAATCTGAACTCACCAGGTATCTATTGTTTGGTGTACATAAAGATCTGAGAAGTAGACTTCGATGGATGTAAAAATAAATATTGTGGATATAGAACATAATTAGAAATTGCGAGAGTCATTTGACCAGAGAGCAATCACAATGGATCCACTTCATCTCCCACACCCATGAGGACAAGTTTATCTTGGTTATAATATCAGCAACTGAAGAGTTAAAGTGTTGAAAGGTTGTTGCTGAACCATAAGACGCTGGAATTCTTGGCCTCCGGAGGAGACAAATTCAATCCAGGGTCAGAGAAGAGGCTGGATCGCTCACAGCTTTTGTGTAATAAAGTTTTATTAAAGTATAAAGGAGATAGAAATAGCTTCTGACATAGGTATCAGAAGGGGGCAAAAGAGTACACCCCTCCTTGTCTTTAGCTGTATGTTATATAGTCACTCACAGTCTGTTAATGAAAAGAAAGGAGTGTCATAAAATTTAGAATGGTACCAGATAATTCATCCCTGGCCATAAAACGATTGACTTGAATCTTGTAGAAGGGCAGAATACCAACAAATAGTTTCGTTTACATAGATTAGGGGAACAATACCTGAGTAAGTAGGTTGGGCCATTTGGCAAAACCAGCTTGGAGATAGAATCTGGGGTACATTAACATAGCTTAAGACAACATTTCCATAAGAAAAAGCAATGTATTGATTAACTCAAGGTTTGAGAGTAGTTAGCTTCAGGTGAAATCAGGTGTCATGGCAACACAGCATTTTCAGAGAAACCTCCTTTTAAATTTGTATAGAGAAGAAAAATATCGCTGGTTTTTTTCCTCCTGCCTCTTAAGAGAAATAAAAATATCTGGCACTTGCAGCCTCTTTCCTCCATTTGGAGACCCCTGGCCTTCCTGCCTGTTACCCTCTCAGTGTTATCACTGTGAAAAATTATTATGTAAAGAAATCTATGGAATGTTTTCATAGATAGGATGCAACTTTCCAAGAGGCTTTAAATTTTAGGTGAATGTTTTATTATTTGAAATCTTGAGTGGATTACAGACTCTGCAAATTTTACAGACTGTTCAAAGTTACATTCTATCCCATCCCGGAATGAATCCATTACCTTTTGGTTCATGCACTTGTGACGGACTTAATCAGCTTAGAGGCAATCTGTGTTGGAGAGTGTTCTAAACCAATGTGTGCATACCAGCTGCAGGTCTGTCAAGAAACATTTATTCTCATGTTGTTGTAGTTGCTGTTCTGTTGCTAAGTTGTGTCTGACTCTTTGTGACCCCATGGACTGCAGCACGCCAGGAATCCCTGCGCATCACCAACTCCCGAAGCTTGCTCAAATTCATGACAGTTGAGTCAGTGATGCCATCCAACCATCTCTTCCTCTGTCATCCCCTTCTCCATTTGCCTTCAGTCTTTCCCAGCATCAGGGTCTTTTCCAGTGGGTCGGCTCTTCACATCAGGGGGCCAAAGGATTGGAGCTTTCTTTCAGCGTCAGTTCTTCCTATGAATGTTCAGGACTGATTTCCTTTAGGATTGACTGGTTTGATCTCCTCGCAGACCCAGGGACTCTCAAGAGTCTTCTCTAGCACCACAGGTCAAAAGCATTAGTTCTTCAGTGCTCTGCCTTCTTTGTGGTCCTACTCTCACATCCGTACGTGACTACTGCAAAAACCAGTAGCGTTTACTCTCGCATATGGGATATCAAACTTGTTTTTACATATTGCCTGCTATACTTAGGCTCTTGGTTCATACTTCATGTACCCATGTAGTGTTGTATTTAAATCCAGTTTGAAACAGAGCTTTGTTTGAAGAACGTTATGCCCACCAGCAGCGTTCTATTCTCACCAGCACCTCTTACCTTGGTGTGACATCTCAAAACTCAGAAACTCTTACCTGTTATATGAATATCAATTTCATTTTAGCAGAGTTTAAACAGAGAAGTGACAAAATCAGGGTGCCTATTTTATCAGGTTTCTCCAGGCAGAAAATTGAAGCTTGATGTGGTTCAGTTGCTCAGTCATTTCCAACTGTTTGCAACCCCATAGACTGCAGCATGCTGGGCTTCCCTGTCCTTCACCATCTACCAGAGTTTGCTCAAAGTCCTGTTCATTATGTTGGTGATGCTATCCAACCATCTCGTCCTCTGTCATCCCCTTCTCCTCCTGCCCTCAGTCTTTGAAATTGAAATTGTTAGAAGGCAGAGTTCATACAGCTTATGGGCTCCTTGACTCCATTTTTTCTTGCAAGAATTATCTTAGGTATATTTCAAGTGTGACCTTTCATTCATATAGTAGCAAATAACAGAATTAGAAGAAACCAATTTGAAACAACAGATCGTTTCTCTCCTGACAATCTGAACACAAAGGAACCATTGGGAACCGCAAAGATCTGGGGGCCAAGCTTTTAAGAATATTTTAGGTTGGCAAATACTAACTAGTATGCTTTCCATTTCAACAATTCTTATTCTGATAAAGAGTATCCTTTTCTAGAAGGCTTCCAGTGTGGCTGCCTCCTGCTGGAAGCATGGGAGAAGGAATCAGGGCACTGTCTGTCTGTCTTTACAAGACACTGGACTCAACTCTAAGAAGTCCCTGGATCTTCCCTGGATCCTGACCACCACATGGCGAAAGATACTGGTGACAGTTTTGTTTTGCCTGTTAAAGTGTTTAATGGCAAAGATTCTTTTGGTTTCCTGATGTGGGTGACATGTGGGGCCCAGTGATGGTTTTTTCTTTAAGAAACTTACATGCTAGTTCCCACATGAGGGTGAGGCCCCTGTCCAATGATGAGAGACCCTGCGTGTGCATGACCTGTGCCTCCAGGAGAGCAACTTTACTCTAGTTTAAACCTGGCCAAGTTCTGTCTGCATGGTAGATTTAGACCTCTCTGTCTTGTCTGGGATTTTCCCTGGTGGCTTAGATGGTAAAGAATCTGCATGCAGTGCAGGAGAACTGGGTTCATCTCTGGATTGGGAAGATCCCCTGGAGAAGGGAATGGCAACTGAATCCAGTATTCTTGCCTGCAGAATCCCATGGACAGAGGAGGCTGGAGGGCTACAGTCCATGTGGTCAGAAATAGTCAGACATGTCTGAATGATGAATACTTTGACTTTTCAATCCTGTCTGCACTGACTATGTTTAGACAAGACTTCTTGCTTTCTGCAATGAGAATATTGACACCTGACCATGTTCTGTGTGCACGGGGACGTGGAGACCTGGGTGCGGACTGGGCCTGGCCTCCATCCTGGAAAACTCCGTGCCTGTGTCTGAAAGTCAGTGCTCAGAGGTCTGGGGTCTGGAGCTGAGGGGGGCTTCTCTGGGTAATGTGCCCTCCTCTGAGTGGGGTTCCATGGACCTCCCAATGTCAGTGGTGCAGTAGGGCTCTTAGTCTTTCCTCCTGCCAGACTCCCCTGCCCTGAGGCTCATGGAGACTCCTCAGGTGGGCTACTTGGTAATTATTCCAGTTTTTCAGCGCATTCAGTTTGAGTAGGGAGGCAGGTTCACCTGGCTAATTGATTCCAGGGTACAGGGATCAGGCAAAAAACCATCGGGCAGCAGGTGAGGTTGCTATGTGATCGCCTTCCCGTCGCCTGTCCCTGCTCTGCAAACACTAGACCTGCCCCCCCCCCCCCGCCCCCGCCATCTTCTAGCCCCGCGCCTGGTGTGTTTTCTCAACACCTCAGTGGGAAAACAAAGAACGGAGCCCTCTGGAACCAAGGCAGTGTGTTCAACATTATCGTGACAGCTGTCAAAACAGTTAGTATCAGACAGAACCGAAGGGCAGGAGAGGGGGACTTCTCTGGGATGAGAGAAGGTTCCAGGAACCCAGTCGTTTCTGCCTTTGGGGCCTAGCCATCAGGGACCTGGTGTCCTAACCAAGAGTCATGCGTCCCCAGAAGCAGGGTTCGGGGACTGTGTGGGTCTCACCCCGTCCACATGTGTCCGAATCCTGTGCCCAGAGACCCCGTGTCTGCTATTCACCTCTGTGTGTCTTGCCCCTTGGTGATTCCCGACATCTGAATTGAGGGTGTTTCCCTGATTAACCTGTGGTCCTTTCTCTTCTCTTCATCTTGGGACATTCACATGAGGTCAGGCACCTTTGAATGGGTTGCTGCTCTGTGTTCTGCTGGGTGAAAACCTTTGGCGGTGTCATATTAACATCATAGTGTATCACAGGCCTAATCTGTAGGGTCGCCACTGTCTGGGGTCCCCTAGATGGATTTTCTGTAATTTAATTTTTATTTTGTATTATAGTCAAGTTGATTTCCATTGTTTTATTAGTTTTAGCTGTACAGGAACTTTATTTGATTTTACATAGAAGTGAATCTATTCTTTTTCCATTTTTTTCCTCATATTGATTATTACAGTCTCTCTAGTAGAGTTCCCTGTTCTTTTCAGTAGGTCCTATTTGCTTATCAGATTGTTAGATCTTAGTGTGTATATAAATCCTAAACTCTTTATCCCTTCTTTCTTTCTTTTGATACTCATAATTTGATTTTCGCAACCTGTGAAGTCCGTTTTGTACATTAGTCATTGGTATGAATTTATAGATTTTGCCCGTAAGTGATATCTCATGATATTTGTCTTTGTGTCTCTGAGTTGCCTCACCTGGTGTGATGATGTCTTAGCACACCCATGCTGCTGACAGCATCCTTGTTTCACTCTGTTTTACGGTTGAGTGGTGTTCCAGTGTAGATGTACCGTCTTGTCCTCACTTTTCTTCCACTGGACCTTTTGGTGGATTCCATGTCTTGCCTATTGAAGGAGTGCTGCCCTGAAAATCAAGGTGCACGTGTCTTTTTGAATGGTGATTTTCTGTGGACCTGCGCTTCCCTTTATAGCTCAGTTGGTAAAGAATCCGCCTGCAATGCAGGAGATCCCAGTTCAATTCCTGGGACAGGAAGATCCACTGGAGACGAGATGGGCTACCCACACCAGTTTGCTTGGGCTTCCTTTGTGGCTCAGCTGGTAAACCATCTGCCTGCAATGCGGGAGACCTGGACTTGATCCCTGGGTTGGTAAGATCCCCTGGAGAAGGGAAAGGTTACCCACTCCAGTATTTTGGCCTAGAGGATTCCATGGACTGTATAGTCCATAGTGTTGCAAAGTGTTGGACACGACTGAGTGACTTTCACTTCACATTCTCTGGACCTAGGCCCATGAGTGGGATTGCAGGGTCATATGGTACCTCTATGTCTTGTATTTCTTGGAAGCTCCATGCTGTTTTCCATAGCACCTTCAACATTTACATTCCCAAAAAGATTGTAGGAGGATTTCATTTTCCGTATATCCTTTGCAGATGTTTTATTTTATTTATTTATTTATTCTTTATGCTTTGTACATCATTTTAATGATGGCCACTGTGACCAGCGTGAGGTGATACCTTATTGTAGTTTTGATTGGCATTGATTTAATAATTATTGGTGTGGACTATCTATCCATGTGCTTTTATTATTTTATACTTTGTGAGTACAATTTATCTCTTGAAACTGGCCTCTTGAAACTTGGCCCTGTTTGGAATTCTTTTCTGATGAAATACCCCAGGACATTTCTTGAGGTCAGATGTCATTTAAAGCCCTGTCAAACTTGTGACTATTTAGAGCCCTTCAGCACCTGTTTTATGGCTTCCCTGCTCACTCGGTGGTAAAAGAATCCACCTGCAATGCAGGAGACTTTCAGGAGACCTGGGCTCGATCCCTGGGTTGGGAAGATTCCCTGAAGAAGGAAATGGCAAGCCACTCCACTATTCTTGCCTGGAGAATCCCATGGACATCCTTTGTCCTGCCAGGCTACACTCCATGGGGTTGCAAAGAGTCGGACATGACTGAGCAACTAAACAACAAAAACCACACCAGTTTTGACATGTAAATATTGATCTGACCAGCTAATTACTCCCCCCCACCCCTTGCCACCTTTCCATTTTGATAAGGGTAAGTTTCTGAGTCTGTGAATCTGTTTGCATTTTGTAATGACGTTCATTTGTATCCATGTTTAGATTCCACAGAAGTGATTCTCTCTATTATCTTTCCCTTTCTCAGTTATTTCACTTATTTTGATCACCTCTAGTTTCTTCCCTGTAACTGGAAATGGCATTATTTCATCCTTTATGTCTGAGCCATATTGCATTGTGTATATGTACCTCATTTTCTGTATCCATGCGTCTGTCCTTGTACACTTAAGTTGCTCCCCTGTCTTGGCTGTTGTACCTAGTGCTGCCATGATTTTTGGAGCGTCAGTGTCTTTTAAAATTTTGCTTTTTATTCTGGATCTACTCCTAGGTATTGGATTTCTGGGTCACTGGGTACTTCTGTGCTTAGTTTTTAAAAGAACCTCCATATGTTCTACCTAATGGGTGTACCAATTTACATTCCCACCAACAGTGTAGGAGGGTTTCTTTATTTCCACACCCTTTGCAGAATTTATTGTTGTAGGTTTTTGATGTGGCCATTCTGACCAATGTGAAGTGATACCTCATGGTACACTTGATTTGCCTTTCTCAAAAACTAGTGATGCTGAGCATCTTTACATGTGCTTTTATCACCGTCTGTATGACCTCTTTAGAGAAACATGCATTTAGACCTTTGCCTGATTGTTTTTTGTTGAGTTTTTTAATTTAATTGATTTGTACTAAATATTTGTATGTGTTAAAGAGAAAGTTCTTGTGAAATCAACCCTGAATATTCATTGGAAGGACTGAAGCTCCAATCTTTTGGCCACCTGATGCAAAGAGTTGACTCATTGGAAAAGACCTTGATGCTGCAAAAGATTGAGGACAGGAGGAGAAGTGGGCAGCAGAGGATGAGATGGTTGGATGGCTTTACCCACTCAACAGACATGAGTTTGAGCAAACTCCCAGAGATAGTCAAGGACAGCGAGGCCTGGCGTGCTGCAGTCCATGGGGTCACAAAGAGTCAGACAGGACTTAGCAACTGAACAACTACAAAAACCTGAATCGTCCTGAATATTAACTGCCTAGCAATTCAGATAGCATTTAACATTCAGTTGTCCAGTATGAAAAGACAAAAAGATATGACACTGAAAGATGAATTCCCCTGGTTGGTAGATGCCCAATATGCTACCGGAGAAGAGTGAAGAAATAAATCCAGAAGGAATGAAAAGGCTAAGTCAAAACGGAAATAGTTGTGGGTGTGTATGGTGGTATAAGTAAAGTCTGATGCTGTAAAGAGCAATATTGCATAGGAACGTGGAATGTTAGGTCTATGAATCCAGGTGAATTAGAAGTGGTCAAGAAGAAGAAAGCAAGAGTGAACATTGACATTGAGGAATAAGTGAACTAAGATGTGTGGGTTAGGGTTAGGGTTAGAATGTCGTCAACTGGAGAGGGGAATGGCAAACCGCTTCAGTATTCTTGCCTTGAGAACCCCATAAACAGTGTGAAAAGGCAAAAAGATAAGACACTGAAAGATGAACTCCCCAGGTGGGTAGTTGCCCAATTTGTTACCGAAGATCAGTGGAGAAATACCTCCAGAAATAATGAAGGGATGGAGCCAAAGCAAAAACATCACACAGTTGTGGATGGGACTGGTGATAGAAGCACGGTTCGTTGCTATCAAGAGCAATATTGCAAAGGAACCTGGAATGTTAAGTCCATGAATCAAGGCAAATTGGAAGTGGTCAAACAGGAGATGACAAGAGTCAACATCGACATTATAGGAATCAACAAACTAAGGTGGACTGGAATGGGTGAATTTAACACAGAAGAGCATTTTATCTACTACTGTGGGCAGGAATCCCTTAGAAGAAGTGGAGTAGCCGTCATAGTCAACAAACGAGTCTGAGATGCAGTAACTGGATGCAATCTCAAAAACATCAGAATGATTCCTGTTAGTTTCCAAGGCAAACCATTCAATGTTACAGTAATCCAAGTCTATGGCCAAACCAGTAATGCTGAAGAAGCTGAAGTTGAACAGTTCTTTGAAGACATACAAGACCTTCAAGAACTAACACCCCCAAAAAGATGTCCTTTTCATTAAAGGGGACTGGAATGCAAAAGTAGGAAGTCAAGAAACACCTGGAGTAACAGGCAAATTTGGCCTTGGAGTACAGAATGAAGCAGGGTAAAGGCTAATAGAGTTTTGCCAAGAAAATGAATCGGTCATAGCAAACACCGTCTTCCAACAACACAAGAGAAGACGCTACACATGGACATCAACAGATGGACGACTCCGAAATCAGGTTGATTATATTCTTTGCAGCCAAAGATGGAGAGCCTCTATACAGTCAGCAAAAACAAGACCAGGAGCCAACTATGGCTCAGATCATGAACTCCTTATTGCCAAATTCAGAGTGGAAATAGAAGAAAATAAGGAAAACCACTAGATCATTCAGGTATGACCTAAATCAAATCCCTTATGACTATACAGTGGAAGAGAGAAATAGATTTAAGGGACTAGATCTGATAGAGTGCCTGATGAACTATGGGTGGAGGTTCATGGCACTGTAGAGGAGATAGAAATCAAGACCATCTCCAAAAATACAGAAAAGAAAAAGAAATAAAAAAAATCAAAATGGCTGTCTGAGGAGGCCTTACAAATAGCTGTGAAAAGAGGGAAGTGAACAGGAAAGATATTCCCATTTGAATGCACAGTTCCAAAGAATAGCAAGGAGAGAGAAGAAAGCCTTCCTCAGTGATCACTGCAAAGAAATGGAGGAAAACAATAAAATGGGAAAGACTAGAGATCTCTTCAAGAAAATCAGAGATACCAAGGGAACACTTTATGCAAAGATGGGCTCAATAAAGGACAGAAATGGTAGAGACTTAACAGAAGCAGAAGATATTAAGAAGAGGTGGCAAGAATACACAGAAGAACTGTACAAAAAAGATCTTCATGGCCCAGATAATCATGATATTGTGATCACTCACCTAGAGCCAGATATCCTGGAATGTGAAATCAAGTGGGCCTTAGGAAGCATCACTGTGAACAAAACTAGTGGAGTTATGGAATTCCAGTTGAGCTAGTTAAAATCCTAAAAGATGATGCTGTGAAAGTGCTGCACTCAATATGCCAGCAAATTTGGAAAACTCAGCAGTGGCCACAGGACTGGGAAGGTCAGTTTTCATTCCAATCCCAAAGAAAGACAATGCCAAAGAATGCTCAAACTACCCCACGATTGCACACATCTCACACGGCTAGTAAAGTGATGCTTAAAATTCTCTAAGCCAGGCTCAGGAAGACGTGAACCGTGAACTTCCAGGTGTTCAAACTGGATTTAAAAAGGCAGAGGAAGCAGAGATCAAATTGTCAACATCTGCTGGATCATCAAAAAAGCAAGAGAGTTCCAGAAATAGATCTATTCCTGTTTTATTGAGTATGCCAAAGCCTTTGTGGGTCACAATAAACTGTGGAAAATTCTGAAAGAGATGGGAATACCAGGCCACCTGATCTGTCTCTTGAGAAACCCATATGCAGGTCAGGAAGGAAGAGTTAGAACTGGACATAGAACAACAGGCTGGCTCCAAATAGAAAAAGGAGTACATCAAGGCTGTATATTATCACCCTGCTTATTTACCTTATATGGGGAGTACATTATAAGAAATGCTGGGTTGGAGGAAGCACATGCTGGAATCAAGTTTGCTGGGAGCAATATCAATAACCTCAGATATGCAGATGACACCACCCTTATGGCAGAATGAGAAGAAGAACTAAAGAGCCTCTTGATGAAAGTGAAATAGGAGAGTGAAAATATTGGCTTAAAGCTTAACATTCAGAAAACTAAGATCATGGCATCTGGTCCCATCACTTCATGTTAAATAGATGGGGAAACAGTGGTTGACTTTATTTTTCTAGGCTCCAAAATCACTGCAGATGGTGATTGCAGCCATGAAATTAAAAGACACTTCCTCCTTGGAAGGAACGTTATGAGCAATCTAGACAGCATATTAAAAAGCAGAGACATTACTTTGTCAACAAAAGTCTGTCTAGTCAAGTGTATCCTTTTCCCAGTGGTTAAGCATGAATGTGAGTATTGGGCTATAAAGCAAACTGAGCACAGAAGAATTGATGCTTTTGAACTGTGGTGTTGGAGAAAACTCTTGAGAGTCCCTTGGACTGCAAGGAGATCCATCCAGTCCATCCTAAAGGAGATCAGTCCTGGCTGTTCATTGGAAGGACTGATGCTGAAGCCGAAACTCCAATACTTTGGCCACCTCATGCAAAGAGCTGACTCATTTGAAAAAACCGTGATGCTGGGAGGGATTGAGAGCAGAAGGATAAGGGGACGACAGAAGATGAGATGGTTGGATGGCATCACCGACTTGATGGACACGGGTTTGGGTGGACTCCGGGAGTTGGTGATGGACTGGGAGGTGTGGTGTGCTGCAGTTCACGGGATTGCAAAGAGTCAGACAGGACTGAGTGAACTGAACAGAATTAGTGTTAGAAAAATTGTTTGGTATAGGTGCCCTGGGATCGCATCTGATTTTTGTCCTAGAGAAGTCACAGCTCATGAGCGTAGCACATCTTCTATGGAAATTAACATTCATTTAACTATCGCTATAAGTAAAACAACCCAATCATCTACTTCCAAATACCCTGGCTTTAACTCTGATATTGGAATTATATAGGAGTCAAATTCAAGTCTTCATAAACTGTATATTCATAGCTTCAATATCTTTGGTGACTGATAGTTTATACCATAAGGCATGGAGTGTTAATTTTGTCCATTATGTATAAAATTTATAGGGATAGAAAGGCAATTAAGATGAAAATAATAGCTTGTAATATTGTTCGGATAGTCTACTTCTTGTGTGTCTATAGTGCTAGTGTGTGTGAGTTTTGTTGTCAGAATAAGTGAGATAATGTGAACTACTAGTGAGCTGATTAAGAAAACAATTACTAATGTGTTATCATGAAGTGTAAGAATTCTTGGATGATGGCTGGTGTTGCATCTTGAAAGTCTAGTTGTAGAGGATATGCCATTGATATATACAGATTTTTCACCTATAACTTAACTTCAACAAAGTGATATAATATTTCACTAACATCTCCTAAATAGAGAAAGAAATCATGGTTATGATTTTGGCTTGAAATCAGTAGTTGGGGGTTCGATTCCTTCATTCTTTATTTTAAAATGATGTGCATAGGTTCTTTGAGTGTGTGATATGGTTGGTCTACTGTTAAGACCTCGTCTTGATGCAAATGCTTCTCAGGTAATAAGAATTATTGGTATTACTGTGGTTAAAGAAATGAATGGGCCTATAGATGAAATAGTCTTTCATACTGTGTATGCATCTGGGTAGTCAGAATATTGTTGTGGTATTCCAAACAGGCCTAGAAAGTGGTTTTGAAAAAGGTT
This sequence comes from Cervus elaphus, assembly GCF_910594005.1. Taxonomy (NCBI): domain Eukaryota; kingdom Metazoa; phylum Chordata; class Mammalia; order Artiodactyla; family Cervidae; genus Cervus; species Cervus elaphus. Next base: position 162,662 of record NC_057826.1, on the reverse strand, counting down.
ATGTTAACGTCTACAAATCCATTTATGAAGTGCATTTTTGTTCATGTAAATTTGAGTATAGCCTGAGAATAATGAGATTCAGTGCAGAATGCCCCCTATAATAGCAAATCTCCCACTGAAAGTTCATAATGCAAGTATGTAACTACATAGTATATATCATGAAGAAAATATCTGAAGGTGAATTAGCCAGGAAAATTCCTGTTAACCCTCTGACTGTGAAAAGAAATACAAAACCTAGGCCTCACATTATAGCTGGGGTCATTTAATGTTACTGTCATGAGGCATTGCTAATCAACTGAACATTTTTACTCTTGTTGGCCTGGTAATAATTATATTGGCTGATGTGAAATAGGCTTGTGTGCCAACATACATCCTTACTGTGAATATACGGTGTTCTCATACAATAAATCCTAAGAATCCAGTTGACACTATAGCTCAGACCATTCCCATGCACCTGAAAGTTTCTTTTCCCCTAAGTAATAGGTTACAATATGTGAAATCATCCTAAATCCTGGCAAAATCAAAAGATATACTTCAGACTGTCAGAAAAATCAGATCAATGTGGATACAGTATTGGATCCTCTCCTCCTTCAGGATCAAAGAAAGCTGTATTTAGAGTTCAGTCTGTTAATAGCACAGTAAAAATACCAGCTGCCAATACAGGTAGTGATAGTAATATGGCTGTGATTAGGACTAATCACATGAATAACAGTGTTTGATATTGGGATATGGCAGGGGTTTATATTAATAGTTGTAGTAATAAAATTGATAACACCTAAGACAGAAGAAACACCTGTGAGGTGTAGAGAACAAATAGTAAAGTCTACTTAAGCTCCAGCATGAGCTAGATTTCTGGCTAAAGGTGTAGACAGCTCAGCCTGTGCCAGTGCCTGCTTCAGCTATTAGTGATGCAAGCAGTAAGAGGAAAGAGGGAGGGAGAGGTCAGAAGCTTATTTATTCAGGGAAAACTATGTCATTAGCTCCAGATATCAGGGAAACTAATCAGTTACCAAAGCCTCCAATCATCATAGGGAGTACTATAATGAAAATTATTACAAATGCATGAGCTGTTACAAGTACATTGTAAATTTGGTCATCTCCAAGTCGAGTTCCAGGTTGGCCCAACCCAGCACAGATTAAGAACCTTGGGGCTGTGCCTACTGTTGCCAGCCAAAATCTTGGCCTTCTTTGCCCACTGACGCTGAACGAAAAATATGGAGACCGGGTTTGGAGGAAACAGAAAGGTGGCTTTTATTCTTAGTTGGCAGAGAGGAGAAACGCAGTAGGCTTATGCCTCGAGAGCTGTGCCCTGCCCCCGAGATGAATCTAGGGGCTTATAGAAGGTGAGAGCTCACAGTCAGGAATCAGTGATGAGGAGCAAAGGGAATAGGATCTTGATTTCTTCCTTTTGCATTGTTTCAAAGACAGTAGGAGACTGACATCAATAACCTAGTAATTGTGTCTGGCACTCGGTGACTCTGTGGCCTTCTTTCTGATACGTAACCTCAAGCGAAAGAGTATTCTGAGGGTAAACAGCAGATGGGGATATATTTAGCGCAGAGTCAAAGGAAAATAGGTGCCAAGTGTAGCTTCTGCAGAGTTTAGGGACAGAAAAGCAAACTTAGTCACAGACATTCAGCGTGAGGAGCAGTTACAGGAAAAAGAAAAGTTAGGAATGTTCAGGCCTGCTCACTCTTCTCTTTATCTTCTTTGTTGTCAGAAAAGAAAGGAGAGAAACTCATTCCTCCTTTTTCCCTTTCACTGCAACACTGCCTTCCCGGCTCAAGCACCAAATCATAAGTATATAGTACCGATATCTTATGGTTAGCTGAAAATAATAGGCAGTTAATGAACATAGGCAGAATGGCTGAGTAAGTTTTAGACTATAAATCTAAAGAGAGGGGTTTAATCCACTTTTTCTTTTTACTAAGTCCTGTGATGAATATTTCACGTTGAATTGCAAATTCAAAGAAGCCAGTTCAATTTGCTGGACTTATACCACTTTTTTTTTTTTTTTTCCTATTTTCCTTTTGCAATAGAAGTAGGTTGAAGTCAGTTGACCAGGGTATTTAGCTGTTAACTAAAAGTTCATGGGGTTATAGCCCACCAATCTAGAGAGGGTTCAGCTTGAGGTGGCTTGTTTGCATTCAATTGATGTAAGATATAATCTTGCAAACCTTATGAACAGGCATTAAGTAAATTATACTTGCTTAGGGCTTTGAAGTATAAGGAACATCCCTGTAGTACAGGAATTTTCCTGTATTTCATACAATAAAGAATCTGCTTGCAATGCAGGTGACCTGAGTTCCATCCGTGGGTCAGGAAGATCCTCTGGAGAAGGGAATGGCAATCCACTCCAGGATTCTTGCCTGGAGAATCCCATGGAGAGAGGAGCCTGGTGGGCTACAGTCTATGGGATCGCAAAGAGTCGGACATGACTGAGCGACTAAGCCCACAGCACACAGGGCATTGAAGGCTCTTGGTCTAGTTAACCTAAATTCCTATGCCAGCACTGAGAGAATTGGTGTTATGGGTAGAAATGTTGTGGCTATTGCAGTTATTGTGGATAGGAGTGTTATTTGTTTCATAAGGCTCTTGGTCTAGTTAACCTAAATTCCTATGCCAGCACTGAGAGAATTGAAGTTATGGGTAGAAATGTTGTGGCTATTGCAATTATTGTGGATAGGAGGGTTATTTGTTTCATAAGGCTCTTGGTCTAGTTAACCTAATTCCTATGCCAGCACTGAGAGAATTGGTGTTATGGGTAGAAATGTTGTGGCTATTACAGTTACTGTGAATAGGAGTGTCATTTGTTTCATAGTGTAGAATCATAATGTTTTCTCTGTTATTTGTGGAGAGGAATAAGGTTAGTGCCTTGGAGGGTGTAAGTCATATGTTGAAGTACAGTAGTGCCATGACTGCTATTACTGTTGGTAAAATGACACTTTTTTTGGTTCTTGTTATTTTTTCAATAATTGTTCACTTGGGTCTGAATCCTAATAGTGGTGGAAGGCCTCCTATTGATAATAGAATGATGAGGATAAGGGTTGTTATGATTGGTATCTTGTTGCATGTATGTGATAGTGATAATGTGGTGGTGGTGGAGTTGGTTATGAACACTCTGAATATGATGGAAGTTAGGATAATATAATCAGGTTTGGTGGAGAAGGCAATGGCAGCCCACTCCAGTTTTCTTGCCTGGAGAATGCCCATAGCAGAAGAGCCTGGTGGGATACAGTATGTGGGGTCAAAAAGAGTCAGACACGGCTGAGCGACTCCGCACAGCACACAGTACACTGTTAAATTAATTGATGGTGAAGTTTGGTATAGCACAGACATGGATGCAAGTTTTTGTCATGGTCATAGGATGAAGCCAGATGTTAGTAAAATGTCTTGTATACCTTCTGGTACTGCAATGTGAAATGCAGATATTTCCAGTTTTATTCCGAAGGCTATTGTTATTAATATGGATGCTGTTGGATTAAATAGTTTTGTGACAGTCCACTGGCCTGAGAATAATAGATAATGACAGTTATCATGAGTAATATTGATGTGGTGGATTGTGTGAAGTATTTAGTGGATGCTTCTGTTGCTCCTGGGTTGAATTATTTATTATGATAGGGATCATGCCTAATATATTTATTTCAAAGCCAAATAGATAAGTAATCAATGGATATAATTATAATGACAATAAATCCTGAGAAAATAGTTGATAGGATAATGATAAAGATGATGGGACTTATTAGTACAGAAAGGGTATAAATGAACATTTTTGGGGTACGGGCCCAATAGTTTAATTAGCTGACCTTACTTGTAGAATGTGGTGTAATTTGGTAGCACAAAGAACTTTGGATTCTTAGGGGTATGTTCAATTCCTATAATTCTAGATATAAGAGGATTTAAATCTCTATTATTTACTCTCTCAAAGTAACTCTAGTTAGACACATTTCTTATGCTTGCGGAAGAGTACTTGATAATAGGATGCATACGGATATGTGTCATATGCATAGGGCTTAGTGTTAGGGATAGAAAATATTTGAGAGTAAATGTATTCATTGGTCATGTTGGAATCAGGGGTCTAATGCTCAAGTTGATAGGAAGGAGACTGTTAATAACAGTATTTTGGTTCAGTTCAGTTGCTCAGTCCTGTCCGACTCTTTGTGACCCCATGGACTGCAGCATTCCAGGCTTCCCTGTCCATCACCAACTCCTGGAGTCGACCCACACCCATGTCCATTAAGTCGGTGATGCCATCTCACCATCTCATTCTCTGTCTTCCCCTTCTCCTCCCGCCTTCAATCTGTCCCAGCACCAGGGTCTTTTCAAATAAGTCAACTCTTCGCAGCAGGTGGCTAAAGTATTGGAGTTTCAGCTTTAGCATCAGTCCTTCCAATGAATACCAATGAATATTCAGGACTGATTTCCTTTAGCATGGACTGGCTGGATCTCCTTGGAGACCAAGGGATTCTCAAGACTTCTCCAAGACCACAGTTCAAAAGCATCCATTCTTCAGCGCTCAGCTTTCTTTACAGTCCAACATTCACATCTATACATGACTACTGGAAAAATCATAGCTTTAACTAGACAGATCTTTGTCGACAAATAATGTCTGTGCTTTTTAATATGCTGTCTATGTTAGCCATAACTTTTCTTCCAAGGAGCAGGCCTATTTTAATTTCATGACTGCAGTCCCCATCTGCAGTGATTTTCAGTTCAGTACAGTTCAGTTGTTCAGTCGTGTCTGACTGTTTGTGACCCCATGAAGTGCAGCACACCAGGCCTCCCTGTCTGTCACCAACTCCCTGAGTTTACCCAACCCATGTCCATCGAGTCGGTGATGCCATCCAACCATCTCATAATCTGTCATTCCCTTCTCCTCCTGCCCTCAGTCGTTCCCAGCATCAGGGTCTTTTCAAATAAGTCAGCTCTTCACATCAGGTGGCCAAAGTATTGGAGTTTCAGCCTCATCATCAGTCCTTCCAATGAACATCCAGGGCTGATCTCCTTTAGGATGGACTGGTTGGATCTCCTTGCAGTTCAAGGGACTGTCAAGAGTCTTCTCCAACACCACAGTTCAAAAGCATCCATTCTTCGGTGCTCAGCTTTCCTTGTAGTCCAACTCTCACATCCATACATGACTACCGGAAAAACCATAGCTTTGACTAGACAGACTTTTGTTGGCAAAGTAATGTCACTGCTTTTTAATATGCTGTCTAGGTGTCTCATAGTTTTTTTTTTTTTTTTCTCCAAATAGTAAGCATCTTTTAATTTCATGGATGCAGTCAGTCACCATCTGTAGTGATTTTGGAGCCCCCCAAAATAGCCTGTCACTGTTTCCAATGTTTCCCCATCTGTTTGCCATGAAGTGATGGGACCAGATGCCATGATCTTGGTTTTCTGAATGTTGAGTTTTAAGCCAGCTTTTTCATTCTCCTCTTTCACTCTCATCAAGAGGCTCTTTAGTTCTTCTTCACTTTCTGCCATAAGGGTGGTGTTATCTGCCTATCTGAGGTTATTGTTATTGCTCCTGGCAATCTCGATTCCAGCTTATGCTTCCTCCAGCCCAGCATTAGTCATGATGTACTCTGCATATAAGTTAAATAAGCAGGGTGATAATATACAGCCTTGATGTACTCCATTTCATATTTAGAACCAGTCTGTTGTTCTATGTCCAGTTCTAACTGTTGCTTCCTGACCTGCATACAGGTTTCTCAGGAGGCAGGTCAAGTGGTCTGGTATTCCCATCTCTTTCAGAATTTTCCATAGTTTATTGTGATCCACACAGTCAAAGGCTTTGGCATAGTCAATAAAACAGTAATAGACTTTTTTCTGGACTGTGTTGCTTTTTCGATGATCCAGCGGATGTTGGCAATTTGAACTCTGGTTCCTCTGTCTTTTCTAAAACCAGCTTGAACATCTGAAAGTTCACAGTTTATGAACTGCTGAAGCCTGGCGGAGCCCCCCCCCCCCCAATAAATTCTGTCACTGTTTCCATTGTTTTCCCATCTACTTGCCATGAAGTGATGGGACTGGATGCCACGACCTTAGTTTTCTGATTGTTGAGTTTTAAGTACACTTTTTTCCAAAGAGGGTGTTTGCTTTCACCAGTGCATTCACTTGGCAGAACTCTATTAGCCTTTGCCTTGCTTCATTCTGTACTCCAAGGCCAAATTTGCCTGGTACTCCAGGTGTTTCTTGACGTCCTTCTTTTGCATTCCAGTCTTGCAGGTCTTCATAGAACTGTTCAACTTCAGCTTCTTCAGCAATACTGGTCAGGGCGTAGCCTTGGATTACTGTGATATAGAATGGTTTGCCTTGGAAATGAACAGAAATCCTTCTGTCGTTTTTGAGACTGCATCCAAGTACTGCATTTCAGACTCTCTTGTTGACTATGACGGCTATTCCATTTCTTCTAAGGGATGATTGCCCACAATAGTAGATATAATGGTTTCCATAGTACGTGAACTGTGAACATCGAGATGTCCAAGCTTGTTTTAGAAGAGGCAGAGGAACCAGAGATCAGATTTGGAACATCCACTCGATCATTGAAAAAGCAAGAGAGTTCCAAAAAATATCTATTTCTGCTGTATTGACTATGCCAAAGCCTTTGACTGTGGATCACAATAAATTGTGGAAATTTCTGAAAGAGATGGGAATGCCAGACCACCTGACCTGCCTCTTGAGAAACCTGTATGCAGGTCAGGAAGCAACTGTTAGAACTGGACATGGAACAACAGACTGGTTCCAAATTTGAAAGGAGCATGTCAAGGCTGTATATTGTCAGCCTGCTTATTTAACTTATATGCAGAGTACATCATGAGAAACCCTGGGCTGGAGGAAGCACAAGCTGGAATTGAGATTGCTGGGAGCATTATCAATAGCCCCAGAAATGCTGATGACGCCACCCTTATGGCAGAACGTAAATAAGAACTAAAGAGCCTCTTGATGAAACTGAAAGAGGAGAGTGAAAAAGTTTGCTTAAAGCTCAATATTTAGAGGAGAAGGCAATGGCACCCCACTCCAGTACTCTTGCTTGGAAAATCCCATGGTTGGAGGAGCCTGGTAGGCTGCAGTACATGGGGTTGCATAGAGTCGGACACGACTGAGTGACTCCATTTCAGTTTTCACTTTCATTGATTGGAGAAGGAAATGGCAACCCACTCCAGTGTTCTTGCCTGGAGAATCCCAGGGATGGTGGAGCCTGCTGGGCTTCTGTCTACGGGATTGCACAGAGTTGGACACGACTGAAGCAACTTAGCAGCAGCAGCAGCAACATTCAGAAAACTAAGATCATGACATCTGATCCCATCACTTCATGGCAAATAGATGGAGAAACAGTGGAAACAGTGGCTCACTTTATTTTCTTGTGCTCCAAAATCACTACAGATGGTGATTGCAGCCATGAAATAAAATGACGCTTACTGCTTTTAAGAAAAGTTATGACCAACATAGACAGCATGTAAAAAGCAGAGCCGTTACTTTGCCAACAAACATGTGTCTCGTCAAGGGTATTGTTTTACTGGTAATCCTGCATGGATGTGAGAGTTGGACTATAAAGAAAGCTGAGTACTGAAGAATTGATGCTTTTGAACCATGGTGTTGGAGAAGACTCTTGAGAGTGCCTTGGACTGCAAGGAGATCCAACCAGTCCATCCTAAACATAGTCAGTCCTGAATATTCATTGGATGGACTGATGTTGAAGCTGAAACTCCAAAACTTTGGCCACCTGATGTGAAGAACTGACTCACTGGAAAAGACCCTGATGCTGGCAGAGACTGAAGGCAGGAGGAGAAGGGGACGACAGAGGCTGAGATGGTTGGATGGCATAACCGACTCAATGGACATGAATTTGAGTAAAGTCCGGGACTTGGTGATGGACAGGGAGGCCTGGTGTGCTAGAGTCCATGGGGTCACAAAGAGTCGGACACGACTGAGCGACTGAACTGACTGACTGATGTTTCTATCATATGCTGGAGCAGCAATTGCGTCACACTCGAGTGACTCTGAGGAGATACCCCACGTCCAGGGGCAAAGGAGAAGCCCCAGAAAGATGGTACGAGGGGCACAATCACATTCAGAATCAAACCCCACACTTGCCAGAGACACTCAGAGGGCTCAAACGCACCCTGTGCACACCAGGACCTCAGCCACACGGAGACTGAGACAGAACTGTGTCTGGGTGTGTCCTGAGGAGACACAGGTCAGCAGTGGACTGCCGCAGGAACAGGGACTCTGGGCGCAGTAGACCTGGGTATGGCATAAGCCCTCTGGGAGAAGTTCACCCTTAACCCACCACAGAGCTGCCAGAACGTCCACAGGACTGGGGAAACAGACTCTTGGAGGGCGCAACAGAACCTAGTGCCCACCAGGACCCAGGAGAAAGGAGCAGTGACCCACAGGAGACTGACCAAGACTTGCCCGTGAGTGTCCAGGAGTCTCTGCTGGAGGCGTGGGTTGGTGGTGGCCTGCTGCAGGGCTGGGGGCACTGACTGTAGCAGGGCCCGCATGGCATCTTTTGAAGGAGGTCGCCGTTATCTTCATGACCTCCACCATAGTTTGGCCTCAGGTCAAAAAACAGAGAGGGAACACAACCTCACCCTTCAACAGAAAATTGGATTTCCATCAGAGGGCAGACAGACTGGAAACCACAATCACAGAAAACTAACCAATCTGATCACATGGACCACAGCCTTATCTAACTCAATGAAACTATGAACCATGCTTTGTAGAGCCAGCCAAGACGAACGGGTCATGTTGGAGATTTCTGACAAAACATGGGCCACTGGAGAAGGGAATGGCAAACCACTTCAGTATTCTTGCTTTGAGAACCCCATGAGGAGTATGAAAAGGCAAAAAGTTAGGACACTGAAAGATAAGCTCCCCAGGTCGGTAGGTGCCCCATATGCTTCTAGAGATCAGTGGAGAAATAACTCCAGAAAGAATGAAGAGACAGAGCCAAAGCAAAAGCAACACCGAGTTGTGGATGTGACTGGTGATGGAAGTAAAGTCCGATGTTGTAAAGAGCAATATAGCATAGGAACCTGGAATGTTAGGTCCATGAATCAAGGCAAATTAGAAGTAGTCAAACAGGAGATGGCAAGAGTCAACATTGATATTTCAGGAATCAGCGAAATAAAATGGACTAGAATGGGTGAATATAATTCAGATGACCATTATGTCTTTTGGCAAGAATTCCTTAGAAGAAATGGAGTAGCCTTGATAGTCAACAAAAGAATCCGATGCAGTACTTGGATGCATTCTCAAAAATGACAGAATGATCTCTGTTCATTTCCAAGGTGAATCATTCAATATTCACAGTAATCCAAGTCTATGCCCCGAGCAATAAGGCTGAAGAAGCTGAAATTGAATGGTTCTATGAAGACCTACAAGACCTTCAAGAACTAATACCCAACAGAGGTGTCCTTTTCATTAAAGTGGACTGGAATGCAAAAGTAAGAAATCAAGAAATACCTGGAGTAATGGGCAAATTTGGTCTTGGAGTACAGAACGAAGCAGGGCAAACCCTAATAGAGTTTTGCCAAAAGAATGCATTCATCATAGCAAACACCCTCTTCCAACAACACAAGAGAAGACTCTACACATGGACATCACCAGATGGTCAATACTGAAATCAGGTTGATTATATTCTTTGGAGCCAAAAATGGAGAAGCTCTATACAGTCAGCGAAAAGAAGACTGGGAGATGACTGTGGCTCAGACCATGAACTCCTTACTGCCAAATTCAAACTTAAATAGAAGAAAATCGGAAAAACCACTAGACCATTCAGGTATGACCTAAATCAAAACCCTTATGACTATATAGTAGAAGTGACAAATAGATTCCAGGGATTATATCTACTAGACAGATTGCCTGAATAACTATGGATGGAGCTTTGTGACATTGAACAGGAGGCAGTGATCAAGACCATCCCCAAGAAAAAGAAATGCAAAAAGGCAAAATGGATGTCTGAGGAGGCCTTACAAATAGCTCTGAAAAGAAGAGAAGTGAAAGACAAAGAGAAAACGAAAGAGATACCCATTTGAATGCAGAGTTCCAAAGAAGAGCAAGGAGAGATAAGAAAGCCTTTCTCAGTGATCAGTGCAAAGAAATAGAGGTAAACAATAGAATGGGAAATTAGAGATCTCTTCAAGAAAATTAGAGATACCAAGGGAATATTTCATGCAAGGATGGGCCCAATAAAGGAGAGGAATGATAGGGACCTAACAGAAGCAGAAGATATTAAGAAGAGGTGGCAAGGATACACAGAAGAACTGTACAAAAAAAGATCTTCCCGACCCAGATAATCATGATGGTGTGATCACTCACCTAGAGCCAGACATCCTGGAATGTAAAATCAAGTGGGCCTTAGGAAGCATCACTATGAACAAAGCTAGTGAAGGTGATGAAATTCCAGTTGAGCTATTTCAAGTCTTAAAAGATGATGCTGTGAAAGTGCTGCACTCAATGTACCAGCCAATTTATAAAACTTAGGAGTGGCCACAGGACTGGAAAGGTCAGTTTTCATTCCAATCCCAAAGAAAGACAATGCCAAAGAATGCTCACACTAGGGTACAACTGCACTCACCTCACATGCTGGCAAAGTAATGCTCAAAATTCTCCAAATCAGGCTTCAACGGAGCATGAACCGTGAACTTCCGGATCTTCAAGCTGGATTTAGAAAAGGCAGAGGAACCAGAGATGAAATTGCCAACAACTACTGGATCATTGAAAAAGCAAGAGAATGTCAGAAAACCATTTATTTCTGCTTTATTGACTGTGCCAAAACTTTTGACTGTGTGGATTACAACAAAGTGTGGAATATTCTTCAAGAGATGGGAATACCAGACCTCCTCACCTGCCTCCTGAGAAATCTGTATGCAGGTCAAAAAGCAACAGTTATAACTGGACATGGAATAACAGACTGGTTCCAAATAGGAAAAGGAGTCCGTCAAGGCTGTATATTGCTTATTTAACTTATAAGCAGGGTACATCATGAGAAATGCTGGACTGGATGAAACACAAGCTAGAATCGAGACTGGTGGGAACAATATCAATAACATCAGAGTTGAGGATGACACCACCCTTATGGCAGAAAGTGAAGAAGAACTAAAGAACCTCTTGATGAAAGTGAAAGATGAGAGTGACAAAGCTGGCTTAAAGCTCAACATTCAGAAAACTAAGATCATGGCATCTGGTCCCATCACTTCACGGCAAGTAGATGGGGAAACAGGGGAAACAGTGGCTGACTTTATATTTTTGGGCTCCCAAATCACTGCAGATGGTGAGTGCAGCCATGAAATTCAAAGACCCTTGCTCTTTGGAAGAAAAGAAAGAAAAGAAAAGAAAAAAGAATACCTAGACGGCATATTAAAAAGCAGAGACATTATTTTGCTAACAAAGACCTGTCTAGTCAAAACTCTGGTTTTTCATTTATGTATGGGTGTGCGAGTTGGACTATAGAGTAGTCATGTATGGATGTAAGAATTGGACTATAAAGAAAGCTGAGAGCTGAAGAATTGATGTTTTTGAACTGTGGTGTTAGAGAAGGCTCTTGAGAGTCCCTTGGACAGCAGAGAGATCCAACCAGTCCATCCTAAAGGAAATCAGTCCTGAATATTCATTGGAAGGACTGATGCTAAAGCTGAAACTCCAATACTTTGGCCACCTGTTGTGAGGAACTGACTCATTGGAAAAGACCCTGATGCTGGGAATGATTGAAGGCGGCAGGAGAAAGGGTCGACAGAGGATGAGAGGGTTAGACGGCATCACTGACTCCATGGACATGAGTTTGAGCAAACTCCCGGAGTTGGTGGTGGACAGGGAGGCCTGGCGTGCTGCAGTCCATGGGGTCACAAAGAGTCAGACATGACTGAACGACTTAACTGATGGTTTGGGTAGAGGGATTCATATGGTTAAAGCTAGGCTCAAGGCAAAGATAGGTTCATGGATAAGTACAGAAATTGAAGATGTGGCTGGTCATAGGGCTTCTTTAATAAATAGTTTGACTGCATCGCCAATAGTTTGGAGTAGGCTGTATGGCCCTACAACATATGGGCCTTTTCAGAATTGTGTATAGCCTAGAACTTTTCATTCTACTAGTGGTAAGAATGCTATAGCTAAGAGGATGGGCATAATAACTATTAGAATATTATGAAGAGTTTGTTAAGGATAGGATTTAAATCTCTCATCATACAGGTTCAAGTTTTATTCAGTTATCAGGTTCTGCCACCTTAAATAAAGCCTGTTTTTGGGTGGAAATGTTTACTTATCCATTAAGATAAAATTATTCATTATTTTAAGGATTTATTTAAAGTTGGCCATATTTCTCTTGTCCTTTCCTACTGGGAAAATTGTATAATAGATGGAAACTGACCTGAATGACTCTGGTCTGAACTCAGATCATGTAGAACTTTAATTGTTGAACAAAACAAATCTTTAATACTGGTCACATCATTCAGGTGTCCTGATCCAACATCAAGGTTGTAAACACTGTTGTTAATATGAACTCCAAAATGGACAGTGCTATTATCCCTAGGGTTACTTGTTCCATTGATCAATTTCTTGGGTCAATAAGTGATAATTTGATTTGACTGGGAGGTCTTGGCTTTAAGAGTCACTTGGAGGATCTTTTGTTCTCCAAGGTCACCCAATCAAAATCATTAGCTCATTAAAAGTTCTGTTATCCCTTAATGGTTTAATTTTATTTGGGGGGCTAATTAATTAAAGTTCCATAGGGTCTTCTTGTCTCATTGGTTTTTCCCCTGACTTCATGGGAAGGTCAGTTTCACTGATGAGAAGTAAGAGTAAAACCCTTGTGCGGCCATTTATGCAAGTCTTTACTTAGAGAACCAATGATTAGGCTACATTTGCACAGTCAGGACACCACAGCTGTTTAACGATTGTCACTGGGCATGCAGTGCCTCTAATACTAGTGATGACAGAGATGATGCTTTTGGTAAACAGGCAGGGTTTATGTTTGCCGAGTTCTTTTTCTTCTTTTCATCTTTGCTTCAGTGAATGCCTCTGTTAGGTTAACAGTGCAATTAATAATCTAATATTAGATTATTTTTATTTACTGTTCACCATCAAGGAGTAATACTGGTTGCTGACACAAACTTGTGCAAGGAGTCTTAGGGAGTTTTATTGTTCCTTTTCAGGTTTACAACACCAGAAGCATGGGTATACTACAAAGACTTCGCTTCACTTTAGATTATTTTAGGTAATGCTAGTTACTGGCATTGATAGTAGGATAAGGAAAAACATATAATAGATACTAGTTGACCACTGATGATAAAGGGATGTTCTACTGGTTGTCCTCCAAGTCATTCGGGTGTTAAGAGGTTCACTACTAGAATTCAGAACAGGCACTGGCTGAATGGTCAGCATGTCATGCTTTGTTGTTTGCATGTATGAAGTAATGGCATTAATACTAAGATTAGGATAGAAAAGATTCGGGCTAAAATTCTGCCTAGTTTGTCAGGGCGTGATCGTAGGACTGCATATGTGAATAAGAAGTACCATTCTGGCTTGATGTGTGAAGGTGTGTTGAGAGGTTTGCCGGGGTGTAGCTTTCTGGGTCTCCTAGTAGGTCAGGTGAAAATAGGACTAGTATTTTTAACCCCAGAACTAGTAGCAAGGCACCCAAGATGTCGTTCAATGTATAATATAGATGAAATGGGATCTTGTCTATATCAGATGAAATTCCGACTGAGTTATTTGATCCTGCTTCATGGAGAGATAGTAAGTGGACTATAGTAAGTGCTGCAATAAATGAGCTTGTAGAGAAGGGGAACCAACCATGTTACTAGTTGGTCATAATTAATTGTTATTAGAGAAATTACTTGTGCAAATTTAAATTATGCTGATGAGTAAGATGATAAGGAAAGAGGCAATACAGTGTGATTAGCCCCTTTAGATCTAATACTAATATAGACATTTTTATTTGAATAAGGGAGGTCCTTTTTGGCAAAATACCCCCTCATCAGATTCAGTCTAGAAGGGGGATGCTGACTTTTGGCTGGTTAAGTTTAAATAAGGGGTCAGGCAGTGTATGATAGTGGAAAAGTATCCTTGAATACATTTGAATAGTTGTCCTTCAGGTTTTGTGTTACTGCTAGTTTTGAGTGCCAAGATGAAGCCTAGAATATTCAGGGCCAGGGCAGTTCTTTTGAGGTAGTAAGGTATGGTTATTTGTGGAACTGCTGTTGGGTGAATATTGTTGGAGATAATAAAGCCAGCAAGAATACTTCTAACTAGTAGGCATTTTATTGATTAGGAGGGGGGTGTTCTTGTTAATGATAATCAGAGTAGAAAATTAAGGCCGTCCTAGTAGCATGAAGAAGAGAGTGAGGATGCTGTAGGTGGCTGTGTGAGTTGGCAGTTTGTGGAGGGGATCAGGCATTGGTATAAGGCATATTCACAGTTTTAATATTTAGGTCTCTAGAGTAGAATCCAGTGAGGAAAGGCATTCCTGTCAATGCTAAGCTGCCAATGATAAGGGCGGTTGTAGTAAAAGGCATAGCTTTAAACAGACCTTCTATTTTTTGAATATCTTGTTCATCATTTAGGTTGTGAATTATCTGGATTACATAAATAAAATGGCTTTGAAAAAGGCAAGAGCATTGTTTTGGAGAAAGAGGAATGCTGGGTAGAGTTGGTTGATGCCAATTTTCACTACCATGAGGCCTCATTGACTGGAGCTGGAGAAAGCAATGATTTTTTTTTTTTTAATATCATTCTGGGTAATGGCACATATTGCTATAAATGTTGTGATAGCCCCTAGGCATAATGTAACTGATGGGATACATTTATAGCTTTCTGTCAGAGGCTAGAAGTGGATGAGTAGGAACATATCTGCTACTACTATTGTGCTTGAGTGGAGTAGGGCTGAGACTGATGTGGGCCCTCTATTGCTGAGGGTAATTATGGGTGTAACCCAATTTGGCAAATTTTCCCATTGCAGCTAATACCAAACCTAATATAGGTAAAATTGAATTAAGTTGAGCAAGAAAGTTCCAGAAAAACATCTATTCCTGCTTTATTGACTATACCAAAGCCTTTGACTGTGTGGATCACAATAAACTGTGAAAAATTCTGAAAGAGATGGGAATACCAGACCACCTGACCTGCCTCTTGAGAAACCTGTATGCAGGTCAGGAAGCAACTGTCAGAACTGGATATGGAACAACAGACTGGTTCCAAATAGGAAAAGAAGTATGTCAAGGCTATATATTGTCACCCTGCTTATTTAACTTATATGCAGAGTACATCATGAGAAATGCTGGGCTGGAGGAAGTACAAACTGGAATCAAGATTACCGGGAGAAATATCAATAACCTCATATATGTAGATGACACCACCATTATGGCAGGAAGTGAAGTAGAACTAAAGAGCCTCTTGATGAAAGTGAAAGAGGAGAGTGAAAATGTTGGCTTAAATCTCAACATTCAGGAGACTAAGATCACGGCATCTGGTCCTATCACTTCTTGGCAAATAGTTGGGGAAACAGTGGAAACAGGGCTCCAAAATCACTGCAGATGGTGATTGCAGACATGAAATTAAAAGACGCTTGCTCCTTGGAAGGAAAGTTATGCACAACCAAGACAGCATATTAAAAAGCAGAGACATAACTTTGCCAACAAATGTCCGTCTAGTCAAGGCTATGGTTTTCTCAGCAGTCATGTATGGATGTGAGAGTTGGACTATAAAGACAGCTGAGCGCCAAAGAATTGATGCTTTTGAACTGTGGTGTTGGAGAAGACTCTTGAGAGTCCCTTGGACTGCAAGGAGATCCAACCAGTCCGTCCTAAAGGAGATCAGTCCTGGATGTTCATTGGAAGGACTGATGTTGAAGCTGAAACTCCAATACTTTGGTCACCTGATGCAAAGTGCTGACTCATTTGAAAAGACCCTGATGCTGGGAAAGACTGAGGGCAGGAGGAAAAGCGGATGACAGATTATGAGATGGTTGGATGGCATCACCGACTCAATGGACATGAGTTTGGGTAAACTCCGGGAATTGGTGATGGACGAGGAGGCCTGGTGTGCTGAGGTTCATGGGGTCACAAAAAGTTGGACACGACTAAGCAACTGAACTGAACTGAGGATAAAAATTTGTTGTAAGTGTCATGCATTCAAGTTAAGTAAGAATCATGCTGTTGTTTTAATAAAACCTGTATCAGCATAGGGTTCGGAGAAGGCAATGGCACCCCACTCTAGGACTCTGGCCTGGAAAATTCCATGAATGGAGGAACCTGGTAGGCTGTGGTCCGTGGGGTCGTGAAGAATCAGACACAACAGAGTTATTTCACTTTCACTTTTCTCTTTCATGCACTGGAGAAGGAAATGGCAACCCACTCCAGTGTTGTTCCCGAAGAATCCCAGGGATGGAGGAGCCTGGTGGGCTGCCGTCTATGGGGTTCCAGAGAGTCGGACACGACTGAAGCGACTTAGCAGCAGCAGCAGCAGCACGGGGTCATACGAAACAGGTCCACGACCCCCTGGCCCCGCTTTCTCACATCCACATCCCCGAGCCCTGCATCCCCACATCCACGCAGCGCAAGCCAGCAATCTGCCTCCTCTTTCCAGTCAGTCATTGGGCTTCGCTGAGGTGTTTTGGCCCTGGGGAAGGAAATGGCAACCCACTCCAGTGTTCTTGCCTGGAACATCCCATGGACTGAGGGGCCTGGTGGGTTACCGTCCTTGGGGTCACAAAGAGTCGGACACAGCTGAGCGACTGAGGTGTTATAGAAAATTGCCTGTAATGCTGCTGTGTTTGCATCTGCCATCCACACCATCATCCAATGAGCAGGAAGGACATAATCCATGCTCCTTCTCAGCCAGTAAGTAATTGGAAGAGATTATTAGTGGTAACAAGAATTAGTATTGTAACAAGGAAAAGGAGTGTTTGAAGAATCAGTTCATGTTGGGGTCTGAGTGAATGGATCATATTGAGAAGTCTATAGTTGATCATATGACAAATAGGGCCACCAGCACACATTATTGAGAAATAATCTATTTTAGAACTGAATGATAGCTTAAGGGTTTGTAGTGTGATTCAGTGCCAGTCTGAGATAATTATCTCTTGGCCTGTATACATGAATATTATTGTTGGAACTAAGCTAATGGTGAAGGCATATGAGATAATCTTACATATAGAGGGTATGTGGTGGTTTTATAAATGTTAGTGCTTGTTATTATGATCGATGATATAAATAGTGAGGCTAGAGTGAAAGAGGAAATTTAATTTATTACTTTTATTTGGAGTTGCACCAATTATTTGGTTCCTAACACCAATGGATAAAAGTTTGAAAAAGCCATGCTGTTAGTCATGGGAATATAGAATCAGCAATTCTTATCTACTTCTGTGGTAAATAAGAAGGTATTGTCTTCTCTTACTAGATTCACAATCAAGTGTTTTTTTCTAAACTATGTATACAGTATAGGGGGCTTAGAATGATTTTTGGGTTTAAGGATAGGGGTAGAAGAGGTAGGATGGGTAATGATATAGAGCATTTTCTCATGTAAAAGATGGAGAGATACTGTTTATGTGGTGTGTGTATTTGCCTCACTGTGTTGTAATGACTATATATAAAGAGTATAGGGCAGCAATTACTATATGAATTCCTATTAAAATAATTGCAATGTTTGATCACGAGAAGGATATTACTACAGATAGCTCTCCAATCAAGTTAATAGTTGGGGGTAGAGCTAGGTTTGTTTAACTTGCTGGTAATCATCACGTTGCTATTAGTAGGAGAAACGTTTGTAGGCTTTAGTCTAGGATTATTGTTTGGCAATGGACCTGGTAATTTGAATTTGCCAGGCAGAACAATACAGAGAATGTAAGACTATGGGCAATTATTAGGGCTGTGGCTCCTATACCACTTCAAGGTGTTTGGGTAAGGATAGCAAAATGCTATGTAACTGACAGAAGAGTATGCAGTGAGTGATTTTAGGTCTGTCTGGCCTAAGCAAATTGAGCTGGTTATAATTATGCCTCATAAAGACATTAGAATGAGTGGATACCCTATGATGTCTGTTAGTGGGTTTCAAATTATTGTAATTTGTATTTCATAGTATACCATAGCATCCAAAGTTTAGTAGTGCTGGCAGCATAGCCAGAACTCTGAAGCCTGCAATAGGGGCCTCTTCATGTGCGTTAGGTAGTCAAAGGTGGAGGCCATAAAATGGTATTTTTACTATAAAGGCAACTATGCATACTAACCATATGAAACCATTGGATCAAGAGTTGGATACTGATTGGGCTCAGCATTAGAATATTGAAAGGTCCTACAGTATTTTGAATGTAGACAAGTATTCCTAAGAGGGGGAGAGACCTTACTAGGGTATAAAATAAATAGAGACCTGCATTAACGTGTTCTGCTTGATTTCCTCTTTGGGTAATGATAATGAGTGTCGAAACTAGTGTTGCTTCAAATAGAATATTTAAAAGAATTAATATTATGGCAGTAAATGTTATAATTAAAGTAATTATAGTATGACTAGCAGTGATAATATTTTTTTCTCGTAGAGATTCTTTTAATACTTGGTGTTGACTATTAGTATAAGGGGTCATAACCATGTAGTTAAAATCAGTGGTGGTGTCCATAGGGAGTGGGAGAAAACTAATGACAAATTGAGGCTGTTATCATTGATTAAGGAGGAGTAGGCTTGTGAGTCTAATTAGTAGGCTATGTGTGGTGGTGTTAATTCAGATTAACCTGATGATCAGGTCAGTGGTATAGTTGCTTACCAATCTTGGCTTTCTCTGGCCGCTGAAGCTGAATAAAAGAACATGGAGACTGAGTCTGCAGGAAATAGAAAGCTGGCTTAAATTCTCGGCGGCAGAGAAGGGAACCCAGCAGGCTCATGCCTCAAGACCTGTGCCTGACCCCCCTTGAGGAGTCTAGCGGCTCATAGAAGGAGGGGTCACAGTCAGGAGGCAGTATGATAAACAAAGGGGATAGGACTTTGATTTCTTCCTCTTGCTTTTATTCATAGTCGCATCAGTTCAGTTCAGTTGCTCAGTCATGTCTGACTGATGATGGGAAAGACTGAAGGTGGGATGAGAAGGCGACGACAGAGGATGAGATGGTTGGATGGCCTCACCGACTCTGCTCCCCAAGGACATGGGTTCAGTAAACTGCAGGAGTTGGTGATGGACAGGGAGGCCTGGTGTGCTGCAGTCCTTGGGGTCGCGAAGAGTCGGACACGACTGAGCGACTGAACTGAACTGAAACCACTGCAGTAGATTCTTCCAAGTGTGTAGCCCAGAGCGTTCTGCCTGAGGGAATTGAGATCACACAGGTAAAACGTGTAACAGCTCACAGGGTGCTCAGGACTGTGGAACTGACAGCCCATCCCTGAGCAGCGATGAGAGCCTCGCCCCCTCATGGTCCCAGGGAGAAGGAAGCTGATCGGACTGCCGGCTGGTCCGAAACACTGCTGGGAGGTCCCTGTCTACCCTGACCACTGGAGCAGCCCAGGGGCCCACTCTCTCGGGCCCCACTGAGCCCCTGCCCCACACCCATGTGGAGAGTCCTTCCAGGCCGTCGGGACGGGAATCTGTGGTGGGAACTCAGCAGAAAGGGCGTGAGGGCAGCCGGGACCTTCCTTCACCGAGGACGTGAGATCGCCAGGTACACTGAGGTCACGCAGGTGGCGGGGAGGCCGTTTCAGATGGTGGTCTGTGCTGAGAAGGACACAGGACTCGGGGAGGCAGGGGCTGACGGGTGGCGAGTCCAGAGAGGCGCCTTCTTGGAGGAGGGGGGATGCTCAGACTGAACTGCATCTGGGCCTGGAGCTACAGCGGCCCGGCCGGTGGCAGAGGAGGGCAAGGCTGCGGCTCGGCCACAGGAGCGGTGCATCTGGCCTCTGGTAGAGCTTCTGCTCCCCAAGGACTGGGGTTATTGTCTGTCTCCTCATGGCTGTCCCGTACCTGGAACACGACCTGGCCAGAGGCAGGTGCTAAGCAAATATCTGTGAATGAGTGGACGGTCCGAGAGTGGAGATGCGGAGGACAGGCGGCGTCAGGCTGCAGAGTGGGGGTTAAGTAGATTAGGAGGCCGAGCCAGGAGAGAGGCATACAAGGTTTCTAAACCTGGACTCCCAGCCCTCTTGGGCTCAGCTCCACCCAAGCCCGTCTGTTCCCCAGACCCTCTGTTTTCTATGGTACATTCCCTCTGGCCTTCACTCACCTGAGTGTCCTGCCCTGCATGACTTAAAAGCAGCTCCAAGTCTGTTCCTCCCACCTGTTTCTGAAGCCTCTTTATGCTTAAGCTGGGGGATCCCGAGGGCGCCCCCTGAGATGGGGCCCCTTCCCTGCCTGGGGACGGGTGCACCTTGTCTGTGCCGTGGGCTCTGCTCTCTGCAGTTGTCTGCCTGTTCGGGTGTCTGCCTGACCCAGGGCCGGGAGTGTTCATGGGTCGGTGTGTCCCCGCTGATTCTAGCCATCCGCCAGGCTGAGTCCTGCTGGCCTGCATCGTGACACTGCCATTTACTGGTGACACGGGGCCCACCCTGGAGCACCGCTGACCACGTGCCCACTGGTCTCAGCTGGACCTCGCTGTTGGGCCGGGGGCCAGATGGTCAGTGCTGCTGGTGCCTGTGGGCATGGCTGCCATCACAAGCCTTCTCCTTGGGGCTCAGCGGCTGAGCCGTCAGGGCGTGTGCAGAACGCGCTGCAGACCGGCACAGGGGGTCAGCGCTGGGCCTCAGCCAGAGAGCGGAGGCTCCAACGTGGGGCCTGCCCTCCATGAGGACACTTTCCGGCCTCCTGGGCTCTGTTTTGTCCGACCTTCGAGGAACGGGCGGAGCTGCTGCACTCATCCTGGCCCACCCGCTCCAGAGCTGCCCTCACAGACCTCCCCTGCACTGGGGTCTGACCAGTACATTCCTGGTCCCAGCACCAAGCCAGGGCATCCCAGGGCCCCTCAGTTAAGGGGTCAGGGGAAGCAGAGCCGCTTTGTTTTGAACTGGAGGTGGGGTCGTGTGGGTAGAGTTCTCATTTCCTCCAACAACAATTGTGGCTTACGGCGCCCAGGGATCCCAGCCAGCCTGTGGGCCGCCGTGGGACCCCGTCTCCTGTCGGCCCCTCTTCTGACTGCTTGGTCCATGTTCTGACTGCTCGGGACTTGGTGCTCCTGGGTTGAGTGTTTATTGTAATTGGCTAGGGTCTGTTCTTTTTTTTTTTTTTTTGAAGTATAGCTGGTTTACAATGTGTTAATTTCTGCTCATAGCTCAGAGATACACTTATACACACATATACATTCTTTTTAAAAATACTCTTTTATAGTTTATCATTGGATACTGCATATTGTTCTCTGCTATGCAGCAGGGCCTTCTTTATCCATTCTACTTACAAAAGCTACATCTGCTGACCCCAGCCTCCCACTCTGGCCCTCCACCGCCCCCTCCTCCTCGGAGAGCGCCAGTCTGTTCCCTCTGTCCCCGAGTCCATTTCTGTTTCATATGTGTGTGTGCTCAGGTGTTCAGTTGTGTCTGACTCTTTGCGACCCCATGGACTGTAGCCCACCAGGCTCTTCTGTCCATGGGATTCTCCAGGCAAGAATTCACCACTGGGTGAGTGCAGGCTTGTGGTCACTCTGACCTGTCTCAGACCTCTCAGACGGCATCCTCTGGGTGAATGCAGGCTTGTAGTCACTCTGGCCTGTCACAGACCTCTCAGAGGCCATCCGCTCGGTGGGTGAATGCATGCTTGTGGTCACCCTGGTCTCTCACAGACCTATGAGAGGCCATCCACTGGGTGAGTGCAGGCTCGTGGTCACTCTGGTCTGTCACAGACCTATCAGAGGCCATCCGCTGGGTGAGTGCAGGCTCATGGTTGCTTTAGTCTGTCACAGACCTCTCAGAAGCCATCTGCTGGGTGAATGTGGGCTCCTGGTCACTCTGGTCTGTCACAGACCTGCCAGAGGCTGTCCACTGGGTGAATTCATGCTTGTGTTACTCTGGTCTGTCACAGACCTGTCAGAAGCCATCCGCTAGGTGAATGCATGGCTTGTGGTCACTCTGGTCCATCACAGACCTATGAGAGGCCATCCACGGGGTGAGTGCAGGATCGTGGTCACTCTGGTTTGTCACAGACCTATCAGAGGCCATCCACTGGGTGAATGCACAATTGTGGTCACTCTGGTCTTTCACAGAACTCTGAGAGGCTTTCTGCTGTGAGTACAGGCTCATGGTTGCTTTAGTCTGTCACTGACCTCTCAGAAGCCATCTGCAGGGTGAATGTGGGCTCCTGGTCACTCTGGTGCACAGTTTCCACAGGGCTGTCGAGAGGCACTGTGTGGCTGCCCCAGCTGGGGGCCACTTATTGCGCTCTTGCTGCCCCCAAGCTACATCTGGAGAAGGCTAATCCCAATGAGAAGCTACTTTCAGACTTCAGCTCACATCCCAGGAACTAGTCTTCCAGCCTAAGCAGGTCACTCGGGGTTTCCTGTGTTAGTGCTCACAGCTCACACCCCTAGAGGGTGGGCCGGATCTGGGGACACATGTCCTCTGCTGCTAAAAGTGACATTAGACTGTGTTCCCAGGGATGGACCACAAGGGGTGATGGGAGAACGTCTGCCCTACCTGCTTGGAGGCACTGTGCCCCCAGCCCCTGCCTTGTCCCCACTCAGGTATGGAATGTGGGAGAGCAGGAGGGGGAACCTCGGTCCCCAGTGAGACCCTCTTAGCAGAGCTGGGCCTGGGTCAGGCTTGGAGGGTGTGACTGACAGTTTGCTGGACAGGACGCCACATTTAGAGGGCCTCCTGCAGTGCAGGTTTCAGGGCTAAATAGCAACTAAGTGCAGAGCATGGTGGCTGAGCTGACGGCGGTGGATCCTGCAGGCTGAACGCTGAGCCCTGAACGTTGGAAGGTTGTCTGGAGTCACAGGACGTGCTTGCTCTCTCTGCTGAGATGATCTCAATGGGGACCCAGGTTCCCCCTCCTACTCTCTAGAAGCTATCAAACTGAAGCCACTTCACATGGTGAGCTCTGAGGAACCTCAGGAAAGAGAAGAATACCTGCTTTCCAGCAGCCATCAGACTGCAGCCACTTCCCACTGTGATCCCCGAGGAAACTCAGGAAGGGGAAGACAGGATGCTGGTCCCAGGTGGTAAGGTGTGTATCAAAGGGGATGATTTCAGTGAGATGGCTGGTGCATCTTCCCACACATAGAAAAGTGCTAAGTTCCTTAACTTTAGCTGCTGCCACCTGGTTTTGAAGTCCTAAAAGATTTGTACTGTATAAAACAACTCTCAACACCTGTATTATAATATTATTATGTCTATATATATGAATTAGAGACTTTCCAAAGAACAACAAAGACAAATCTCAACATTCAGCACACTGGCACCAGTGGTGAGCACTCCCCAAAACATGCAACTAGTGAGGCAATTAGAACACTCATCACCCCTTTTCCCATAAGATTGTGGTATGGACGCTGACACTGGGGAATTGTTACAGGGAAGAACAAAATCTGACTCCATGTTGAATGTTTTAATTTAACCTTTGCTTCCTGTTGGTCTGTTTGCTACAGAGATACTGTCCATACATAATGGCCTGCCTCAGGAAACCCTGCCCATCTGCCTCTGTCCAGGACCTGACCACCTGTGGATGGCTACAGGAGGGAGAAAGTAACACATCTCCCTCAGAGGCTGGACATTCCAGATATTTGCCAGATTAGTGGCCTTTTTACTTTATTTCCTCACCTCCCAGCTCTGTGTTCTATGAAAGACACTGGCATCCAGACGCTGACAAAATGGTTTCTTGGAGATATTAGTCTGCTATCTTCTCAGTCTGCCAGCTTTCCAAGTAAAGTCATCTTCCTTGCATCAGTACCTTGCCTCTGATTTATCACCCTGTTGTGAGGCATGCAGAGTGAGCTTGGACATGGTAACAACCCCACATACCTTTCAGTCAAAATATCAAAACATAAAATGGAAGCAATATTGTAACAGATTCAATAAAGACTCTGAAAATGGACCATATAAAAAGATCTGAAACCAAAAACCAGAAGGAACTCAATGGTTGTCTGAAATATTAAGAAAGGATTTAGTACCCCTCTTGCCAATATCCCCTGAAGCTACAGTAGACAGTTAGGCCCTGTTCATTCAGGACACCCTCTCCAGACTCCAGCTGGAGGTGCTCTTCCCCCAATGCCCTCCTGGGTCTCAGGAGTAGAAGAAACACAACCCATGGGGTCTCCTCTGTGGTCCAGGGGAGCGTCACATCAGCCACCCTGTCTCCCTGCACATAATAAATAAGAAGGGTTGTCAGCACCTGGGCAAGTGATGCTGTGGGCACCTGGACTGCCTCGTCCTTGTGAGATTTGGTGTGAAGACAACACAAAAGGAGAACCAACCAAGAGGGATCCAGGGAGCAGTGAACCCCTCTTCACAGGGACCCTGTGAGACCCAAGAGTCACTCTGCCCACCCTGCTCTGACTTTTGGGAACTGGCCTTTGCCATTCTCTGGGCAGGAGGTGGGAAGGTCCACAGGGCCTCTCTTCAACCTCTTGAGACCCAGGTGAGCACCAGGGGAAGCAGCCCTCCACCTGGGGTCCAGAGAGGGTGTCCTGAGTGCACAGGGCCTAACCGGTCAGTGAGGCCGGCCCTCGTCCACAGTGCACTGACCTGCTGCAGGGTCTCGGGTTCCCTGGCATCCAGCTCCCCCATCGCCAACCCCAGCTTGGTGTCTTGGGAGCCCCTCACTGGCGGGCACCCAGCAGGTGAAAGCTGCATGCCCAGCGAGAAGGAGGAGAAGCCGGTGGGGCAGGGGTCCAGCGTGCAGTGTCCAAGGCCCCTCTGCTCCCCCAGGAACACCCAGCCCCGCCTGCCGTGGCCTTTCTCCTCTTCAGTATGTGTCTTTGTGGCTGATGTTGCCAAACACCTTCCTCTGGAAGAGAAGGCTCCATGACCATGGAAGGGGTGGAGGTGCTGTAGCCCTAAACCCAGGGAGCTTGAGGACTAACTTCCCTGAGCCCTGAACGTACTGCCTGTTAATCTGTACCAACCGAGGCCAAGATCCAGGCAGATTCTCTGAGGAAACACTTTTCTGTCCAACAAGAGAGGACTTCTTAACTCACAGCTGAACCCCGAGACGTGGGACGTGCTGTAACTGTGGAGACTGCAGGGAAGGTGTTTGAGAGGCTTCTTCCCGGGCGGCTCCCCGAGGCCCCTGGAGTTACTGGACCCAGAGGGGGAGCACTCGCGCTTCTCTCCTCACTGCAGGCCAGACGGTGCCCCCAACCACACAGCCCTGCTCCTCCCCCTCCCTGAGTTCAACAGAAACCCCCGGGTCACGAGGCCAAAGCGCAGTCTTCTTGGTGAGCAGAGTAGAGGCTGGTGGGAAGGGGGGTGGAGGCTGAAAGCTTCTTTGTAGAAGAAAAACACGGACGTGTGCTCCCGTGTGTGGTGGCCGCATGCTGCAGTAATTGATGTTCCCCACACATTTATGGGTGGGTTTTAGTTTCTGTATTTTCAAAATTTCTTTTTTTTTTAAACAGCTGCATATTATGAGAAAATTTTTGCAATCAACCATGAGCACTTGCAAAATAAGCTCTTGTTTTTTTTTCCTTTTCCTACAATGTCGCAGTTTTCTATGGTGACAGATGAACAGCCTCCTACTTTTAAGTATTCATTTAATTGGCTGCGCTGAGTCTTAGCTGTGGCATGCAGGGCCTTCAGTTGCAGCATGTGGGAAATAGTGCCCTGACCAGGTATTGAACGTGGACCCCTCTGTTTGGAGCTCAGAGTCCTAGGCTCTGGATCAGCAGAGAATGCTGCGATCTCCTACTTAAAGCAAGGTTATTTATTTATTTTCGGCTTGCTGGGTCTTCGCTGCTGTGCGGGCTTGTCTCTGGCTGTCGGGCGTGGGGGCTGCTCTCTCGTTTCTGCGCTAAACTTCTCCCCATGGCGGCTGCTCTGTTTGGGAAGCAGAGACTCTAGGCTCTTGGGCTGCAGTAGTTGTGAACGGACTTAGTTGCTCCACGGCACGTGGGGTCTTCCCAGATCAGGGACTGAACCCGTGTCTCCTGCATTGGCAGGTGGATTCTTAACCACAGCACCACCGAGGGAGTCATTCCCCTCCCTGCTTCCTGCCAACATCCCCCTTTTAAAAAAGGCTATAAATAATCTGTTAAGTAAGTTTTCAGGGGTCTGAGCTCTGGGGTCAGCGTCTGTGGTGTCATTCTCCCAAAGGCATCTTGGCTTCAGATACTGGCTGGGCTCATGAGTCCAGTAAGCAGGGCAGGTCTGGTGGCTGAAGACAGGCTTGGCCTCTGAGCTCAGCCCTCACCGACTCACCCAGGGTCCCTGAGCCCTGGCAGCCAAGCAGAGCCGTGCCCAGGCGGGGCAGATACAGCTATGGGGCCGCTGTGGTCAGGGTGGAGCGGGCAGCGGAGGCAGCTGGCTATCCGTCCCGTGACTGCTGGTGTCCTGTGTGACCGTGCAGGGTAGTCACGGTGTCAGGTGGGGCCTGGCCGCTGTCCTGGGGACAGGATGGGACCTCAGAGAGCTTGCATCCCCACTCCCCATCTCCCAGCTCTGCTTCAGATCATGGCTTGTGGCTGCTGGCAGCTCCCTGGGCTGGGAGGCTGTGTAAAGCACCAGCCTCCTTGCTCAAGGTCAGCTGAGACCCCCAGCTCTGGGGGTCACACACCATCTGTGCCACCATCCAGGTCATCCCACTTCTGTGAGGGAGGGCCTGTGTGGGGCTGTGGGTGATGGGGGATTTGTGGGTGTTGTGGGCTGGCCCCTGGAGTCAGCTTTTTGAGGGGAGGGGAGCACAGGGGAGTGGAGGGAGAAGCTTTGACCTGCTCGGGGTTCCAGGGGATTCGAGGCCCAGCTCTGGTGGGAAGTTCAGGTGAAAAGCCTCTGCAGGTTTCTGGATGCCCACCTTTTTTCAGTTGAAGCCCCTCTGCCTACACCACCCCTAACTCTCCCTCCCGTGGCCCCGGCCCGAAGCCACAGAAGATGGGGAGTTTACGTGGCTTCCCTTCCTGTAGGGAAGCCAAGCCACAGACAAACACGTTCCTTTAAGAAAGCATAGAAACCCGAAAATAATAGTGGGTGGTTATTACTGACGCGGTTCATGTAGAGACGCTTCACAAGCCTGGCACATGGAGGGAACTGAGGGCCGTTGCCCCGAGTCCTGGACTTCGCATCCTCCGCCCCCCGCCCCATGGCCCACTCTCCCCTTGGTTTCTTCTGGTGGCCGGGCGGACTTCATCCTCCTGAACCCCTTCTGGAAGGATCAGGCCAGGGCAGAGGTCATTCACAGAGGGCAGGGTGTGGTCGACCTTAAGAACCCCATTTCCCCCACTCTGTGTCGGAGCTCAGTTCCGGGTCTGAGCAAGCGTGGCTTCCTGGTGCTGTACCCACCCTCACTCACCCAGGGTGGGGGGGCTTTGTGTCCACCTTCTCCCCTCGTGCAGCCTGGTCACCCCAGGACCCGTGCTGTGTGTGCATCTGCTCGGCTCACAGCGCACCCCGGGGCCCATCAGACTTCACTCATGAAAGGGAAGTGTAAGGATGAACTTTTCCATGGTTAACAATTTCAAGGTCGAGACCGCGTTGCCCAGAGCGCACGGGCACAGGTGTGAGGCCCATGCAGAGAGAAGCCGCAGTTTGGGCTTCAAGGACCCTCCGTCTGGGGGTGGGATGGGGGCGGACAGGGGTTTTTTGCAAATGCGGCTCCAGGCTCTGTTCTCGGCAGGGTGACGACTGTGGGCACTGCCTGTCTGTGGAGGGGCCCTGGGGCCGCCCAGCTCAGCAGGAACGGCAGGGGTGGGAAGGGAGGTCGGCCTCCCTTAGCACCCCTGACCTCACACCCCCTCATCAGGGCAGCCCACTGCCTAAACAGCCCCTTCCTCGTCTAGCTCTGAAGACCTGGAAGGTGTGGGGGCTGGAGGACATGCAGAAAACAAAATTGTGTAAAGCAATTATCCTTCTATTAAAAAATAAAAAAGATTAAAGAAAAAACACAAAGGACAGCAAAGGTGGGGCTTGCGTTCTCAGCCAGCCTCTGCCAGATTCCGCCTGTGCTTCCGCATCAGACCAAAATGCAGGTGCTCTCACCTCGTATCACAGATGAATAGAGAGAGAATAGAGAGAATAGAGACACAGAGAGGTTAAGCATCTTGTCCCAGCTCACACAGCTGCTGGGGGCAGGGCTGAGAACTGGACCCCTGTGGTCGACTCTGGAGTCCAGATGCTGTGATGACCCCAAGGGCGCGGCAGAGACCAGACGGCCCATGCTGAGTCAGGCACGCGCACACACACACGTGCACGTGGCCTTCACCTTTGCGGCTACAGAAGTCAGATGGGACTAGAGGTCCCCCAGGAGAGGCCAAAGGAGAGTCCGGGTCTATAAGGAGGAGAGGCCCCACTTCCCAGGAGGCCGGGGAATCCCTTTCCTGGTGAGTCTGACTCCACTCTGCATTCCTCTCCCTGGACCCAGGACCTGACAGTCCAGTGACCTAATTGAGTTGGCTCCAGAATGATGCCTTCCCAGGGGTTCAGCTATGACTGGACCCCACTACTGTCAGTGATAAGGGGGGAATGAGTACATAGTCTGGGATTCAGATTTGTTTGGAGACAAAATTTATTAGAAGAGGAGTACTAAAAAACCACAAAGGCAATTGGCATGAACATCTCTAGAACACTTAAGAAACCCTCTGCTGTTTATCTACCTCCTCTCTTGTCATGAAAGTGGAAGGTCTATTTAACAAGTAATTCTGTGCTTATCACACTCTTTCTTTAAAACATTTATCATATATTTATTTATTCGGCTGCATTGTGTCTTAGTTGCAGCCTGTGGGAGCTAGTTCCCCAATCAGGTATTGAACGTGGGTCTCTGCATTGGAGTCTTGACCCCTGGACCACCTGGGAAGTCTCTCCTCATACTCCTGGGGACAGTAACGGGTCACAGGCCTCCTCTGAGGCCCCCTTAGAGCTGAGGCATGGGGTGGCTGCAGTAATCCTCCTGTGGCTAAGGTGTGGTTCGTTGGTCATGACTCACTCACACTCCCTACAAACATAGGGCTTCTCCCCTGTGTGTGTCCTCTGGTATCTGATGAGGGCGGACTTCCGACTGAAGGTTTGCCTACACTCCCCGCAAACATGGGGCTTCTCCCCTGTGTGTGTCCTCTGGTGCGTGATGAGGACGGACTTCTGACTGAAGCTTCGCCCACACTCCCTACAAACATAGGGCTTCTCCCCTGTGTGTGTCCTCTGGTGTATGATGAAATCTGACTTCTGATTGAAGCTTCGCCCACACTCCCCGCAAACATAGGGCTTCTCCCCTGTGTGTGTCCTCTGGTGTCTGATGAAATCTGACTTCTGACTGAAGCTTCGCCCACACTCCCCGCAAACATAGGGCTTCTCCCCTGTGTGTGTCCTCTCGTGTGTGCTGAGACTTGACCTCTCCTTGGAGCCTTGCCCACACTCTCGGTACATGACTCTCATATTCCCTGAGACCCCTGCCCCCGTGAGCAATGTGCCTGTGTCCTCTGGATTCAGTTTCTGGCTTGTGCTGGGCTCGTCTTTCATTCTCTCATGCACCCCAGAACCCCCCATTTGTCCTCCGGGTGAGTAGGCAGAGACCCTTGAAATCCTCTTCAGCCTTACGCTTTTCAGCAAAGGTTGGGGCCTGTCCTTGGCCTCCTGACCCTCAGGTTTGTCGCTTGGGCTGTGTGGATCTGAATATCGCTGATTTTGATTGCCTGGGCAGGGATCCTCTGGTTGGAGGAGGTCTCTTTCAGATGGTCTCAGGGGGGTCTGAGAGGGGTGACTGCGTTGGGTGTGTTGGCTGAGGAATTTCTGACTGGAGAAGGCCAGAGAGCAGGAGGCACATGGGTGGATCTTGGGCTTCGGTTCTGCTGAAAGAGGAAGCTTTTGGTCAGGTAGCTGGTTTGCCTCGGTCAGGCCCTCCCCACTAATCATCTAAGTGTTGACAGTGCACGATTTGTCTCCCATCGAGTGTGTCTTTATAGTCCACTTTTCCATTCCACTCTTATTCTCTACATCTACAGAAATCCAGGAAGTTGGTGTCAGGGGCCTTTTCTACATATCACCCAGATAGGGACCTTCCAGCAGCATCAGAGGCAGTGTCTCTCCTGATAGAGGTGGATCTGTAGGGAATTTCCCTGCGTGTAAGTGTCTGAAATGTCATGTCACAGTGGCCACAGGTATTTACCCTACTGAGGGATAAGACTTGATGACTTAGGTGAAATCTCCTGAGTGGCTCCCTCTGAGGGGCAAGGGTCTGTTAAGTTAGGAGTACCTGGCCTGGAGCTCTCTGCATATGGGAGGCAGCACAGTGGGTGGTTACAGCAGGTGTGGGTAAATCTGACTTTGTGGCTCCTTGCTCAAAGAGCAGCCTTTGTGCTGATCTCTGCAGGACGTGGGTTTGAGACTGGATGAGACCCAGCGGCCCAGGTCTCACTGACTACAGGTCTCTGACTCCTGCTGCCCAAACAGGTTCACAAATTGCTCCTGTCTCAATTTCCCATAAATCATAAAATGAAGGCATATCCTTTCTCAAGCCTCACTAGTATTCATACCTCATTTATTTCATTCAGGCTTAGTCCATTTAACATGCACTAGGAAGCCCTGTTTAAAAATACATCTCCAGCCAGATTCTTCACACCCTCATCCCAAGCATCTTCGGCCAGCCCACTCACCCCTCATGTCTAGCAATGAACTGACCTCTGAGGGGACTCCCCGCTCATGTCTCGTCCCCAAAATGAACCAAAGCATCGTCTTAGCACAGAGAACATGCCGCTTGCAGCAGAAAGCCGCGCGGTTGTTCTGTGTTACCCAGGAGGACCCCTGGGGCCTGCACGTGGACACAGGCCCTGAGGATTCCGTGTCCCGTCCAGCCTCCTTCTCTCCCTCTGTGCTTCCTCCTGCGACCCCTGGCATGGCCTCTCTTTCCAGCCCTGGGTCTGAGGCACTGGCTGCTCCCCTGCTTGGAATCCTTCCCCACGGGTGTTATCTCTGCAGAGACCCTGCCCCACCGTCCTGCACCACACCCCACCCTCTGCTCACGCTGACCCGAGGCACGTTCCCTGCGCTGGTTTTCCTCAGAGCTCCAGCCCCTGTCTGGTGTGAAGCCCCTGCTGACCCAGGGCAGTGGTTCTGTCTGTTTCGGTGCGTGGAGCCCTGTCTGGCACAGAGTGTGAACTCACATGACAACAAACTGGAACAGTAACTGAATGCACATCACTGCACATGTGTGCACCCCAATGTTCATCGCAGCACTGTTTATAATAGCCAGGACATGGAAGCAACCTAGATGCCCATCAGCAGACGAATGGATAAGGAAGCTGTGGTACATATACACCATGGAATATTAGTCAGCCATTAAGAAGAATTCATCTGAATCAGTTCTAATGAGATGGATGAAACTGGAGCCCATTATACAGAGTGAAGTAAGCCAGAAAGATAAATACCATTACAGCATACTAACACATATATATGGAATTTAGAGAGATGGTAATGATAACCCTATATGCAAAGCAGAAAAAGAGACACAGATGTACAGAACAGAATTTTGGACTCTGTGGGAGAAGGCGAGGGTGGGATGTTTCAAAAGAACAACATCGAAACATGTTTATTATCTAGGGTGAAACAGATCACCAGCCCAGGCTGGATGCATGAGACAAGTGCTCGGGCAGGGTGCACTAGGAAGACCCAGAGGGAACGGTAGAGAGTGAGGTGGGAGGGAGGATCGGGATGGGGAATACATGTAAATCCATGGCTAATTCAGGTCAATGTATGACAAAACCCACTACAATATTGTAAACTAACTAGCCTCCAATTAATAAAAGTAAATGAAATAAATAAACAAATGTAAAAAATACTAATGACTAAGGAATTCCATTTACTTTCTTTAAATAGGCAGATGTCATTCATAAATTTCCTAGTGTGACTCTTTAAATATCTTTGTCCTATAAATATTTTAAAATAAAATGTCTTTATTTTAGTGGAAAAAAAAAAAAAGAAATGGGAGGGAATAAGGAAGAAAGAGGTAAAGGGCAGAGAGCTGGTAGGTGCTAGAAAACTTGCGTTTTGCTTCTAAGGCTTTCAGAAGAAGGTGATGTTACATAGATTTTTGCATGAAATATTAAAAATTAGAACTAGCATTTTTAATATAATAATTTTTCCTAACAATCATATGACAAGAATCAAATTCTGAGGCATTTTAATTGCAACTCTACTGACTTTACACTGGATTGTCCTCTGCTTCGAAATCGGACCACGGAGGCTCCCAGGATGGGGTGGGGTGCTGGAAGAGGGCTGACACTCACCTCTCCCGGCCGCGAGCTCACTCTTCCCCCGGCTGTCCCGCTTGATGCCAAGGTCCTGACCATACTCGTCCCCATACCAGACCAGCAGCTCACAGTCCGGCCTGACCACCTGGCAGGTTCGGTAGAAGATCTGCCCGTGATACTGGAAGGCCACAGGTTCTGCTCCTCGTCGTCCCGGGCACAGTTCACATACCTGGGGGCGAGGCCGGGAAGGGGAAAGAAATCTCAGGTGGTGAGTGCCCTCCACTCTCCCACCATGCCCAGCTCCTTGCCTTCCGCCTCTGAGGCCGCCCCTCATGTGGACCTTCTGTTCACACCTTCGGCCAGGCCATGTGAATTCCCATGCTTTTCTCTCCTTACCTAATTAGCCATTTTCCAAAGCGCAGTTCCAGTCTCGTCTCCACCTGGACTGTCCTTGAGGCTGGTGACCTCCAGCTCCTCTAAACTCTGAATTAAGTTCCCTTTCATCCACAGGACTTGGTGCTCCTTGGCTAACACGCAGCCCTCAGCACTCACCCCAGCCTGCCTTCTCTCGCGAGGCTTTCTCCCATCTCCCCACGTGTATCCAGGGTCCTATTCGCTTGCCCACCCTCTCCCACAGAAACTTCGATATAGCTTGAGACACGGAACAGTAATAGTTTGTTCACTGTCTGCCTGCCCTGATGAAAGGGGAGGCCCTCAGAGAATCGCCCTGCTCAGGACCATCCTGCCCCTCATTCCTTCTGAGGCCTCAGGGCCCACTTCTCACTGGAACCAAGCCTGAGGAGGTTGTTGCCCACAAAGAGTCAAGGTCTCCTGTGTTAGGTTATCCTGGCGCTGTGTAGTTACTCAAAGATAGAAAAACTAAGGTTACTGTTCCTAAAATCAATTGGCTAATGTCTGTCTGCAGTATGTTCTCCAAAAGGACATGGGTTGTGTGATCTGCTTCAGTAACGAAGTTCACTGTTTAAACTGAAACATGAAGTGCGTGGTAAGTGTCCTTTAAGTGAGTTAAAGTGTCCCTGGTGAATCTAGACTCCTCAAGTTGTTTTCAAGTCCACCAGTTTTGTTCAGCATATAGACTTGTATCTTGACGGCACATGCCATATTTTTATTTCCTTCTTTCTAGTGTCTTTTGAAATGAAAGAGCATGATATGGAGGGAAAAGAGGAAGGAAGATGTGAAAGCTGTTGAGGGAGCCGGGTTGAGAAGGAAAGGGGCGTGGGATAGAGGGAGTCTCAATGTCTCCACACTGCAGACTCACTGCACTCACCTCATCCAGTTGGCCCAAGACGTGTCCTTTCCATCCACATACTCGTAGCAGTTCCTCCCTTTGGTGATCTGAGTGTCAGAGAAAGAGTTACAAGCTTTCCTCTTTCTTTTATTTTTTCTTGGTAGGAAGATATAGAAGAGCTATTTCCCTCTGTAGTCATTGGTGCTTTTCAGCCTTCATGGATTCACCTGCAAGTCAGACCACACGGTAAGCCCCTTACTCATCATTCCAAGTCTGATTCCTTTGCTCATTGAAGGCAAGGGCTCCACAAGGGAGGAGTCACTTCTGTGTGTCTGTACTACTGTGTTCCCACCTCTGCTCTGACCTTTAGATAGATGTCCTCTGCGTCTCTACACTCTGGTCCCACCTCTCCTCTGACATTTAGATAGAAGTCCTGAGTGTCTGTATACTGTGGTCCCACCTCTCCTCTGACCTTTAGATAGAGGTCCTGAGTGTCTGTTCACTGTGGTCCCACCTCTCCTCTGACCTTTAGATAGAGGTCCTGAGTGTCTGTACACTGTGATCCCACCTCTCCTCTGACCTTTAGATAGAGGTCCTGAGTGTCTGTACACTGTGGTCCCACCTCTCCTCTGACATTTAGATAGAGGTCCTAAGTGTCTGTACACTGTGATCCCACCTCTCCTCTGACATTTAGATAGAGGTCCTGAGTGTCTCTACACTGTGGTCCTACCTCTCCTCTGACATTTAGATAGAGGTCCTGCGTGTCTGTACACTGTGGTCCCACCTCTCCTCTGACATTTAGATAGAGGTCCTGCGTGTCTGTACACTGTGGTCCCACCTCTCCTCTGACCTTTAGAGGGAAGTCCTCTGTTGACGCCCAGTCCACACAGTACACAGGGCTGACTGTGTCATTGCCGACCATGTTATCACCATGTGGGTACTCGCATGTAGACATGAAGTACCCCCCACCACGTACAAGTGATTAGAGCCCAGAGGACAGAGAAACGGGCACTTCTCACCAGCCAGGCGTATCCACTCTTGGCGGCCTCTTCATCGTCTGTGATCTGGCCCTCGTAGGGGCCAAAGTGCAGGCCCAGCGGCAGATCGGACGCCTCGTTCCACACTCCAAGCCCAGCGTCAGGGATGCCCGACAGTCTGATGCTTAACCCAGGGGGCAGCGTGAGGGCTGAGCGGTTGGCATGCCCCTTTTCCACTGCACAGTCCTTTACAAAGGTTGGGGGCCCATGGGCTGCACAGCTGTCGATGAAGAAGTTCTGACACTCCTCACAATCTGGAGGTGAGAACAGGGATGAGAGGAGGTATAGTGATGTTGCTGGTCATAACGACCTCCTCGAAAGAACTGGGGCACTCATGGTGTTAGGGGAAGCACACTGATTGAGACTGCCCACCC
The DNA here is from genome assembly GCF_910594005.1 of Cervus elaphus. NCBI lineage: Eukaryota > Metazoa > Chordata > Mammalia > Artiodactyla > Cervidae > Cervus > Cervus elaphus. The sequence continues at coordinate 127,720 of NC_057826.1, read as the reverse complement.
TGGTCAGGCACCATAGTAACCATTTGCGTGAGTTGTTTTATGACAGGAGATCCTGATAAGGAATACGGAACTAATAAGCCAATGCCAACCAGAAGAGTTCGGGCAAGATCAAAAGGAGACACCGCATGTCTGTCCACTTCCCAGAATCCCTCTCGCTAGCATCCACCTTGGCTGAGGGGTGTGTCAGCCACCAGGGAAGACTCCGAATTAAAATGATTCACCAAAGACCACCCGGAAAATAATCCCATCACCATAAAACCTGAGACTGTGAGCCACGAGGCAGAGCAGTTCTCCTGGGTTCCCTTACCTCCTGCTCTCCGCCCAGGTGCCCTTTCCCAACAAAATCTCTTGCTTTGTTAGCATGTGTCTCCTCAGACAATTCATTTCCGAGTGTTAGACAAGAGCCCAGTTTTGGGCCCTGGAAGGGGTCCCCCTTCTTGCAACAAATGGTGATTCTGGTGGGACTCTTCTTCGCTGAGACTGATATCCTGACCACTTGGGGCACTCAGGGGCCAGCTTGCATGCCAATGGGCCAGACCCAGCAGCTGCAACTGGGACCTTTTTGTCCCTGGTCTTCTCCTGATGCGGACAACTGGCCAGAGTGCCCCGACCGGTAAGGAACAAGGGACTTTGTTGACCTCTCCCCTTCCCTCTCTCTTTCCTCTCCCTAGCCCTTTCTATCCTTCCCGATTTTCTAGTCCCCCGGTCCTGGACGCAGCAATCTGGTTGAAGGGCCTAGCTTGAGCTGAGGATTGGAGACCTATCACCTCCTCTTGGCAGAGAACTCGAATTTTCTGGTCTGGTTTCTGGTAGGGCCGGGTTCCAGTCCTCCCTTTTCTGGAAGCCCAGGGAAAAGTCCTGTAACGCCTGGGTGTCTGTAGGTGGCAGGAGACGTCTGTAAGGCCACCCCTTTTGTCCCCCTTTCCCGCCTCCTCCTCCTTCTTCTTTCAACCTGGCTTCCTTTCCTCCTTTTGAAATCTTTGAAGACATCTGAAGTTTTGTGTCTCTATGGAAGGTTTTCTGAGAGACTGTATTCTTGTATTTAAGGGAGTGTCTGATGAGGACTGCCAGGTTTGTATGTGTGTGTTTTAACTCTGTTCTGTGTTGTGATTTGTGATGGCCATTTTGCTTTGTCTGGCCACCATATAGACCTGCTGCCATTTTGTTAGAACTTGATTTTCTTTCCCTTGTGCCTTGAGACCAGGGCTCTCAGGAACACTTATCTAGACCATCTCTAACCCCTGAGACTGAGAAAGAAAGGAAGAAAGCCTTTAAAAGTGTTATTTATTTCAACTTTTTTATAAACTAGTAAATTTTATATTGTAATATCTAATTCATGACCAAACTTAGAAAATGAAGCTAGATCTTGCACTGTGTCTGTCTAAATATGTTTTAGTATGTCTTTGTCTCTGGGTAATATTTTTTAGGTTAATTTGTAAGTTAGCTCTATTTAATTGGCTTAAAAAAAGGTAAGTGCTTACAAATCAAATAATTCTAAATTAAACAATAAATTCCAGGTTTAGGTGAACTGGGAAATATTCAGTACTAAATACCTGATATTAATGTTTGTTTGTTGACCTATCTAATATAGACATGTCTTAGAGTAATTAACATCAAGTAGAATATTTTCATTGTACCTAGGTTTAATATAAGTTAAATATTATGCCTGTTACAAGTTTGTCAACAAGGAAATTACCTCGAGTGAAAAAACTTCTAAAAAATGTAAATGAGGTATGAGTTTGTATATAAACTCTATTAAGAATAATTATTCTTTAAAAATATCTGTCTACAATAGTCTCCCCAGATTGGCGTCACTTGAATTTCTAAGGGTTGTGCTAAACTAAGTATTGGAAGTCTATTAAATAATTATGTCATTTCCAAATGAAATAAGATTTTGAAACAGTTACTATTAAACACTGATTTCCTTTTACAGAAAAGCTAAAGAGATTTGGGACTATAAATTAATAATGTTTGATGCCATCCTAAAATGTTTTAAGAAAGCAAGGGTTTTAGAAATTATCACTGGTATTTATGCTCACCAATCTATAAAATGCTAATATAAAAGTTAGCTCTTGGTTGCTAAAGGAAAGCAGGAAGTGTGTTTTCAGTAAAAAAGTATGAAAAAATACTAAAAAGAGTTATGCATGATCAGAATTTTCTAAAATTGGATTACAATTAGTTAGATAAATGGATTTTGTTAGGAATGACAGGGTCATAAGAAAACTGGTTAGAGCCACTTAGGTCCAAGATGGCAGAGCTGACTTTCACTAGACCTTGAGCCTTGGTATTTGCGCCCATTGTGACATATCAACAAGCTAAATGATACACCCATCAACATTGACTAAATCTGACCAAATGTTCTAAACGCTTTTAACTGATCTTTTCAATAAAACTTCCTAGATCGAATTCTTTTGAAGTTCCTTTGACCTCTAGCTAACTTTGGGGTGCTTCAGAGGGCCCCTGAAACATCCCAAAGAGAGATATTAAACTGCGTTTATTTGGTTGGTTAAATTACATGAAAAAGATTATCAAATGAGTAATAAATCTGCTCATGTTATAATGTATGATAAAATTACTAATACAGATATCCTAGAAATTATATGGAGTTCTTAACATTTTGATATGTCTTGGTGTTCTAATTAGAAACCTGATGACTTCAGAAAAGTTAACAAAGGACTGAATGAACCAGCGAATATGCTTATAACTTATGGTTTCTATCTAAAAAAATTACAGGTTTGAATCTTGTGTTTTCCGGGAGTAAGGAAAACCTTCCTCTCAAACTAATTATGAAAATAATTTGGTAAAATTATACGTTATGAACAAAACAATTATACGTTATGAACAAAACAATTATATTTTCTCTCTATCTGACTCCTCCAGAAATTTGGAACTCTTAGGTTTCCAGTAAGTTTATCAAATGAGCTAGGAAGGTTATCTCACTAACAGGTAGAAAAATCTCAAGGAATTTTTGAGACCTTAAAAAGGGAAGAGTTCACCTAGATTTGTTAGACAAAATCTGTGATAAGCCTTTGGTGTGAGTTTCCCAGCCCTGTTTTATAGTAAAAGTTCAGTCTGAGATTCTATAAATGTTTCAGCAAAATAAAAAGTCTATAAACAATTATGGTTATATAAATCATTAGACCAAAATTAGTGAGAACAGACCTGTTTTGCAAACAAACTAGCCTTAATTTGGTTATGTTTGATAAAAATGAGGGTAACTTTAGGAAAAAAAAATAGATATTTCAAAAAATGTTAAATCTCAGTTAATGGAGGTCTGCATGTAGTAAGACTCATTTCTTAGATAGTTCTTTGCTGTTATGTGATATTAATGTAAAATTTAATTGAATTCTTAAAGAACACCCTAAGTTTGTTTCTGAAGCTTATCTCAGTAATCTATCTTTGGATGAAGATCAGATGTCTCATGACCTGCAACCAGGACTAGAAAAAGACATAATTTAGGAGACTGTCTCCAACCTGGATAGAAGGGCTTTTTATCAGGTACTCTTAACTAGCTCATGCACAATGAAACTGAAGGAAAATTAACTCTTAGATTAATTCCCACTTCCAAAGGCCCCTACACTGGATTGGTCTATAGAGAAGACAGCTGACCTGATCTCACCTTCAAATGATGCTCAAACAGGAAAAACTACACTACACCAGGATGAAAAGACAACTACATTAGAGGTAGGCAGCTTGCCCAAGATGCTGGATCTGCTTCGTATGATCATTTATAATGTTTTCTTGACTTCTTATACCTTTGCATATAAATCAAATGCTTTTCTTTCATAGGCCTGATCCTATGCTAGTTTTAGATATCAATCCGATTGTTGGGTTTGTGGCCAATTACCTGTATCTAATTCTGGGTTACCTTGGTAAATTTCTCTACTATAAGACTCTAACTGGTTGGCCCTGTAAAAATTTACTTAAAAAAAAAATTATAGTCATATTCAGGTCACTGTGATGCTACTAGACGGGATCCCCTCACTGGGCCAATTAATAATGCCTGCTCTGACTCTGGCCATAAATTTGAGCTTTTTTCTATCACTCAGGCTTAATCAGAGCAACAAGAAAAGTTTCAGCAAAAAAAAAAAAAAAAAAAAATCTCCCACAATTATGAGAAGGATTTATATAGATAACACCAGGCTATGGTAATTTAGGTTTAAAGTCTCCTCTGTGTTGGAAACAATTAAATCATACTAAGGATAATCAGTCTAGTAACACTAAAAAACTGGGCTATGTGCCTTATAGACGGTGGTGCCAATATATAATTTCCCTGAAAGATAAAGATTTGTACAGAGTAGACTAAGTCAGACGACCTGAGTTACACTGGGCTATGTGCCTTATAGATGGTGGTGCCAATGGATAATTTCCGTGCAAGATAAAGATTCGTGCAGAGTAGACTAAGTCAGACGACCTGGGATATACTGGGCTACATCTAATGGAAGCTCTTAAGTCTTACTTGTGACTTTACTAATACTGCTGGCTATGCTCTTTGTATTTCACCTGTTTTACAAAACTGCTGTTTCTTACACTGCCAAATGTGTGACTGAGGCCTCTGATAAAATAATATATAGTTCCCTATGAGATCGATGATGATAACAGTGTAACTCTAGATATGAAAAAAAGCAACAAGAGGGAATGTCTTCCTGGACCAAGAGGCTAGTAAGACAGGTGGTCCAGAGAATTTTGGATACTGTTTAATGGCCTAGTCCAGTAACAGCACATTGAGTGGCCTGTCAACAAAATCTTTGCCAAACCTGAAAATGGACATTCTCAGCACCATGGGATAAAATGGTCATGAAATGCCCCCCTCAAAATCATGGTCAAGTTTATGAGCAAAAAGGGGCTCTGCCAACTGAAGATTGACACTTGCCACTACATCTACAGAGATTAAATCACGGCCTGTGCAACTGCTGACTTTCAACAGCCCTGAAAGGAGTTCAGGGTGAAAATCAGGAATGAGGCACTCGGTGCTCTGAAAAAAACTGGCAGAACAGGCCTTCAGATAGTTAGATATTTTCAAGAGATTTTATGAGTCCCAATTCTTGCATCTTCTCATACCTAGAGAAACACTGACGTCAGTAATGGTGCCATCTGCTTTGGCTATTAAGGAAAAATTTACAACTAAAAGTCGAAATAGAGTACTCAGCTATGGTTCAGACATCCTGGAAAATAACCAGGTGTTACTATGGGTGTAATTTCAGATTAGACGTTATATTGCTAAACACTTGACTTTTCTGAGTCGTGTCAGGCTTAGATGCCACCATTCTCAAAACAATGTCTGCTGGATGCTAATAACTTCTACCTTACTTTTTATAAAACTAGACAACTGGCCACCTGGCTAAAAGTCTCCATGAAGTGCCAGGACTAGACTGGGTTTCAGGCCTATTCTTAAAAAAAAGAGATTTATTTTGTCTATTAAAATTCCAGTTATCCCTCCTCCAGCTACTACTAATTGGGTCTGTTACAACAAAATGGCAGACCAAGAGATTGAGATTTTAATCATACAAGGCTCAGATCTAGGACTTAGAACTCAGGAATACTTCCAATTCAGTGTCTCTTCTCCAAGCTGAGGCAGTCCTATGCCCCATTTTGACAAAAACTTATCACAGTCATAGTTGCCCTGTTCCCTAAATTAAAACTGAGCAGGACTCTGTGGGTGGTGACTCTGAAGTACAGATCTGCTGTGTGTTCCCCATTTCTTATCTGTAAGATATAGGCTTCATTCAGCCTCCTTGACCTTCCCTGAGTTCCAAAGGGTGGATTCAAACGATTGCAAATCAGGGAAGGGAGAGAATACAGAAACAGGAGAAACAATCAAATGGTGGTACAGCCTTGAGACAGGGTCCTGGTTCCTACTCAAAGAAATACGCATAACAATGTCTTTTGAGTTCTTCTACAGGACTGGAGCCACCACCCAGGTGGAAGATGGTAACTTCAGACTAAACACAAGATTCCTGGAGCACAGCTCTGTTCCTTCACCACCAGCCAAGCAAAAAAAAAAAAAAAAAAAAAAAAAGTCACAAACCCTGCAGCCCTCACTCCAAATGTTGCCTCCTATTTCTGGGGACCAGTGATGACCATCCTGTAAGGTCTCCTGTTTGGCCCCTGTCTATTTCATCTCTGAGAGGCGCCAACAGTTTCAAACTAAATTGCTGTTATTACAAGCGTAAAAGCTGGTTTCAGATATAGAACACCCCAACTTAGATCAGGTAGAGAGAGACTTCTGCTCTGCTAGGCAGGCCCATGCCCAGGCACAGCAGGAAAAATTTACAGAAGAAAGAGACCTCCGCCCCAATTCCCAAGAAGCATCTTGAGTATAAAGTCTCTCAGGGGGGAGTTGTTAGGGGAAGCACACTGATTGAAACTGCCCACCCTGGCCAGGCACCATAGTAACCATTTGCATGAGTTGTTTTATGACAGGAGATCCTGATAAGGAATACAGAACTAATAAGCCACCACCAACCGGAAGAGTTCGGGAAAGGTCAAAAGGAGACACCGCATGTCTGTCCACTTCCCAGAATCCCTCTCGCTAGCATCCATCCTGGCTGAGAGATTCGTGTGCCACCAGGAAAGACTCTGAATTAAAATGATTTGCCAAAGACCACCCGGAAAATAATCCCATCACCATAAAACCTGAGACTGTGAGCCACGAGGCAGAGCAGTTCTCCTGGGTTCTCTTACCTACTGCTCTCCACCCGGGAGCCCTTCCCAATAAAATCTCTCGCTTTGTCAGCATGTGTCTCCTCGGACAATTCATTTCTGAGTGTTACACAAGAGCCCAGTTTTGGGCCCTGGAAGGGGTCCCCCTTCCTGCAACAATGGCATTTGGCCTCGATCCTGCACCCCAAGTCATAGTGGAAGGGGATGGCCGGGGGACCAAATGGTGAGGTGAGGTTAGTGGACCAAGGCCTCATAGCCCCTTCTCCGTGAGCGGGCCAGCGGGGTCACTCACAGAGGTAGTCGTCATCCTGGGGCTCGCTGACCTCTTGGTACACGTGACCCTTTCTTTCTCGCAGACTGTACCTCTTCACTCCAGTCTCCTTTTCTCTGAGTTCTAAGATGGAGAACAGAAGCTAAGAAGGCTGGTGGGGTCTGGAGAATTAGTCCCTGTTTTATCAGAAAGTGTGAGATCTCCTACCTGTCCATCTATACATTTTGCTAAAACTTTCTTACGTGTATTTTTCAAACTTTTACTTTCGTAATTTTATGCTTTATTGTTCCATTATTTATTTCTTGGCCACGCTGCATGGCTTGTGGATCTTAGTTCCCTGACCAGGAATGGAACCCACACCTCCTGCAGTGGAAGTGTGAAGCCTTAACCACTTCACCACCAGGAAGTCCCTTCTCTATACTTTTTTTAATTTACCTTTAACTACTGGTTCAGGAGACTGAGGCTCCACTGACCACAGATGCCCAGTTCAGTGATAGCTTCCTGCACTTCCCGTTAGTAGGCTTAACTTCCGAACCTTCTTACTTAGGAAATAGTTCACCGACACATCTACTCAGAAAATATATGTTAAGGGCACATGACACGTAAGGCACTGAGCAGAGGTCTGGGCATAAACACTAACAAAGCTCGGTTCCCATTATCACAGCTGGATTTATTGAACTACTTTTAGGTGTCAGATTTTGCATTTAATGTAAGGCTTTCAAGCACTGTATGAGTTATGTATCCTTATCTTCACTTTACAGACAGCAATCAGGACTTCCGAAAATGTATAAGATTTTCCCAAGGCCCCAGTGACAACTTCATGTCTCAGATCAGTCCAGCTTGAACCCCCGCTTACCCAAAGTCCATGCCACACACCTAGGCCATACTTATTAGTTTTTTCTACAGGGATTATAGGAACTAATTAGAGGAACTCCCCAAATTTTCTCTTACCGACTTTTTGTCTGGGTTGCTGTCCAGGGGTCCTTGCTTTTCTGTGATGGGGCACTGGTTTCTGAGCCTGCTTGGAGCCACTTGTTTTCAGCAATTTTGCTGCTCCCGGCAATTCCTTCAAACTAGATTCCTTACTTAATGGTTCCCTGGACATTCTCTTCCATGTGAGTAAAAGACAACATGCAGTTCTTTAGTTCTTTAGGACTTTATGAAGTGTTTTCACATGCATGACTTTAGTTAATACTTTGACAATTCTTGGAAATACCTGATTTGGCGGGGGGCGGGGGGGGGGGGGTCTGAACACTGGACTGTAACAAAAGGACCTAGGTGGATAGTGAATCAAAACTAGAATTCATATCTTAAGGTTCTTCCCCTGCAATTTTCTGCATAAAAGTGAGAGCAAGGCAGGGAGAATAGCTGGAGGCCAGGGAAAAAGAGGCTAAGGGCTCGTAGAGAGATCCGGGGGGTTTCTATTAATTAGTGGTCCTTTGATGGATGAGGAAGTATGGAAAATTACAGAGGGGACAAACCACATCTAGAAAATAAGGTGACAATGCAAGGAGATTAAGAAGAGAAAAGACGATCGGCAGAAACACATTTAGACAATAAAGAAAATGAGGTGAAAGTTGCAGGTTGCCATGTCCTACAGACAATGTTTGGAATTAAAGTAGCGGGTCTCATCAGTTCTCCTTGAACAAGGCTGTATGACTAGCTGGTTCTACTCATTTTCCTGATCCATTCATTGGTATATAGGCTAATTCTTAATATTATAGTGGACATGAAATTTAATAACCTTCACCAAATTGTTGTGTGAGCTATTTAATACAGTAAGAACGTGAGCGTACATCCCTGGTATCAATTTATTCCCTAAACTGCATCTATATTTGAAGCCTAGCTCACAGATACTATCTTCAGCATCCTTTGACCATTCTACTCCTAGATGAATGCTTAAATGTGGAGTCACTCATTCACAAAACATTCAGGGTCCCTCAGGGGCTTTGAGCTGGGCCTGGACTTCTGAGAATGAATGGGTGTGGGCTAGTCTCTCAAAGCTCACAACACAGGGGCAGGCTAAACACATGATTCCAAACAGGAGAGTTGCCTATTAGAGCTCAGAGGAGGAGCTGTTACTCCTCCTGCAAGAATGAGCATTTGAAATGATGCCCAGATGATGAGTTTCTACTCAAAATCAGGTAATCTATGTGAAGTCCTTCTGTTATTTTCTTATTTGTTGCTTTTCACTCATAAACCTGAGGTTCTCAGGGTTGCGAGTTGCTTCCTCTTATTGGAGTGGGAGGCTCTGAGGTAGGGATCCTGTCTCCTTCTTCATCTTGGACTGTCCACTCTACAAACTGCCCAACATGTCCTTAAGCTTCTCTTAGTCAGATGTCTTAGCATATCCCTCCCTAGCACAGCACAAAAGAACTGAGGTTGAAAGCATCTCTCAGATGAATGATATAAAGATGTATGAATAAGCTTCATAGAACCATGGAAGTTTTAATCAGTTTGTAAGGGGTTTAGAGAAAGTGCTTTGGTTTAGATTGCACTACCAGTGATACTGTGATCTCAGGCCTATAATCAAACTTTTTTACCTCATTTTTTGAATCTATAATGGTGATAGCTATACCTACTTATAGGTACTGTAGGATTGATTTAAGGTTTATGTAAGTTTATTCACATATAATGCTTAAAGTCTGAAATATTATGAAAATAATGTAACAACAGAACCGCCTACTACTGCTGTTGTTCTTACTAACTGTAAAGGTGGTGATGATATCAGACAGTGTGCTAAAGATCCAGGACAGGAAGGCAGCCGTCTCCAGGATCTCTGTGTTTCCTCCTATTCTCACCTGTGACTGGATCCATGAGGAGGATATTTTGGCAACAGGATTTGGGAAATACTCACCTTCTGGTGTTTACTGTGCTTCACTCTGAAGGCCATCGAGGAAGGTTTACCTAAAAAATGATGAGAATCAGTGTTTTGGTTGGGAAATGTTTCCAAACTCTGGGAAATCTAATTAAGGATACATAATTCTAAGCCAGAGAGTGACAAAGACAATGATTACAAAAGAAGGAATGGAAGATGCTTTCTGTATCATCAACTTCTGTGTTTCCACTGGGAGCATTACATAATTTTCTTAAAATTAAAAAAAAAAAAAATGAAACTTCATCTGTGCCTCATCTGATGTTCCGTAGAGTATCTAATAAATTTACTAGTCGTTCATGACAATAGTACTCAACAATGTAGAAATAGGAGGAAGTGACTGCAATATAATAAATGTCATATATTGAAAGTCTACCTCTAACATCATAGTCATCAGTGAAAAAGATCAAGAAAAAAAGGCAAGGATGCCTGTTATCAACATTTCTGTTCACCATAATATTAGAAGTCCTAGCCAGGGTTTTAGGTTAGAAATGGAAACAAAAGGCTTCCATTTGGAAAGAAAGAAGTAAAATTATGTCTATTCACAGGGGCATGGTTTTATGTGCAGAAAAATCTTTAAATCCACACACACAAAAATCCTGCACAGAAAGTTGCATGGTACAAAATCAACATTCAAATATCTTTCCATGCATGAAGAATGACCATTCCACAAAGGAAAATAAGAAAACAACCCTTTTATTGTTTATTTTTTTAAGCTACAGTCAAGAGTTAAATTTAAAAAAAAATATTCATTTTTATTTATTTGTTTGTGCCAGGTCTTTGTTGTGGCATGTGGGATCTAGTTCCCTGACTAGGGACTGAACCCAACTTCTCTGCACTGGGAGTGTGGAGTCTTAGACACTGGACAAAGAATCTTGTTTGTAATAGCATTGAAAAAAATGAAGTAATTAGGAATAAACTTAAGGAGATGAAAGACTTTCATGTTGAAAACTACAAAGTATTGCAGAAAGGAATCTGACATAAATAAATAGATAGGTGTCTCGTGTTTATGGATTTGGAGGCTTAATATTATTAAGCTGTTCATACTACCCAAAGCAATTTAAAGATTCAAAGCAATTCCTAATAAAATCCGCATGGAATATTTTTCAGGTATAGAAAATCCATCCAACGGTTAACACGGAATCTCAGAGCACCCCAAATAGGCAAAGAATCATAGAAAGAACAGCAAAGCTGGAGGCCTATGATTTTAGAACATACTACAAAGGTACAGGAACAAAAAGACTGTGGATTTGGCAAAAAATGTGTGCTTAGTCACTCAGTCTTCTTGACTTTTTATGACCTTTTGGACTGTAGCCCACCAGGCTCCTCTGTCCAGGGGATTTCTCAGGCAAGAATACTGGACAGGGTTGCCATTTCCTTCTCCAGGGGATCTTCTTAACCCATGGAGTGAACCCGCATCTCCTGTGTCTCCTGCACTGAAGGCAGATTCTTCACCTGCTGAGCCACTGAGGAAGCTGGCTGGCATAAAGACAGATATGTCAATCAATGGAACAGTATAGACAGCCAGAAATAAACTCTTGGATTCATGGTCTAATGATCTTCATCTAGGGTGTCAAGATAATGGGGAAAGTTTAATCCCTGTAATGAATGGTGCTGGGGAAACAAAATAACCATATGCAAAATAATGAACATCTTACATCTTGAAGAAAAATCAACTCAGAATGGATTAAAGACCTAAATGCAAGACTTGATAAGACTCTTAGAAGAAAACAAGGGTAAAGCTTCATGACACTGAATCAGCAGTGATTTCTTAGATATGGTACCAGGTGCACAAGTATTAGTAACAAAGTACAAATAGACAAATGAGATTAATCTTAAAATCTCTGTGCAGCAAAGGACACTGAACAGTGTTGAAAATTTCACCTACAGGATGGTAGAAAATATTTGTAAAATATGCATCTGATAAGGGGTTACTAAGCATACACCAGTATGAAGGCTACCTATAAGCCAGGAAGAGAAACTGATTGACCATGATGGCACCTTGATATCAAATTTCCATGTTCCAGCATTGTAAGAAAACAAATTTGTGTGGTTTAAGGAATGCAGTCTGTTTTGTTATGGCAGTGTGAGGTGACTAACCGTGAGAGAAGGAATTGAATAGACATTTCTCCAGAGAAAATACACAAATGGCCAACAAACATATGAAAAGATGCTCAATATTACTAATCAATAGGGAAATACAAACTGAAACCTTCTGTGATGGGCAATATGTATAAGAAGACAATAGCAAGTTTGGTAAGGATATGGATAAATTGGAACCCTTATACACTACAGTTGGCAATGTAAAATGTTGCAAGCTTTCTAGAAAACAGTCTGGAGTTTCCACAGAAAATTAGAACTGCTATATGATCTAGCAATCCCACTCAAGAGTGTGTTTCCATAAAGAATTGAAAGCAAGATATTGACTAAATAGTGGGCACATGTATGGTCACTGCCGCATTATTCCCAATGGGCAAGATGTGTAAGCAATCTAAATGTTCATTGGTGGATAAAAGATAAAGATTATATATAAGATATATGTTATAGCTATTACATCCACATGCACACAACGGAATGTTTTGAGGCCTTAAAAAAGAATTCTGTCATATGCTGCGTCATGGATGGGCCTTGATGATATTATACTAAGTGAAATGAACCAATCAAAAAAGACAAATATTGCCCGATTCCACTTCTATGAGGTGTCTAAATTAATCAAATCCATGGAAACAGAAAATACAACCGTGGTTGCCAAGGGCTGTGAGGAGGAAGGATTGGAGAATTGTTACTCAGTGGGTTAGGGCTTCAGTCACGCAAGATGTAACATTTCTACAGATTTGTGGTACAGCAATGTGGATATATATCCCCGGTGTCTCAGTGGTAAAAAATCCACCTGCAATGCAGGAGATGCAACAGATGCAGGCCCAATCCCTGGGTTGGGAAGATCACCTGGAGGAGGAGATGGCAACCCACTCCAGGATTCTTGCCTAGAGAATCCCATGGACAGAGGAGCCTGGTGGGCTACAGTCTATGGGTACGCAGAGTCAGACATGACTGAAAGATTAGCACTATGGCCACTAACACTAATGTGCACATAGTTAGCAACAGTGTGCTATACACTCAGAAATTGTTGAAAAGGTAAATAAAGACATGCAGGCGTATGGTGCACCGAGGCATATGTATTCCCTGTGAAGAATCTCTCCTTATGTCAAAACCTTTGCAGACAACCAAATGTTTGGTTTTCATGTCCATTTCCCTAGTTTTAATAGCCTCAGGGAACAGAGGGACTTCCCTGGTGCACAGTGGATGAGAATCTGCCTGCCAATGAAGAGGACACAGGTTTGATGGCTGGTCCAGGAAGATTCCACTTTCTGCGGGGCAACTAAGCCTGTGTGTCCCAAACTACAGAGCCTGCACATGCTCTGCAATGAGAAGACACTCACTGCAACCAGAGAAACCCATGGACAGCAACAAAGACCCAGTGCAGCCAAACCTAAATAAATAATTTTTAAAAATCTGGGAGAACAGAAATCCACAGATGGAGAATCATAGAACTATCTAAATTGTTTTCTCCAGTCTAGGCAGATTAACTCTTCTAAACTCTTTGAGCAGCTGAAGAGGAAGTGAGTGCTCACTTATATTTTATAAAAAGTGTACTTCATTTTATTTACCTGATGCCATCTCTGGTCAGTGAAATGTGGGAAAGATCATGGAGAATAAATAGTTCTCTCCAATCCTTTCCCAGAATCAAAATATAGAATTAGTTTAACATTAGGGTAAGAAGATCATGGGTTTTGTTTTATATACATACATAAATAATGTATCTTAATATAATATGTTAATTATATCCTTTGCAAAGAGATTTAATCCAATAAACAATGAGATTAGTATTAAATCTGTTTGGTGAATTTATTTCTAAGGTTTCTTTAACTGCCTTTCACTAAGAATGTTTAGCAAAATTAATTCTTTTTTAAAAAGAATGATAAATTTTAACCATAAAACTTTTGAGAATTACACTGGAAAACCTATACATTCATCTTCATTCAGGCTTATGTAAATATTTGGCCACAACCACTTCAGAATGCTGAAATTTATGTTTTCCTTGCTAATGGCTGAGATGAAGTTGAGACCTAAGCCCAGGCTGCTTTCAGGAAGACACCTCCAAATCCTCCTGGCCTCTCACCTTCCTGCCTTGGTGTCCATTCTTCATCAGAATCTTCAGTGTCATCTACCTGAGGTTTGATGACCTGTCTGCGGTTATGCATGAAATCCGGTCAAGTGGCTCTGAAACCTGGAAACAAGCAAAATATTTGTCCTAAGAAGGAGAAACAAAGCACAGAAGCAATGGAAAGTGTCACAAAGTAAGGGAATCAGTGGGATGGGCTGGGGGAATCTAGAATAATGCAAGAGGGTCAACCTCCCGCTGGTACAGAACTGTAAACATTTCCTCCAGTTTAGTCTCCACAGAAAAGGGAACTGTGAGCAGATGAAGCCACCTAAGAGCGGGCCAAGTGAACACTGAGGGTGAAGACCTGCTTCATGTCTCCCAGGCTCACAGGCACCCAGCACTTCCTCTTACCTATAGCAATCAGCGCTTCGTAGTTTCTTTTCACATTCCTATATCGGATTTTTTCCCATTCTCCCATCTCTTCCCATTGTTCCTTGGAGAAGTATACGGAGATGTCTTTGAAAGCATCTTTGGCCTAAGGAACATAATAGATTTCATCAGTGATTTACTAATCTAAGTTAGACCTTAGAGCTGGGCCTTCTCCTCCACCTTTTGTGCAGGGAGTAGCCTGAAGCTACTTGATGGTCTGTGTGAGACAGGGATGAAGACTTTCCTTCCCGACTGTGTCCTGCTTACCTGAACAAACACTGAGCATTTTCCTAACTCTCCCTGGACTCTGAGCAGTTGACGAAGCTAGTGTCCTGTTTTGTCCCACTTCACCCCCCCATCTCAGACAGGACCAGGCATTCCCATCCTGTGTACAGTCACAGGGAAGTTCACTCAGCTGCCCAGGCAAGCAGTCTGTGGTGCTTCAGGGGCCAGCGCCGTGTCCTTCCTATAGAGCTGGCTTAGAGCCCAACTTTGCCGCCTCCACCTCTCACCGTAGGCTTCCACTCTGTTCTCCCGGCATCTCCCTCAGTGCTCTCCTCTGGAGACCTGTTCGGCCTCATGGCCATTGGAGTGCTCAAGGCCAAGGTGCCTGTGGAAGAAGAAGGTGCTGAGATAGCCCAGACCAGTGTCCAGAGCCTGGTCTGTCTGCCTTGGGTGGAGTGTCCAGGGCAGGAAGGTGAGGGGAAAGTCAGGGTGAGGGTATTGGTGGGATGGATGGATCCTGACTAGATATGACAGATCAGCCTAATGTGAACTAGATTTGGTTTCTTTGGTTCCCCTACAATTCAGCCCCTCTGAGGGAAGGCACTGGGAGGGAAGTGTCTGTGGGTGACGGAGGGATTCTTGAGGAGACCCGGAAACCCCTAACTGCTGGACTGGGGTCAGGCTGAAATTAGGGCTCTGTTCCAGTGCAGCAGAGGGAATGTTTCTCCAATAAGGGTTTTGAGGATCTCCTCCTGGACACTCAGAAAAATCGGGGCATAACGTAGGTCCTACGTCTAAGGGAGAAGTCGCTCGGCTTGAGGAGATCTGGGTCCCACGGGCTGAAGTAACTAGGGTCCTCAGACAGAGGGGACTGGGGATCTTTTGGCTGATGTAGAATGTGCAGGGTGAGAAACCTTGGGATCTGTGAGGCTGAGGAAATCGGGGGTTTCTTATTAAGGGACTTTAAGTCTCTGACAGGCAGGACAATTAGGGTCTTGAGGAGGAAGTTTTAAGAGCTCCCAGGCGGAGGGATTCAGGGTCTGTGAGGTTGAGGAAATTTGGTATCTCTGCGGGTGGTATTTTTAGGGTGCCTCAGGCTGAGGGGAACTGGGCTTAATCTAGGTATTTGAGGGTCGCAGCACTAAGAGGTTTGGTGTTTCTGTGGGTGAAGGGACTTGTAATCCCTGAAGCTGACGAGACCAAGCCCCCTTCAGAATAGGACTCAGGTTACTCAAAGTTGACAGGATTTCGGACCTCCCACCCTGGAATTTGAAGCCATCAGGCTAAGGGTTTATGAGGGCTGGGCAGGGCGCGTTCCCGTCAGCCTCCCCGCTGTCCTGCCGCGCTGCCCACCGTGTCCCCAGGAGAGCTAGAGGTTAAGCGAAGTCCAGTCCTTCTGAGCTGAGGTGAAGTGAAGGGCCAGCAGCCGGCCTGTACCCTGTCAGGCACAAGCGACCAATCTGCGTTGTGACTGAGGCAGTCTGGCCAATAGGCGCCCGGAGGGTGCGGAGCTCGATGGATGCCCCGCCCCACCGCTCGGGGATTGGCTGCTCTGTGGGTGTGTCTGTCAAGCCTCCAGTGCGCAGGCGCAGTTTGGCTGGTTTGTTTGTTTTCATGCATGACCTCTTAGGCCTGGATCCTCAAGCGGCGGGTGGTCCTCAGACTGAATGTTTCTTTCCAGTGCCCTCAACTGGTATATCGGCTCCACCAGACTGTAACCGTGCTCCCGGAGTTTATCCTAGGAACACCTGTGCCCTACCTTATCAAATCCAGTTTAGTCAAGAACTCTTATGTGGTGAGTACTGCATTATTCAAGGGAAACGGTGTAATTAACTGCATTCTGATGAGACACAAGATAAACACCGTGTGGTCAAAGATTTAAACACAACGCATGGAATAAGGATGTTAGAAAAAACTTGGAGGATTTTTAACCCTAAAGTAGAAGTGGCACTGATGAGCCATCTGTATATTTAATGTAGGTATGAGAAGCCTTCAGAAATGAGGTATAAATAAAACCTCAAAGCCTTGCAAGTGTTTTCTGTAAGCCGAGGCATCGATCTGGAGGACTGTGGATCCACTGAGCTGAGTTTGCCTGACACCTACTGGCTTCACAAGATAAAATGGGGACACTGTTTCTGGCCCTTAGGTAGCTTTGCTCACAGAAAATTAATGTGATTTCTATGTATTGGAAGCAAAGCGACTGACTGTAGAATTAGTGTCAAGTGGTGTTTGGGAGTCTGGATGGAGAAATGTTACCAGAAAAGCGAGTTTACCTCTTGGTGGGTGTAGAGCCAGAAGGTGCAACCCAGCCAAAGCTCATGGGAAGGAAAAGTGTATTACTTGCAGAACTGTGGAGAACACCATGGAGCTTTCCAGAGCAGTGTCTCTGTAAACCACAAAGTTGGGTAAGCTTTAATCTATGAGTACAGGCATGTTCCGGCTTCTGTGATGACTCAGATGGTCAACAATCTCTGCATAGCAGAAGACCCGGGTTCAACCCATAAGTGTGGAAGATCCCAAGAGGAGGGCGGGGCAGTCCACTCCAGTATTCTTGCCTGGAGAATCCCATGGACAGAGGAGGCTGGTGGTCCATGGGGTTGCAAAGATTCAGACATGAGTGAATGACTAACAGTTTAACTTACAGGCATCTTCATTAAGGGTCTTGGGCTGTGGGAGACTCCAAGCTTCAGTTGATTGAAGTCTTGAGAGTCAGAACCAGTCATCATCAGCATCCCTTACATTCCAGCTGGTCTGGTATACATATAGATATCTATTCTTGATATAGATATAGATATCTATTCTTCTTCATATTCTTTCCCCTTATCAGTTCAATTCAGTCTCTGAATCACGTCTGACTCTTTGCAGCCCCATGGATTGTAGCACGCCAGGCCTACCTGTCTATTTGTAACTCCCGGAGTTTACCCAAACTCGTGTCCATTGAGTCGGTGATGCCATCCAACCATCTCATCCTCTGTTGTCCCCTTCCTCCTGCCCTCAATCTTTCTCAGCATCAGGGTACTTTGAAATGAGTCAGCACTTCACATCAGGTGGCCAAAGCATTGGACTTTCAGCTTCAACATCAGTCTTTCCAATGAACACTCAGGTCTGATTTCATTTAGAATGGACTGGTTGGATCCCCTTGCAGTCCAAGGGACTCTCGAGTCTTCTCCAACACCACAGTTCAAAAGCATCCATTCTTCAGCACTCAGTTTTCTTTATATTCCAACTATCCCATCCATACATGACCACTGGAAAAAACATTGCCTAGACTAGACAGACCTTTGTTAGCAAATAACATCTCTGCTTTTTAATATACTGTCTAGGTTGGTAATAACTTTTCTTCCAAGTAGTAAGTGTCTTTTAATTTCATGGCTGCAGTCACCATCTGCAGTGATTTGGGAGCCCCCCAAAATAAAGTCAGCCACTGTTTCCCCATCTATTTGCCATGAAGTGATGGGACCAGATGCCATGATCTTAGTTTTCTGAATGTTGAGCTTTAAGCCAACATTTTCATTCTCTTCTTTCACTTTCATCAGGAGGCTCTTTAGTTCTTCTTCACTTTCTTCCATAAGGGTTGTGCCATCTGCATTGCTGATATTTCTCCCAGCAATCTTGAATTTAGCTTGTGCTTCATCCAGCGTGGTATTTCTCATGATGTACTCTGCATAGAAGTAAATAAGCAGGGTTACAATATATAGCCTTGATATGCTCCTTTCCCAATTTGGAACCAGTCTGCTGTTCCATGTCTGGTTCTGACTGTTGCTTCTTGACCTGCATACAGATTTCTCAAGAGGCAGGTCAGGTGGCCTGGTAGTCCCATCTTTTGGGAATTTTCCACAGTTTATTGTGACCCACACAGTCAAAGGCTTTGGCATAGTCTATAAAGCAGAAATAGATTTTTTTCTGGAACTCTCTTGCTTTTTCAATGATCCAGTGGATGTTGGCAACTTGATCTCTGGTTTCTCTGCCTTTTCTAAAACCAGCTTGAAGATCTGGATGTTCACAGTTCACGTATTGTTCAAGCCTGGCTTGGAGAATTTTGAGCATCATTTTGCTAGTGTATGAGATGAGTGCAATTGTACAGTAGTTTGAGCAATCTTTGGCATTGCCTTTCTTCGGGATTGGAATGAAAACTGACCTTTTCCAGTCCTATGGCCACTGCTGAGTTTTCTAAATTTGCTGAAAGATTGAGTGCAGCACTTTCACAGCATCATCTTTTAGGATCTGAAATAGCTCAACTGGAATTCCATCACCTCTACTAGCTTTGTTTGTAGTGATGTCTCCTAAGGCTCACTTGACTTCACATTCCAGGATGTCTGGCTCTAGATGAGTGATCACACCATTGTGATTATCTGGTTCATGAAGATCTTTTTTGTACAGTTCTTCTGTGTTTTCTTGCCACCCCTTCTTAATATCTTCTGCTTCTGTTAAGTCCATACCATTTCTGTCCTTTACTGAGCCCATCTTTGTGTGAAATGTTCTCATAAGCATAAGTTTTAAGGTTGCTATTGCAGGGAATGGCCACAAGGCGTCAGGGCTTTTTCATGCCCAGTTGTGACTACCTTGAAAGTGAAAACTTTCAAGTTTTAACTCAAGACTGTAATTCAATATGGAATGTAGCTGAAGAAACACCCAAAAGCTTGTGTGTTCTTTCTGAACATTCTTATTTATTTATTTTAATAATTTTTTTTTATTTAGTGGCAGTGCCATGTGGCATGTGGGATTTTTAGTTCCCCAACCAAGTGTCAAACCGTTGCCCCCTGCATTTGAAGCACAGAATCTTAACCACTGAACTGCAGGGAAGTCCCCCTAAGCATTATTTTTTTTTAAAGTAACCTTTATTTCATATTGTAGTAACATTGATATACCATGTGTTGTTGGTGGCAGGTGAACCAAATGTATTTTCTTTTTGGTTGTTGTTCAGTTGCAGAGTCAGGTCTTTTTGTAGGAGCATTCCCTTTTCTACAGACCCTGTTATACTGGTAAGACATCCATTTGTATATACATAAGTGTACATAAATGTAAATATCTAGGTTCATAGACATGTAAATGTCCAGTTAGAGATATAAATGTCTAGGTACGTAGACATACAAATGTTTATGTGCATAGAAATATACATTCTAGGTACATAGATATATAAATACCTAGGTTCATAGAGACATAAATATCTATATACTTAAATATATAAATATATATGTACCTATAGACATAACTATCTATGGAAAACAGAAAAAGAGACACAGATGTACAGAACAGACTTTTTGACTCTGTGGGAGAAGGCGAGGGTGGGATGTTTTGAGAGAACAGCATCGAAACATGTATATTATCTAGGGTGAAACAGATCACCAGCCCAGGTTGGATGCATGAGACAAGTGCTCGGGCCTGGTGCACTGGGAAGACCCAGAGGGATCGGGTAGAGTGGGAGGCGGGAGTGGGGATCGGGATGGGGAATACATGTAAATCCATGGCTGATTCATTGCGGGGAGCGGCTTGAAAGAGCTGACTCTGGGAGCTGCCTTGATTGATTGTCGAGGGTCTGTTCGCAGACATAGCTCTCTGTCCCGCCACCCCTCTGAAATTTACTATCCAAGTTAACTCCTAACAGACCATTAGTGAGCCTTGAATGCACACAAGGTGCAGATAGATGGCTTTGCACGACTGCCCTTAAGATAAGTAGGATGCCTTTGGCGCCAGGAGAGAGCTCTGGTGATTGTTATCTTAAAGATGATGTACATGGAGAAGAATTTTCTTTGGGATGCCTCTCTTCTTGGTTTAGTATATATGTAACCCTGAGAAATAAAGAATCATCGTTGACTGCAGCGATCCTCTCGACCCCATCTGTTCTGTCTCCTTATTTCTTAGCCTAAAGGAACGCGTCGTGTTGCTCGCTGAAATCTTCCGGCTGGCCCGGCAAGTGGCGCCCAACGTGGGGCTCGACAAAAGTTCCTTGCGGCCGCTGCCCGTTGAAACTATTAAGGTAAGTAAGAGTGTATATACTTGTATATTGAGGGGCAGAAAAAAATATTGTCGAGAGTATAAACCATGGGACAAGATAATAGTCGTCAGTTGTTTGTACATATGTTACAGATAATGTTGAAGGATCGGGGAATGCAGGTTACTAAAACAAAATTGCAGACTTTTCTTAGTTTTGTTGAGGAAGTATGTCCCTGGTTTCCACAGGAAGGGACTATGAGTTTAGAGATATGGAAAAAGATAGGGAAACAGATTCAAACATATTATACTCTCCACGGACCTAATAAGGTTCCTGTGGAAACATTTTCATTATGGTCTTTAATAAGAGACTGCCTTGATTTTGAACATGAGGAAGGGAGTAAATTAAAACACATGCTCCCACCCAAAGAACCAATTTATGCTACTCCTAAAGTTTATGCTACTCCTAAAGGGAAAAGACCCACAAACTTTGAATTAGAATCTGCAAAACCTTTGAAGGAAAATGAGGGAACGCTGACTCCAGAGGATGAGGAAAGTTTAGAGAAACAGGCAGCTGCTTATCATAAGGATGATCATTGGGAATTACTTGTAACTGACAATTCGAATGTGCAGGCAGCAGCTGCCCCTCCGACAAAGGGTCTGGAGGCACTCATGCAGAAATTATTAATAACAATAAAGGAAGAAATAAAAAGGGAAGGTAGGGATGAAGGCGCTGGTGCAATCTCTACTGCGCCTCCTGCTTATGCACCCTCAACTATTGCTGGATTAGATCCTCCACCTATTTCCAAACCTGAAAATTTGTTGAATATAACTCGTGAATCACACAGTTTGTCCCCCTTGCAAAAGGCTATGCAACAGGCCCAAAGAGCTGGAGAAACTGTTCAGGGATTCTCCGCTACTTTCCCGGTATTCGAGCATGAAAACCAAAGGTATTATGAAGCTTTACCTTTCAAACAACTAAAGGAATTAAAAATTGCCTGTGGTCAATATGGACCTATGGCTCCTTTTACCCAGACCATGATAGAGAGTCTAGGAGGTCAAAATTTGCCACCTAGTGATTGGAAACAAATTGCAAGAGCTTGCTTATCAGGAGGGGACTATTTATTATGAAAATCAAAATTTACAGAACAATGTGGCCATATAGCTGAACTAAACCAGCGACAAGGGATCAATACTACATATGAAATGTTGGTAGGGGAAGGGGCCTACCAGAATACCAATGCTCAATTAAACTATTTGCCTAGAGCATATGCTCAAATTTCTAATGCTGCTCGGCAGGCTTGGAAAAAGCTCCCTTGCTCTAGTAATAAGACTGAGGAACTTTCAAAAATTCGTCAGGGGCCTGATGAACCATATCAAGATTTTGTGGCTCGTCTTCTTGAAGCAGTAGGTAAGATTATAGCTGATGAGCAGGCTAAAATAGTGCTTACTAAACAATTAGCCTATGAAAATGCAAATTCTGCCTGTCAGGCTGCACTTAGACCGTACAGAAAAAAGGGAGGTCTATCAGATTACATTCGTATATGTGCTAATATCGGACCTTCCTATATGCAGGGTATTACCCTGGCTGCAGCTTTACAAGGTAAAAGTATAAAAAAAGTATTATATCAACAGCAAATGAAAAATAAACGAGGATTACCTAGTAGAGGAAATGCTGGCTGTTTTGTTTGTGGCCAGCCTGGACATCGTGCTGCCTTTTGCCCCCAACAAGCCAATTCAGGGAATATAAAAACTCCTAATTTATGCCCTAGGTATAAAAAAGAAAGACATTGGGCAAAAGATTGTAAATCTAAAATTGATGTCCAGGGCCACCCACTTCCCTCGCAGTCGGGAAACTGGGTGAGGGGCCAGCCCCTGGCCCCGAAACAATGTTATGGGGCAATGCAGAAAAATCAGATGGTAAAAGGCGAGTTACAGACTTGTTCAGAGCCACCTCAGGGAGCGCAGGCTTGGACCTCTGTTCCTCCTCCTACACAGTACTGACTCCCGAAATGAGAATGCAGGCTCTGCCCACTGGGATATACGGCCCTTTGCCTGATGGAACTGTCGGACTTTTGCTTGGACATAGTAGCTCCACCATAAAAGGACTGTTCATAGCTCCTGGAGTAATTGATACTGACTATACAGGAGAAATCAAAATTATGGCCCATTCCCCACAATGCATTACCACCATAGCTAGTGGACAGCGTATAGCTCAATTGATATTGGTTCCTGCGGTGCAAACAGGAAAAGCATTGGCTTCCAGGAGAGAGAAAGGTGCCTTTGGATCCTCTGACGCCTACTGGGTCCAGGCAATAACTAATAATCGTCCTGAGTTCACGTTAAGAATAAATGGAAAGTTGTTTACAGGCATTCTGGACACAAGAGCTGATGTTTCTGTTATTGCTGAGAAACACTGGCCCCGAGAATGGCCTAAGCAGATAGCTATATCAACATTGCAAGGAATTGGTCAAACTAATAACCCTGAACAAAGTACAGAGCTGTTACATTGGACTGACCATGAGGGTCACAAAGGAGACATTAGACCTTATGTCCTCCCAAACCTCCCTGTAAATTTGTGGGGACGAGATGTTATGACTCATATGGGAGTATATTTATACAGCCCCAGTGATCAGGTTAGCAATCAGCTTTTAGATCAAGGGCTTCTTCCCACCTCGAGACTTGAAAGAAATAATCAGGGAACTGTTGCGCCTGTTCAGACAAAAAGGTTACCAAAAAAAAGTGGACTTGGGTATTTTTAAAAGGGACCTCTGATCCTCCTGTAATTCACGCAGATCCTATTACTTGAAAGTCTGAGGAGCCTGTGTGGGTTGATCAGTGGCCCCTTTCCAAAGAGAAAATTGACGCTGCCCAACAACTGGTGCAGGAACAGTTAAAATTGGGACATATTGAACAGTCTAATTCACCTTGGAATTCGCCCATTTTTGTTATTAAGAAAAAATCTGGGAAATAGAGGCTTTTGCAGAATCTGCAAAAGGTTAATAAAACTATGGAAGTCATGGGAGCATTACAACCAAGATTGCCTTCTCCCATGGCTATTCCTAGGAATGCCCACATAATAATTCTAGATTTAAAAGACTGCTTTTATACTATTCCTCTAGCACCTCAAGATTGCCCTCGATTTGCTTTTAGTGTTCCTTCTGTTAATTTTTCCCAACCAATGCGTAGGTATCATTGGAAAGTTTTGCCACAGGGTATGGCCAATAGCCCCACCTTGTGCCAAAAGTTTGTTGCAGCAGCATTACAAAAAACTCGGACAAAATACTCCGATGCTTATATTCTGCATTACATGGATGATATACTGCTAGCGCATATTGATAAAGAGTATTTATTAGCAGTTTATGCCTTCATAGAACTTGCCTTAAAAGCAGTAGGGCTAATAATATCCAAAGAAAAGGTGCAAACCTTTCCTCCTTATTCCTATCTTGGCTTTCGTTTAGAAAGAGAAACATTTAGAGTTCAGCCCATTGCATTACGAAGAGATAATCTGAAAACACTTAATGATTTTCAAAAGTTGCTCGGAGACATTAATTAGATTAGACCCTACCTACATCTTGCTACATACGAATTGAAGCCTCTTTTTGATATCTTAAAGGGGGATAAAAATCCTACCTCCCCACGCAGCCTCACAAAAGCTGGAGAGCGAGCTCTTCAGAAAGTAGAAACTGCCTTATCACAGCAGCACTCCAGTTACTGTGACTATGAAAGGCCTTGGGGACTTTATATTCTTGCCTCAAAACATTCACCTACCGGTGTGTTGTTTCAAGATAATCCTCTAAGGTAGATTTATTTATCAGTCTCTCCCCTACGGGTGTTAAGTCCTTACCATGTTCTTGTAGCCAAAATAATAGCAAAAAGAAGACAGGAATCTGTGACCTATTTGAGAAGAGATCCCCACTTTATTTGTATTCCTTTTTCAACTAAACAGCAACTATGGCTCTCTCAATTTTCTGATGATTGGGCAATTGCGCTTGCACAGTATGCAGGGGAAATTAAACAACATTACCCTGCTAATAAATTGTTACAATTTGCACAGCTGCATCAGTTTATTTTTCCAAAAGTCGTGCAGCGATGCCCTTTGAAAAAGGGGACAACTGTCTTTACTGATAGATCTTCCAATGGCATAGCCAGTTTGGTAATCGAAAATGAATCTTATTATTGTCAAACCTCATATTCATCAGCTCAAAAAGTAGAGCTTTTTGCAGTACTCCAGGCTCTGCAACGTGTTCCTCAAGGTTTTAATTTATACTCTGACAGTCATTATGTTGTCAGAGCTCTCTCAGTCATTAAAACAATACCCCTCATTGGAGCTGCAAAGGCCTCTATTCAAACCTTGTTTTTAAAAATTCAAAATCTCATTCGAGCCCGAACTCATCCTTGCTTTTTTGGGCACATACGTGCTCACACTGCCCTTCCTGAGCCTTTAGCGGCTGAGAATGCTCTGGCTGATGAAGTCACCCGTACGGTATGTTATTCTTCCTTAACCCTTACCTCTGCAGCACAAGCCTCTCATGCAATACACCATCAGAATAGCAATTCATTACGGCTGCAATTTGAAATTTCTCGGAAAGCCGCTCGTCAAATTGTAAAAGCTTGTCCTACTTGTCCACAATTTTTTGTGCTCCCAACATATGGAGTCAATCCTCGGGGTTTACTCCCCAATGATTTGTGGCAAATAGATGTTACACATATTTCTGATTTTAAAAAATTAAAATATGTGCATATTACTATTGATACTTTCTCTGGGTTTATCATGGCCACACTTCAATCTGGAGAGGCTAATAAACATTGTATTCAGCATTGCTTACAGAGTTTTTCTGCTATGGGCCTACCTAAATGCATCAAAACAGACAATGGCCCTGGATATGTTGGCCGCAATTTTCAAACCTTTTGTGCCCAGCTGCACATCGTACACAAGACTGGAATCCCATATAATCCACAGGGCCAAAGAATTGTTGAGCGGGCACATCAAACCCTTCAGCACCAACTGAAAAAATTAAAAAGGGGGAGTTTGTATGCTATTACGCCTAACAATCTTCTTAGTCATGCTTTGTTTGTTTTAAATTTTCTGAGCCTCAATAAAAATGGAAAATCAGCAGCTCAACGTTTTTGGCACTATGATAATAAAAAGGCACGGCCATTAGTCAGGTGGAAAGACCCGCTAGAAGGCAGATGGCATGGGCCGGATCCAGTTCTAATATGGGGGAGAGGTCATGTTTGTGTTTTCCCGCAGAATGCCGAAGCGCCGCGCTGGCTCCCGGAAAGGTTGGTACGCACGGCAGAGGAGAGCACTGGAGGAGCGAATGAGACAGCTCACAATCCAGGAGATGGTCCCGCTGCCGACAGCTCAGCAGATACAGGCACTATTACAGATGGCGTGTGAGAATGCTTCCAACCCTTCCCCTGCCTCTCCTACTAGTATATTAATTTCATTATTACTTCTTTTAAACCAGATAAGTTCCATGGAAGCCAGTATCTTCTGGGCGTATGTTCCTGATCCCCCTCTTTTACAGCCTGTTGGATGGGAAATGAGTTTTGTTCCTGTGTATGTGAATGACACAATACTTTTGGGGGGGTTTTCTGATAAGCATATTTTTCCACAGAATGCCAGTATTTCTTATACGGGATCCTCTTCACAATTACCAATGTGCTTTTTCCGAAATCATAATGTTTCAGGTTGTCTCACTGTTACAGATGTTGGATATTCTGATTACAGCACTGGCTGGAGTGTGGATATTCCTGGTGTGACCAAGCTCACAGGGCATGCACAGAGACGCAACGGGACGGGACCCCAGGATATCCCATTCTGTGGCCTGGGGCATGAAGGGAAACATATAGCGGTGCCATGGAAACTCTGCGGGAATGAGACTGCTACGGTGTATTCTATTCCTAACAGCACGCACTCACTGTGAGACTGGTCGCCAGACTCAGAGAGAAACCCTGGAAAGGAAAGTAACAGACAGTTTGCAGCGAGAATTTGGAATCTTGGCGGCACCCTTGTTTATCAAACTGAGGTCTGGAAGTTGCTGGCCGCTTTTGAAACAAGCGGATCCTTCATGCAGACTGGAGAAAAGGTTAAAGGTGGACTTTTTTGGAATGCAACTTGGAGATATCCTCGGGCTTGTGTACCTTATCCATTTATGATTATTGCTGGTTCTGTAAATCTTACTAAAAATAATAGTCAATATTATATTCATTGTTTTAATTGTACCCTAACCAATTGCATTCGAGGAATAAGAAATAATTCTGGAGTCTTGATAGTTAAACAACCACCTTTTGTTATGTTGCCTGTAAATCTTACTGAGCCTTGGTATGAAGAGTCAGGGCTTGAGCTGTGAAATAAGGTGCGTACAGCCCTTGCTAGGCCACGAAGGGGGATAGGATTAATAATTCTAAGAGTAGTAACGCTTATAACTTTGATTGCTTCTGCAGTTACTGCTTCTGTATCTTTAGCTCAATCTGTGCATACTGCTAGCATTGTAGACGATTTGGCAAAAAATACTTCCAAAGCTTTAGGGATTCAAGAAGATATAGATAGAAAATTAGAGGATAGACTAAATGCGCTTTATGATGCAGTAAGATTTTTGGGAGAAGAAGTGCAAGGGTTAAAGCTAAGAACAAAAATTAGATGTCATGCTAACTATCATTGGATTTGTGTTACACCAAAAATTTATAATGATACTGAAACTCCTTGGGACAGAGTGAAATCACATTTAGATGGTATTTGGCATAATGAAAACATTTCCTTAGATCTATTACAACTTCATCAGGAAATTCTTGATATAGAAAATGCTCCTCGGGCTAGTATGGATTTGGCAGAAAATGCTGAAGAGTTTGTTAACAGTTTGTTTTCCAATTTTCCTTCAATAACCTCACTTTGGCATCTTTTTTCAGGGGTCGTGGCCATGCTTCTGGTATTAGCGCTTTTTGTGTGCATTACTCCTTGTATCATAAAGAAATTTGTCAAAGAGCTGTGGGACATCAAGGCTGTCCTACACAGTAATTATTTACGCCAAAAGAATCAGGCGTGCCATTTTATTAAATAAAAGAGGGGGAGCTGCGGGGAGCGGCTTGAAAGAGCTGACTCTGGGAGCTGCCTTGATTGATTGTCGAGGGTCTGTTCGCAGACATAGCTCTCTGTCCCGCCACCCCTCTGAAATTTACTATCCAAGTTAACTCCTAACAGACCATTAGTGAGCCTTGAATGCACACAAGGTGCAGATAGATGGCTTTGCACGACTGCCCTTAAGATAAGTAGGATGCCTTTGGCGCCAGGAGAGAGCTCTGGTGATTGTTATCTTAAAGATGATGTACATGGAGAAGAATTTTCTTTGGGATGCCTCTCTTCTTGGTTTAGTATATATGTAACCCTGAGAAATAAAGAATCATCGTTGACTGCAGCGATCCTCTCGACCCCATCTGTTCTGTCTCCTTATTTCTTAGCCTAAAGGAACGCGTCGTGTTGCTCGCTGAAATCTTCCGGCTGGCCCGGCAATTCATGTCAATGTATGACAAAAACCATTACAATATTGTAAATTTATAGCCTCCACTAATAAAAATAAATGAAAAAAAAAAGAATTCAATTTGTTGTAAACCATGGGCCCCACCCAAACCCAATTAATCAGAAAATTTTGAAGTGGGGCCCTGCAATTCATGTTTTCTAAGCAAGATTTTCAGTTGATTGTGATGCACATGAAATTTTAGAACCTCAGTGGCTGTTTTTTAAAGTCACCTTGGAAAGGGAACCCTCTTACACTGTTGGTGGGAATGCAAACTAGTATAGCCGCTATGGAGAACAGTGTGGAGATTTCTTAAAAAACTGGAATTAGAACTGCCATATGACCCAGCAATCCCACGTCTGGGCATACACACTGAGGAAACCAGATCTGAAAGAGACATGTGCAACCCAATGTTCATCACAGCACGGTTTACAATAGCCAGGACATGGAAGCAACCTAGATGCCCATCAGCAGATGAATGGATAAGGAAGCTGTTGTACATATACACCATGGAATATTACTCAGCCATTAAAAAGAATTCATTTGAATCAGTTCTAATGAGATGGATGAAACTGGAGCCCATCATACAGAGTGAAGTAAGCCAGAAAGATAAAGACCAGTACAGTATACTAACGCATATATATGGAATTTAGAAAGATGGTAATGATAACCCTATATGCAAAACAGAAAAAGAGACACAGATGTACAGAACAGAATTTTGGACTCTGTGGGAGAAGGCGAGGGTGGGATTTTCGAGAGCACAGCATCAAAATATGTATATTATCTAGGGTGAAAGAGATCACCAGCCCAGGCTGGATGCATGAGACAAGTGCTCAGGCCTGGTGCACTGGGAAGACCCAGAGGAATTGGGTGGAGAGGGAGGTGGGAGGGGGGATCGGGATGGGGAACACATGTAAATCCATGGCTGATTCATGTCAATGTATGACAAAACCCACTACAATATTGTAAAGTAATTAGCCTCCAACTAATAAAAATAAATGGAAAAAAAAAAAGAAATATACATTCTAGGTACATAGATGTATAAATTCCTAGGTTCATAGAGACAGAAATATCTATACACAAGACATATAAATACATATGTACATATAAACATAACTATCTATGTATATATAGATATAAATATCTATTATAGATACATATAGGCATAGATATCTATATACATAGACATGTAAATATCTGTATACACGGAGGATGGTTACATAGTGGGCAATGAAGGAGACCACCTTATAGACAACATAAGTGATACAGATAGTGGCATTTATAAGAGCATACTAGGAGAGAGAAACATAAACAATTTCAAACAAAGAGAACACAGCTAAGCAAGATGCATGTGACTAGTTTTAATCTGAGGGCACTAAACCAACAAGTCCACAGGGGGTCAGTAGATGAAGGCAAAGTCTGGAAGGGTGAGATAGTGAAAACAAGTTAAATGTTTCACCTTTGTTTACAAAGCATACCTTATAAATTTTTGGATTCATACTTGTTACCTCCTTAAGTAAGTATCATCCTATATATCCTCATATGCCCATATCCAAACTGTTTCAAAGAAAATCAAGCATAACTCCAACTTGTTGCAACTCTATTTAGTCAACTGTTGCAATTTCATGAAAAAGACAATTGTGATTCTTTTGTATAGACCAGTAATGGTTAGGATTTCTGTGTTTTTTTTTTTTTTTTTTTTTTTAGGGTCCTTAGAGATCATTTAAAATTTCAACACTTCTCCCTGCTTCACCTTGTTCTGGTTCAATTGACATTGGAAAAGTTATGGAAAGAGTGTTTAATATAATCTGAACTCACCAGGTATCTATTGTTTGGTGTACATAAAGATCTGAGAAGTAGACTTCGATGGATGTAAAAATAAATATTGTGGATATAGAACATAATTAGAAATTGCGAGAGTCATTTGACCAGAGAGCAATCACAATGGATCCGCTTCATCTCCCACACCCATGAGGACAAGTTTATCTTGGTAATAATATCAGCAACTGAAGAGTTAAAGTGTTGAAAAGTTGTTGCTAAACCATAAGACGCTGGAATTCTTGGCCTCCGGAGGAGACAAATTCAATCCAGGGCCAGAGACGAGGCTGGATCGCTCACAGCTTTTGTGTAATAAAGTTTTATTAAAGTATAAAGGAGATAGAGATAGCTTCTGACATAGGTATCAGAAGGGGGCAAAAGAGTACACCCCTCCTTGTCTTTAGCTGTATGTTATATAGTCACTCACAGTCTGTTAATGAAAAGAAAGGAGTGTCATAGAATTTAGAATGGCACCAGCTAATTCATCCCTGGCCATAAAACGATTGACTTGAATCTTGTAGCAGGGCAGAATACCAACAAATAGTTTCATTTACATAGATTAGGGGAACAATACCTGAGTAAGTAGGTTGGGCCATTTGGCAGAACCAATTTGGAGATAGAATCT
Organism: Cervus elaphus; assembly: GCF_910594005.1. Lineage (NCBI taxonomy): Eukaryota > Metazoa > Chordata > Mammalia > Artiodactyla > Cervidae > Cervus > Cervus elaphus. The sequence continues at coordinate 97,198 of NC_057826.1, read as the reverse complement.
GGGGTACATTAACATAGCTTAAGACAACATTTCCATAAGAAAAAGCAATGTATTGGTTAACTCAAGGTTTGAGAGTAGTTAGCTTCAGGAGAAACCAGGTGTCAGGGCAACACAGCATTTTCAGAGAAACCTCCTTTTAAATTTGTATAGAGAAGAAAAATATCGCTGGTTTTCTTCCTCCTGCCGCTTAAGAGAAATAAAATTGTCTGGCACTTGCAGCCTCTTTTCTCCATTTGGAGACCCCTGGCCTTCCTGCCTGTTACCCTCTCAGTGTTATCACTGTGAAAAATGATTATGAAAAGAAATCTATGGAATGTTTTCATAGATAGGATGCAACTTTCCAAGAGGCTTTAAATTTCAGGTGAATGTTTTATTATTTGAAATCTTGAGTGGATTACAGACTCTGTAAGTTTTACAGACTGTTCAAAGTTACATTCTATCCCATCCCGGAATGAATCCATTACCTTTTGGTTCATGCACTTGTGACACACTTCATCAGCTTAGAGAAAATCTGTGTTGGAGAGTGTTCTAAACCAATGTGTGTGTATCAGCTGCAGGTCTGACAAGAAACACTCACTCTCATGTTGTTGTAGTTGCTGTTCAGTTGCTAAGTTGTGTCTGACTCTTTGTGACCCCATGGACTGCAGCACGCCAGGAATCCCTGCCCATCACCAACTCCTGGAGATTGTTCAAACTGCTGTCCGTTGAATCAGTGATGCCATCCAACCATCTCTTCCTCTGTCATCCCCTTCTCCATTTGCCTTCAGTCTTTCCCAGCATCAGGGTGTTTTCCAGTGGGTCGGCTCTTCACATCAGGTGGCCAAAGGATTGGAGCTTTGGTTTCAGCGTCAGTCCTTCCTATGAATGTTGAGGACTGAGTTCCTTTAGGATGGACTGGTTTGATCTCCTTGCAGACCCAGGGACTCTCAAGAGTCTTCTCTAGCACCACAGGTCAAGAGCATTAATTCTTCAGTGCTCTGCCTTCTTTGTGGTCCTGTTGCAGGAAGGGGGACCCCTTCCAGGGCCCGAAACTGGGTTCTTGTCTAACACTCGGAAATGAATTGTCCGAGGAGACACATGCTGACAAAGCAAGAGATTTTATTGGGAAAGGGCACCCGGGTGGAGAGCAATAGGTAAGGGAACCCAGGAGAACTGCTCTGCCGCGTGGCTCACAGTCTTGGGTTTTATGGTGATGGGATTAGTTTCCGGGTGGTCTTTGGCCAATCATTCTAATTCACAGTCTTTCCTGGTGGCGCACGCATCGCTCAGCCAAGATGGATGCTAGCAAGAGGGATTCTGGGAAGTGGACGGACCGGTAGTGTCTCCTCTCGATCTTTCCCGAACTCTTCCGATCTTTCCCGAACTCTTCCAGCTGGTGGTGGCCTATTAGTTCTGTATTCCTTATCAGGATCTCCTGCCATAAAACAACTCATGCAAATGGTTACTATGGTGCCTGGCCAGGGTGGGCGGTTTCAATCAGTGTGCTTCCCCTAACAACTCCCCCCTGAGAGACTTCATACTCAAGATGCTTCTTGGGAATTGGGGCGGAGGTCTCTTTTTTTCTGTAACTTTTTCCTGCTGTGCCTGGGCGTAGGCCTGCCTAGCAGAGCAGAAGTCTCTCTATACCTGACCTAAGTTGGGGTGTTTTATATCTGAAACCAGCTTTTACTCTTGTAATAACAGCAACTTAGTTTGAAACTGTCAGCGCCTCTCAGAGGTAAAATAGACAGGGGCCAAACAGGAGACCTAACAGGATGGTCATCACTGGTCCCCAGAAACAAGAGGCACTGCTGGGATGATTGGCTGGTGGTCAAGCAACAGAGCTGTGTTCTAAGAATCTTATGTTTAGTCTGAAGTTACCATCTTTCACCTGGGTGGGGGCTCTAGTTCTGTAGAAGAACTCAAAAGACATTGTTATGCATATATATATATATATATATTTTTTTTTTTTTTGAGTAGGAACCAGGACCCGTCTCAAGGCTGTACCACCATTTGATTGTTTCCCCTCTGTTTCTGTATTTTTTTTCCTTCTCTGATTGGCAATTCTTTGAATCTACCTTTTGGAACTCAGGGAAGGTCAAGGAGGCTGAATAAAGCCTATATTTTACAGTACAGCAGATCTGTACTCTAGAGTCGCCAACCCTCAGAGTCCTGTTCAGTTTTATTTAGGGAACAGGGCAACTATGACTGTGATAAGTTTTTGTCAAAATGGGGCATAGGACTGCCTCAGCTTGGAGAAGAGACACTGAATTGGAAGTATTCCTGAGTTCCAAGTCTTAGATCTGAGCCTTGTATGATTAAAATCTCAATCCCTTGGTCTGCCATTTTGTTGTAACATACCCAGTTAGTAGTAGCTAGAGAAGGGATAACTGGAGTTTTAATAGACAAAGTAAATCTCTTTCTTTTAGAAGAATAGACCTGAAATCTAGTCTGGACCTGGCACTTCAGGGAGACTTGTAGCCAGGTGGCCAGTTGCCTAGTTTTATAAAAATTAAGGTAGAAGTTACTAGCTTCCAGCAGACATTGTTTTGAGAATGGAGGCATCTAAGCCTGACACGACTCAGAAAACTCAAGTGTTTAGCAATACAATGTCTAATCTGAAATTACACCCATAGTAACACCTGGTTATTTCCCAGGATGTCTGAACCATAACTGAGTACTCTATTTTGACTTTTAATTATAAAATTTTTTCTTTAATAGCCAAAGCAGATGGCACCATTAATGATGTTAGTGTTTTTCTAGGTATGAGAAGATGCAAGAATTGGGACTCATAAAATCTCTTGAAAAGATCTAACTATCTGAAGGCCTGTTCTGTCAGTTTTCCCAGAGCACGGAACACCTCATTCTTGATCTTTACCCTGAACTCCTTTCAGGGCCGTTGGAAGTCAGCAGTTGCAGTGGCCATGATAGAATCGCTGTAGATGTAGATGGCAAGTGTCAGTCTTTAGTTGGCAAAGCCCCTTTTTGCTCACAAACTTGACCACGACTTTGAGGGGGGCATTTTATGACCATTTTATCTCATGGTGCTGAGAATGTCCATTCTCAGGTTTGGCAAAGATTTTGTCGACTGGCCTCTCAATGGGCTGTTACTGGATTAGGCCATAAAACAGTATCTAAAATTCTCTGGACCACCTGTCTTACTAGCCTCTTGGTCCAGGAAAACATTCCCTCTTGTTGCTTTTTTTCATATCTAGAGTTACACTGTCATCATCATCGATTTCATAAGGAACTATATATTATTCTATCAGAGGCCTCAGTCACACATTTGGCACTGTAAGAAATAGCAATTCTGTAAAACAGGTGAAATACAAAGAACGTAGCCAGCAGTATTAGTAAAGTCACAAGTAAGACCTAAGATGTAGCCCAGTATACCTCAGGTCATCTGACTTAGTCTACTCTGTACGAATCTTTATCTTTCAGGGAAATTATACATTGGCACTACCATCTATAAGGCACACAGCCCAGTTTTCTAGTGTTACTAGACTGATTATCTTTAGTATGATTTAATTGTTTTTAACACAGAGGAGACTTTAAACCTAAATTACCATAGCCTAGTGTTATCTATATAAATCTATCTCATAATTGTGGGAGATTTTTTTTTTTTTTTTGCTAAAACCTTTTTTGTTGCTCTGATTGAGCTTGAGGAATAGAAAAAGGCTCAAATTTATAGCCAGAGTCAGAGTAGGCATTATTAATTGGCCCAGTAAGGGGATCCCATCTGGTAGTATCATAGTAACCTGAATATGACTATAATTTTTCTAAGTAAATTTCTTCAGGGCCAACCAGTTAGAGTCTTGTAGTAGAGAAATTTACCAAGGTAACCCAGAGCTAGACACATATAATTGGCCACAAACCCAACAATTGGATTGATTTTTAAAACTAGCATAGTATCAGGCCTATGATAGAAAAGCATTTGATTTATATACAAAGGTCTAAGAAGTCAAGAGAACACTATAAACGATCATACGAATCAGGTCCGGTATCTTGGACAAACTGTCTACCTCTAATGTCGTTGTCTTCTCATCCTGGTGTACTGTAGTTTTTCTTGTTTGAGCATCATTTTAAGGTGAGATCAGGTCAGCTGTCTTCTCTATAGACCAATCCAGTGTAAGGGCCTTTGGAAATGGGAATTAATCTAAGAGTTAATTTCCCTTCAGTTTTATTCTGTATGAGCTAGTTAAGAGTACCTGATAAAAAGTCTTTCCATCCAGGTTGGAGACAGTCTCTTAAATTATGTCTTTTTTCAGTCTTGGTTGCAGGTCATGAGGCATCTGATCTTCGTCCAAAGATAGATTACTGAGACAAGCTTCAGAAACAAACTTTTACATTAATATCACATAACAGAATTGATCATAGACTTTTTATTTTGCTGAAACACTTATAGGATCTCAGACTGAACTTTTAATATAAAACAGGACTGGGAAACTCACGCCAAAGGCTTATCACAGATTTTGCCTAACAAATCTAGGTGAACTCTTTTCTTTTAAGGTCTCAAAAATTCCTTGAGATTTTTGTACCTGTTAGTGAGATAACCTTTTTAGCTTATTTGATAAACTTACTGGAAACTTAAGAGTTTTAAATTTCTGGGGGAGTCAGATAGAGAGAAAATACAATTGTCTTGTTTATAATGTGTAATTTTACCAAATTATTTTTATAATTAGTTTAAGAGGAAGGTTTTTTCTGTTCCCGGAAAACACACAATTTAAACCTGTAATTTCTCAGATAGAAACCATAAAAGTTATAAGCATATTCGCTGGTTCATTCAGTCCTTTGTTAACTTTTGTGACGTCATCAGGTTTTTCATCAGAATACCAAGACATATCAAAATGTTAAGAACTCTATATAATTTCTAGGATATCTGTATTAGTAACTTTTTATACATTATAACATGAGTGGATTTATTACTCATTTGATAATCTTTTTTATGTAATTTAACTAACCAAATAAACAGTTTAATATCTCTCTTTGGGATGTTTCAGGGGCCCTCTGAAACACCCCAAAGTTAGCTAGATGTCAAAGAAACTTCAAAAGAATTCGATTTAGGAAGTTTTATCGAAAAGAACAATTGAAAGCTTTAGAACATTTGGTCAGATTCAGTCAATGTTGATGGGTGTATCATTTAGCTTATTGATATGTCACAATGGGCACAAATACCAAGGCTCAAGGTCTAGTGAAAGTCAGCTCCGCCATCTTGGACCTAATTGGCTCTAAGCAGTTTTTTTACAACCATGTCATTCCTAATAAAATCCACTTATCTAACTAATTGTAATCTAATTTTAGAAAATCCTGATCATGCATAACTCTTTTTAGTATTTTTTCATACTTTTTTACTGAAATCACTCTTCCTGCTTTCTTTTAGCAACCAAGAGCTAACTTTTATATTAGCATTTTATAGATTGGTGAGCATAAATACCAGTGATAATTTCTAAAACCCTTGCTTTTTTAAAAACATTTTAGGATGGCATCAAACATTATTTATTTATAGTCCCAAATCTCTTTAGTTTTTCTGTAAAAAGAAATCAGTGTTTAGTAGTAAGTGTTTCAAAATCTTATTTTATTTGGAAATGACCTAATTATTTAATAGACTTTCAATACTTAGTTTAGCACAACCCTTAGAAATTCAAGTGACACCAATCTGGGGAGACTATTGTAGACAGATATTTTTAAAGAATAATTATTCTTAATAGAGTTTATATATAAACTCATACCTCATTTACATTTTTTAGAAGTTTTTTCACTCGAGGTAATTTCTTTGTTGACAAACTTATAATAGGTATAATATTTAACTTATATTAAACCTAGGTACAATGAAAATATTTTACTTCATGTTAATTACTCTAAGACATGTCTATATTAGATAGGTCAACAAAAAACATTAATATCAGGTATTTAATACTGAATATTTTCCAGTTCACCTGAACCTGGAATTTATTGTTTAATTTAGAATTATTTGATTTGTAAGCGCTTACCTTTTTTAAGCCAATTAAATAGAGCTCATTTACAAATTAACCTAAAAATATTACCCAGAGACAAAAACATACCAAGACATATTTAGACAGACACACTGTAAGATCTCGCTTTATTTTTTAAGTTTGGCCATGAATTAGATATTACAATATAAAATTTACTAGTTTATAAAATAAGCTGAAATAAATAACATTTTTAAAGGCTTTTTTCTTTTTTTTTTTTTTCAGTCTCAGGAGTTAGAGATGGTCTAGATAAGTGTTCCTGAGAGCCCTGGTCTCAAGGCACAGGGAAAGAAAATCAAGCTCTAACAAAATGGTGGCAGGTCTAAATGGTAGCCAAACAAAGCAAAATGGCCATCACAAATCACAACACAGAACAGAGTTAAAACACACACATATAAACCTGGCAGTCCTCATCAGACACTCTCTTAAATACAAGAATACAGTCTCTCAGAAAACCTTTTATAGAGACACAAAACTTCAGATGTCTTCAAAGATTTCAAAAGGAGGAAAGGAAGCCAGGTTGAAAGAAGGGGGAGGAGGCGGGAAAGGGGGGCAAAAGGGGTGGCCTTACAGACGTCTCTTGCCACCTACAGACGCCCAGGCATTACGGGACTTTTCCCTGGGCTTCCAGAAAAGGGAGGACTGGAACTCGGCCCTACCAGAAACCAGACCAGAAAATTCGAGTTCTCTGCCAAGAGGAGGTGATCAGTCTCCAATCCTCAGCTCAAGCTGAGGCCCTTCGACCAGATTCCTGCGTCCAGGACCGGGGGACTAGAAAAACGGGAAGGATAGGAAGGGCTAAGGAGAGGAAAGAGAGAGGGAAGGGGAGGGAGGTCAATAAAGTCTCTTGTTTCTTACCGGTCGGGGCACTCTGGCCAGTTGTCCGCGTCAGGAGGAGACCAGGGACAAAAGGGTCCCAGTTGCGGCCGCTGGGTCTGGTCCATTGGCAGGCAAGCTGGCCCTTGAGTACCCCGAGTGGTCAGAATGTCAGTCTCAGCGAAGAAGATGTCCCTTCGTGGTCGCCATTTGTTGCAGGAAGGGGGACCCCTTCCAGGGCCCGAAACTGGGTTCTTGTCTAACACTTGGAAATGAATTGTCCGAGGAGACACATGCTGACAAAGCAAGAGATTTTATTGGGAAAGGGCACCCGGGTGGAGAGCAATAGGTAAGGGAACCCAGGAGAACTGCTCTGCCGCGTGGCTCACAGTCTTGGGTTTTATGGTGATGGGATTAGTTTCCGGGTGGTCTTTGGCCAATCATTCTAATTCACAGTCTTTCCTGGTGGCGCACGCATCGCTCAGCCAAGATGGATGCTAGCAAGAGGGATTCTGGGAAGTGGACGGACCGGTAGTGTCTCCTCTCGATCTTTCCCGAACTCTTCCGATCTTTCCCGAACTCTTCCAGCTGGTGGTGGCCTATTAGTTCTGTATTCCTTATCAGGATCTCCTGCCATAAAACAACTCATGCAAATGGTTACTATGGTGCCTGGCCAGGGTGGGCGGTTTCAATCAGTGTGCTTCCCCTAACAGTCCTACTCTCACATCCGTACATGATTACTGCAAAAACCAGTAGCTTTTACTCTCACATATGGGATATCAAATTTGTTTTTACATATTGCCTGCTATATTTAGGCTCTTTGTTCATACTTCATGTACCCATGTAGTGTTGTATTTAAATCCAGTTTGAAACAGAGCTTTGTTTGAAGAACGTTTTGCCCACCAGCAGCGTTCTATTCTCACCAGCACCTCTTACCGTGGTGTGACATCTCAAAACTCAGAAACTCTTACATGTGATATGAATATCAATTTCATTTTAGGAGAGTTTAAACAGAGAAGTGACAAAATCAGGGTGCCTATTTTATCAGGTTTCTCCAGGCAGAAAATTGAAGCTTGATGTGGTTCAGTTGCTCAGTCGTGTCCAACTCTTTGCAACCCCATAGACTGCAGCATGCTGGGCTTCCCTGTCCTTCACCATCTACCAGAGTTTGCTCAAAGTCCTGTTCATTATGTTGGTGATGCTCTCCAACCATCTCATCCTCTGTCATCCCCTTCTCCTCCTGCCCTCAGTCTTTGAAATTGAAATTGTTAGAAGGCAGAGTTCATACAGCTTATGGGCTCCTTGACTCCATTTTTTTCTTGCAAGAATTTTCTTATGTATTTTTTCAAGTGTGACCTTTCATTCATATAATAGCAAATAACAGAATTAGAAGAAACCAATTTGAAACAACAGATCGTTTCTCTCCTGACAATCTGAACACAAAGGAACCAGTGGGAACCGCAAAGATCTGGGGGCCAAGCTTTTAAGAATATTTTAGGTTGGCAAATACTAACTAGTATGCTTTCCATTTCAACAATTTTTATTCTGATAAAGAGTATCCTTTTCTAGAAGGCTTCCAGTGTGGCTGCCTCCTGCTGGAAGCATGGGAGAAGGAATCAGGTCACTTTCTGTCTGTCTTTACAAGACACTGGACTCAACTCTAAGAAATCCCTGGATCTTCCCTGGATCCTGACCACCACATGGCGAAAGATACTGGTGACAGTTTTGTTTTGCCTGTTAAAGTGTTTAATGGCAAAGATTCTTTTGGTTTCCTGATGTGGGTGACATGTGGGGCCCAGTGATGATTTTTTCTTTAAGAAACTTACTTGCCAGTTCCCACATGAGGGTGAGGCCCCTGTCCAATGATGAGATACCTGTGCCTCCAGGAGAGCAACTTTACTCTAGTTTAAACCTGGCCAAGTTCTGTCTGCATGGTAGATTTAGACCTCTCTGTCTTGTCTAGGACTTTCTGTGGTTGCTTACATGGTAAACAATCTGCATGCAGTGCAGGAGGACTGGGTTCATCTCTGGATTGGGAAGATCCCACGGAGAAGGGAATGGTAACCTAGTCCAGTATTCTTGCCTGCAGAATCGCATGGATAGAGGAGGCTGGAGGGCTACAATCCATGTGGTCACAAACAGTCAGACATGTCTGAAGGATGATCACTTTGACTTTTCAATCCTGTCTGCACTGATTATGTTTAGACAAGACTGTTTGCTTTCTGCAATGAGAATATTGACACCTGACCATGTTCTGTGTGCACGAGGACGTGGAGACCTAGGTGCGGACTGGGCCTGGCCTCCGTCCTGGCAAACTCCGTGCCTGTGTCTGAATGTCAGTGCTCAGAGGTCTGGGGCCTGGAGCTGAGGTGGGCTTCTCTGGGTAATGTGCCCTCCTCTGAGTGGGGTTCCATGGACCTCCCAGGGGCCAGTGCTGCAGTAGGGCTCTTAGTCTTTCCTCCTGCCAGGGTCACCTGCCCTGAGGCTTATGGAGACTCCTCAGGTGGGCTACTTGGTAATTATTCCAGTTTTTCAGCGCATTCAGTTTGAGTAGGGAGGCAGGTTCACCTGGCTAATTGATTCCAGGGTACAAGGATCAGGCAAAAAACCAATGGGCAGCAGGTGAGGTTGCTATGTGATCGCCTTCCCGTCGGCTGTCCCTGCTCAGCAGACACCAGACCTGCCCCTCGTCTTCTAGCCCCACGCCTGGTGTGTTTTCTCAACACCTCAGTGGGAAGACAAAGAGTGGAGCCTGCTGGAACCAAGGCAGTGTGTTCAACATTATCCTGACAGCTGTCAAAACAGTTAGTATCAGACAGAATCAAAGGGCAGGAGAGGAGGACTTCTCTGGGACGAGAGAAATTTCCAGGAACCCAGGAGTTTCCAGGAACCCACTTGTTTCTGCCTTTGGGGCACAGCCATCAGGGACCCGGTGTCCTAACCAAGTCACGCAGCCCCAGATGCAGGGTTCGGGGACCGTGTGGGTCTCACTCCATCCACATGGGTCTGGATCCTGTGCCCAGAGACCCCGTGTCTGCTCTTCACCTCTGTGTGTCTTGCCCCTTGGAGATCCCCAACATCTGAATTGAGGGTGTTGCCCTGATTAACCTGTGGTCTTTCTTCTCTTCACCTTGGGACATTCACATGAGGTCAGGCACCTTTGAATGGGTTGCTGCTCTGTGTTCTGTTGGCTGAAAACCTTTGGCGGTGTCATATTAACATCATAGTGTATCACAGACCTAATCTGTAGGGTCGCCACTGTCTGGGGTCCCCTAGATGGATCTTCTGTAATTTAATTTTTATTTTCTATTGGAGTCAGGTCGATTTCCATTGTTTTATTAATTTTAGCTGTACAGAAACTTAATTTGATTTTACATAGAAGTGAATCTATTCTTTTTCCATTTTTTTCCTCATATAGATTATTACAGTCTCTTTAGTAGAGTTCCCTGTTGTTTTCACCAGGTCCTATTTGCTTATCAATTTGTTAGATATTAGTGTGTATATAAATCCTAAACTCTTTATCCCTTCTTTCTTTCTTTTGATACTCATAATTTGATTTTCGCAGGCTGTGAAGTCCGTTTTGTACATTAGGTCATTGGTATGAATTTATAGATTGTGCCTGTAAGTGATATCTCATGATATTTATCTTTCTGTCTCTGAGTTCCCTGACCTGGTGTGTTGATTTCTTAGCACACCCATGCTGCTGACAGCTTCCTTGTTTCATTCTGTTTTATGGTTGAGTGGTGTTCCAGTTATAGGTGTTCCGCCTTGTCTTCACTTTTCTTCCACTGGACCTTTTGGTGGATTCCATGTCTTGCCTATTGAAAGAGTGCTGCCCTGAAAATCAAGGTGCATGTGTCATTTTGAATGGTCGTTTTCTGTGGGCCGCACTTCCCTTTATAGCTCAGTTGGTAAAGAATCCGCCTGCAATGCAGGAGACCCCAGTTTGAATCCTGGGACAGGAAGATCCGCTGGGGAAGGGAATGGCTACCCACTCCAGTATTCTTGGGCTTCCTTTGTGGCTCAGCTGGTAAAGAATCTGCCTGCAATGTGGGAGACCTGGGCTTGATCCCTGGGTTGGGAAGATCCCCTGGCGAAGGGAGAGGCTACCCACTCCAGTGTTCTGGCCTAGAGAATTCCATGGACCGTATAGTCCATAGTGTTGCAAAGTGTTGAGCACGACTGAGTGACTTTCACTTCACATTCTCAGGACCTAGGCCCATGAGTGGGATTGCAGGGTCATATGATACCTCTATGTCTTGTATTTCTTGGAAGCTCCATGCTGTTTTCCATAGTGCCTTCACCATTTACATTCCGAAAAAGATTGTAGGAGGATTTCATTTTCCACATATTCTTTGCAGATGTTTTATTTTATTTATTTATTTAATCTTTATTCTTTGTAGATCATTTTGATGATGGCCACTGTGACCAGGGTGAGGTGATACCTTAGTGCAGTTTTGATTGGCATTGATTTAATAATTATTGGTGTGGACTATCTATCCATGTGCTTTATTATTTTATACTTTGTGAGTATAATTTATCTCTTGAAACTGGCCTCTTGGAACTTTGCCTTGTTTGGAATTCTTTTCTGATGAAATACCCCAGGACATTTCTTGAGGGCAGATGTCATTTAAGGCCCTGTCAAACTTGTGACTATTTAGAGCCTTTCAGCACCTGTTTTATGGCTTCCCTGCTCACTCAGTGGTAAAAGAATCCACCTGCAATGCAGGAGACTTTCAGGAGACCTGGGCTCGATCCCTGGGTTGGGAAGATTCCCTGAAGAAGGAAATGGCAAACCACTCCAGTATTCTTGCCTGGAGAATCCCATGGGCATCCTTTGTCCTGGCAGGCTACAGTCCATGGGGTTGCAAAGAGTCGGACACGGCTGAGCGACTCCGCACAGCACACAGTACACTATTAAATTAATTGATGGTGAAGTTTGGTATAGCAGAGACATGGGTGCAAGTTTTTGTCATGGTCATAGGGTTAAGCCAGATGTTAGTAAAATGTCTTGTATACCTCTGGTACTCCAATGTGAAATGCAGATATTTCCAGTTTTATTCATAATGCTATTGTTATTAATATGGATGCTGTTGGATTAAATAGTTTTGCGGCAGTCCAGTGGCCTGAGAATAATAAATAATGACAGTTATCATGAGTCATATTGATATGGTGGATTGTGTCAAGTATTTAGTTGATGCTTCTGTTGTTCCTGGGTTGAATTATTTATTATGATGGGGATCATGCCTAATATATTTATTTCAAAGCCAAATCAGATAAGTAATCAATGGAGATAATTATAATGACAATAGATCCTGAGAAAATAGTTGATAGGATAATGATAAAGATGGTGGGACTTATTAGTACAGAAAGGATATAAATGAACATTTTTGGGGTACAGGCCCAATAGTTTAATCAGTTGACCTTACTTATAGAATGTGGTGTAAATTGGTATCACAAAGAGCTTTCGATTCTTAGGGGTATGTTCAATTCCTATAATTCTAGATATAAGAGGATTTAAACCTCTATTATTTACTCTCTCAAAGTAACTCTAGTCAGACACATTTCTTATGCTTGTGGAAGAGTACTTGATAATAGGATGGATAAGGATATATGTCATATGTATAGGGCTTAGTGTTAGGGATAGAAAATATTTGAGAGTAAATGTATTCATTGGTCATATTGGAATCAGGGGTATAATGCTCAAATTGATAGGAAAGAGACTGTTAATAATAGTGATTTGGTTCAGTTCAGTTGCTCAGTCCTGTCTGACTCTTTGTGACCCCATGGACTGCAGCACGCCAGGCCTCCCTGTCCATCACCAACTCCTGGAGTCGACCCACACCCATGTCCATTGAGTCGGTGATGCCATCTCACCCTCTCATCCACTGTCGCCCCTTTCTTCTCCCGCCTTCAATCTGTCCCAGCACCAGGGTCTTTTCAAATAAGTCAACTTTTCGCAGCAGGTGGCCAAAGTATTGGAGTTTCAGCTTTAGCATCAGTCCTTCCAATGAATACCAATGAATATTCAGGACTGATTTCCTTTAGCATGGACTGGTTGGATCTCCTTGGAGTCCAAGGGATTCTCAAGACTTCTCCAATACCACAGTTCAAAAGCATCCATTCTTCAGTGCTCAGCTTTCTTTATAGTCCAACATTCACATCTATACATGACTACTGGAAAAATCATAGCTTTAACTAGACAGATCTTTGTCGACAAATAATGTCTGTGCTTTTTAATATGCTGTTTATGTTAGTCATAACTTTTCTTTCAAGGAGCAGGCCTATTTTAATTTCATGACTGCAGTCCCCATCTGCAGTGATTTTCAGTTCAGTACAGTTCAGTTGTTCGGTCGTGTCGGACTGTTTGTGACCCCATGAAGTGCAGCACACCAGGCCTCCCTGTCTGTCACCAACTCCCTGAGTTTACCCAACCCATGTCCATCGAGTCGGTGATGCCATCCAACCATCTCATAATCTGTCATCCTCTTCTCCTCCTGCCCTCAGTCTTTCCCAGCATCAGGGTCTTTTCAAATGAGTCAGTTCTTCACATCAGGTGACAAAAGTATTGGAGTTTCAGCTTCATCATCAGTCCTTCCAATGAACATCCAGGGCTGATCTCCTTTAGGATGGACTGGTTGGATCTCCTTGCAGTCCAAGGGACTCATCAAGAGTCTTCTCCAACACCACAGTTCAAAAGCATCCATTCTTCAGCACTCAGCTTTCCTTATAGTCCAACTCTCACATCCATACATGACTACCTGAAAAACCATAGCTTTGACTAGAGAGACCTTTGTTGGCAAAGTAATGTCACTGCTTTTTAATATGCTGTCTAGGTGTGTCATAGGTTTTTTTTTTTTTTCCAAATAGTAAGCATCTTTTAATTTCATGGCTGCAGTCACCATCTGTAGTGATATTTAAGCCCCCGAAAATAGCCTGTCACTGTTTCTAATGTTTCCCCATCTATTTGCCATGAAGTGATGGGACCAGATGCCATGATCTTGGTTTTCTGAATGTTGAGTTTTAAGCCAGCTTTTTCATTCTCCTCTTTCACTCTCATCAAGAGGCTCTTTAGTTCTACTTCACTTTCTGCCATAAGGGTGGTGTCTACTGCCTATCTGAGGTTATTGTTATTGCTCCTGGCAATCTCGATTCCAGCTTATGCTTCCTCCAGCCCAGCATTAGTCATGATGTACGCTGCATATAAGTTAAATAAGCAGGGTGATAATATACAGCCTTGATGTACTCCATTTCGTGTTTGGAACCAGTCTTTTGTTCTATGTCCAGCTAACTGTTGCTTCCTGACCTGCATACAGGTTTCTCAGGAGGCAGGTCAAGTGGTCTGGTATTCCCATCTCTTTCAGGATTTTCCATAGTTTATTGTGATCCACATAGTTAAAGGCTTTGGCATAGTCAAGAAAACAGAAATAGACCTTTTTCTGGACTGTGTTGCTTTTTTGATGATCCAGCGGATGTTGGCAACTTGAACTCTGGTTCCTCTGCCTTTTCTAAAACCAGCTTGAACATCTCGAAGTTCACAGTTTATGAACTGCTAAAGCCTGGCGGAGCCCCACCCCCCAATAAATTCTGTCACTGTTTCCATTGTTTTCCCATCTATTTGCCATGAAGTGATAGGACTAGAAACCACGACCTTAGTTTTCTGATTGTTGAGTTTTAAGTACACTGTTTTCCAAAGAGGGTGTTTGCTTTTACCAGTGCATTCACTTGGCAGTACTCTATTAGCCTTTGCCTTGCTTCATTCTGTACTCCAAGGCCCAATTTGCCTGTTACTCCAGGTGTTTCTTGACTTCCTTCTTTTGCATTCCAGTCTTGCAGGTCTTCATAGAACTGTTCAACTTCAGCTTCTTCACCAATACTGGTTAGGGCATAGCCTTGGATTACTGTGATATTGAATGGTTTGCCTTGGAAATGAACAGAAATCCTTCTGTCGTTTTTGAGACTGCATCCAAGTACTGCATTTCAGACTCTGTTGTTGACTATGATGGCTACTCCATTTCTTCTGAGGGATTCTTGCCCACAGTAGTAGATATAATGGTTTCCATAGTACGTGAACTGTGAACATCGAGATGTTCAAGCTGGTTTTAGAAAAGGCAGAGGAAACAGAGATCAAATTGCCAACAACCATTGGATCATTGAAAAAGCAAGAGAATTTCAGAAAAACATTTACTTCTGCTTTATTGACTATGCCAAAACTTTTGACTGTGTGGATTACAACAAAGTGTGGAATATTCTTCAAGAGATGGGAATACCAGACCACCTGACCTGCCTCCTGAGAAATGTGTATGCAGTTTAGGAAGCAACAGTTAGAACTGGACATGGAATAACAGACTGGTTCCAAATAGGAAAAGGGGTATGTCAAGGCTGTATATTGTCACCCTGCTTATTTAACTTATATGCAGAGTACATCATGAGAAATCCTGGACTGGATGAAGCACAAGCTGGAATCGAGATTGATGGGAGAAATATCAGTAACCTCAGATATGCAGATGACACCACCCTTATGGCAGAAAGTGAAGAAGAACTAATGAACCTGTTGATGAAAGTGAAAGAGGAGAGTGAAAAAGTTGGCTCAAAACTCAAGATTCAGAAAACTAAGATCATGGCATCTGGTCCCATCACTTCATGGCAAGTAGATGGGATAACAGTGGAAACAGCGGCTGACTTTATATTTTTGGGCTCCAGAATCACTGCAGATGTTGAGTTCAGCCATGAAATTCAAAGACGCTTACTCCTTGGAAGAAAAGAAAAGAAGAAAAGAATACCTAGACGGCATATTAAAAAGCAGAGAGATTGCTTTGCTAACAAGGGTCTGTCTAGTCAAAACTATGGTTTTTCATGTATGTATGGGTGTGCGAGTTGGACTATAGAGTAGTCATGTATGGATGTAAGTATTGAGCTATAAAGAAAACTGAGAGCTGACGAATTGATGCTTTTGAACTGTGGTGTTGGAGAAGACTCTTGAGCGTCCCTTGGACAGCATTGAGATCCAGCCAGTCCATTCTAAAGGAAATCAGTCCTGAATATCCATTGGAAGGACTGATGCTAAAGCTGAAACTCCAATACTTTGGCCACCTGATGTGAGGAAGTGACTCATTGGAAAAGACCCTGATGCTGGGAATGATTGAAGGCGGGAGAAGAAAGGGGCGACAGAGGATGATGAGAGCATTAGACGGCATCACTGACTCCATGGACATGAGTTTGCGCAAACTCCTGGAGTTGGTGGTGGACAGGGAGGCCTGGCGTGCTGCAGTCCATGGGGTCACAAAGAGTCAGACATGACTGAACGACTTAACTGATGGTTTGGGTAGAGGAATTCATATGGTTAAACTAGGCTCAAGGAAAAGATAGGTTCAAGGATCCGTACAGAAACTGAGAATGTGACTGGTCATAGGGCTTCTTTAATAAATAGTTTGACTGCATTGCCAATAGTTTGGAGTAGGCTGTATGGCCCTACATTTGGGCCTTTTCAGAATTGTGTATAGCCTAGAACTTTTCATTCTACTAGTGGTAAGAATGCTATAGCTAGGAGGATGGGCATAATAACTATTAGAATATTATGAACCGTTTGTTAAGGATAGGATTTAAATCTCTGATCATACAGGTTCAAGTTTTATGCAATTATCAGTTTCTGCCACCTTAAATAAGGCCTGTTTTTGGGTGGAAATTTTTACTTATTAATTAATATAAAGTTATTCATTATTTTAAGGCACTTATTTAACGTTGGCCATATTTCTCTTGTCCTTTCCTACTGGGAAAATTGTATAATAGATGGAAACCGACCTGAATGACTCTGGTCTGAACTCAGATCATGTAGAACTTTAATTGTTGAACAAAACAAATCTTTAATACGGGTCACATCATTCAGGTGTCCTGATCCAACATCAAGGCTGTAAACACTGTTGTTAATATGAACTCTAAAATAGGTCTGTGCTGTTATCCCTAGGGTTCCTTGTTCCATTGATCAGTTTCTTGGATCAATAAGTGATAATTTGATTTGACTGGGAGGTCTTGGCTTTAAAAGTCACTTGGAGGATCTTTTGTTCTCCAAGGTCACCCCAATCAAAATCATTAGCTCATTAAATGTTTGTTATCCCTTAATGATTTAATTTTATTTGGGGGGGGCTAATTAATTGAAGTTCCATAGGGTCTTCTCGTCTCGTTTTTTTCTCCTGACTTCATGAGAAGGTCAGTTTTACTGATGAGAAGTAAGAGTAAAACTCTTGTGCGGCCATTTATACAAGCCCTTATTTAGAGAACCAATGATTAGGCTACATTTGCACGGTCCGAACACCACAGCTGTTTAACGATTGTCACTGGGCACGCAGTGCCTCTAATACTAGTGATGCAAGAGATGATGTTTTTGGTAAACAGGCAGGGTTTATGTTTGCCAAGTTCTTTTTCTTCTTTTAATCTTTGCTTGAGTGGATGCCTCTGTTGGGTTAACAGTGCAATTAATGATCTGATATTAGATTATTTTTATTTACTGTTCACCATCAAGGAGTAATACTATTTGCTGACACAAACTTGTGCAGGGAGTCTTAGGGAGTTTTATTGTTTTCCTTTTCAGGTTTACAAGACCAGAAGCATGGGTATACTACAAAGACTTCTCTTCATTTTAGATTATTTTAGGTAATGCTAGCTACTGGCATTGATAGTAGGATAAGGAAAAACATATAATAGATGCTAGTTGTCCAGTGATGATAAAAGGATGTTCTAGTGGTTGTCCTGCAATTCATGCGAGTGTTAAGAGGTTCACTACCAGAATTCAGAACAGGCACTGGCTGAATGGTCAGAATGTCATGCTTTGTTGTTTGCATGTATGAAGTAATGGCATTAATACTAAGATTAGGATAGAAAAGATTCGGGCTAAAATTCTGCCTAGTTTGTTAGAGCTTGATCGTAGGACTGCATATGTGAATAAGAAGTATTCTGGCTTGATGTGTGAAGGTGTGTTGAGAGGTTTGCCGGGGTGTAGCTTTCTGGGTCTCCTAGTAGGTCAGGTGAAAATAGAACTAGTATTTTTAACCCCAGAACTAGTAGCAAGGCACCCAAGATGTCTTTAAATGTATAATATAGATGAAATGGGATCTTGTCTATATCAGATGAAATTCCTGCTGAGTTATTTGATCCTGTTTCATGGAGCAATAGTAAGTGGACTATAGTAAGTGCTGCAATAAATGAGCTTGTAGTGAAGGGGAACCAACCATGTTACTAGTTGGTCATAATGAATTGTTATTACAGAAATTACTTGTGGAAATTTAAATTATGCTGATGAGTAAGGTGATAAGGAAAGAGGAAGTACAGTGTGATTAGCCCCTTTCCATCTGATACCAATATAGACATTTGTATTTGAATAAGGGAGGTGGTTTTTGGCAAAATATCCTCTCCTCAGATTCAGTCTAGAAGGGGCATGCTGACTTGTGGCTGGTTAAGTTTAAATAAGGGGTCAGGCGGTGTATGATAGTGGAAAATTATCCTTGAGTACATTTGAATAGTTGAACTTCAGGTTTTGTGTTACTGCTAGTTTTGAGTGCCAAGATGAAGCCTAGAATATTCAGGGCCAGGGCAGTTCTTTTGAGGTAGTAAGGTATGGTTATTTGTGGAACTGCTGTTGGGGGAATATTGTTGGAGAAAATAAAGCCAGCAAAAATACTTGCAACTAGTAGGCATTTAATAGAATTTATTAGGAGGGTGTTGTTCTTGTTAATGATAATCAGAGTAGAAAATTGAGGCTGTCCCAGTAGCATGAAGAAGAGAGCGAGGATGCTGGAGAAGGCTGTGAGTGAGGTGGCAGTTTGTGGAGGGGATCAGGCATTGGCATAAGGCATATTCACAGTTTGTATATTTAGGTCGTTAGAGTAGAATTCAGTGAGGAAAGGCATTCCTGTCAATGCTAAGCTGCCAGTGATAAGGGCGGTTGTAGTAAAAGGCATAGCTTTAAACAGACCTCCTATTTTTTTTAATATTTTGTTCATCATTTAGGTTGTGAATAATCTAGATTACATAAATAGAATGGCTTTGAAAAAGTCAAGAGCACTGTTTTGGAGAAAGAGGAATGCTGGGTAGAGTTGGTTGATGCCAATTGTTACTATCCTGAGGCCTAATTGGTTGGAGGTGGAGAAAGCAATGATTTATTTTGATATCGTTCTGGGTAATGGCACATATTGCTATAAATGTTGTGATAGCCCCTAGGCATAATGTAACCAATGGGGTACATTTATAGCTCTCTGTCAGAGGCTAGAAGTGGATGACTAGGAACATATCTGCTACTACTAATGTGCTTGAGTGGAGTAGGGCTGAGACTGACGTGGGCCCTCTATTGCTGAGGGTAATTATGGGTGTAGCCCAAATTGGCAAATTTTCCCATTGCAGCCAATACTAAACCTAATATAGGCAAATTTGTATTAAGTTGACAAAGAAAGTTCCGGAAAAACATCTATTTCTGCTTTATTGACTATACCAAAGCCTTTGACTGTGTGGATCACAATAAACTGTGAACAATTCTGAAAGAGATGGGAATACCAGACCACCTGACCTGCCTCCTGAGAAACCTATATGCAGGTCAGGAAGCAACTGTTAAAAGTGGACTTTGAACAACAGACTGGTTCCAAATAGGAAAAGAAGTATGTCAAGGCTGTATATTGTCACCCTGCTTATTTAACTTATATGCAGAGTACATCATGAGAAATGCTGGGCTGGAGGAAGCACAAGCTGGAATCAAGATTGCCAGGAGAAATATCAATAACCTCAGATATGCAGATGACATCACCCTTATGGCGCAAAGAGAAGAACTGAAGAGCCTCTTGATGAAAGTGAAAGAGGAGAGTGAAAAAGTTGGCTTAAAACTCAACATTCAGAAAACTAAGATCATGGCATCTGGTCCTATCACTTCATGCAAATAGTTGGGGAAACAGTGGAAACAGGGCTCCAAAATCACTGCAGATGGTGATTGCAGCCATGAAATTAAAAGACTCTTACTACTTGGAAGAAAAGTTATGAGCAACCAAGACAACATATTAAAAAGCAGAGACATTACTTTGCCAACAAAGGTCCGTCTAGACAAGGCTATGGTTTTTTCAGTAGTCATGTATGGATGTGAGAGTTGGACTATAAAGAAAGCTGAGCGCCGAAGAATTGATGCTTTTGAACTGTGGTGTTGGAGAAGACTCTTGAGAGTCCCTTGGACTGCAAGGAGATCCAACCTGTCCATCCTGAAGGAGATAAGCACTGGGTGTTCATTGGAAGGACTGATGTTGAAGCTGAAACTCCAATACTTTGGCCACCTTATGCGAAGAGCTGACTCATTGGTAAAGACCCTGATGCTGGGAGGGATTGGGGGCAGGAGGAGAAGTGCACGGCAAAGGACGAAATGGTGGGATGGCATCACCAACTCAATGGACATGAGGTTGGGTAAACTCCGGGATGTGGTGATGGACGACGAGGCATGGCGTGCTGAGGTTTTGGGGTCGCAAAAAGTTGGACACGACTGAGCAACTGAACTGACTTGAGGATAAAAACTTGTTGTAAGTGTCATGCATTCAAGTTAAGTAAGAATCATGCTGTTGTTTTAATAAAACCTGTATCAGCCTAGGGTTTGGAGAAGGCAATGGCACCCACTCTAGTACTCTTGCCTGGAAAATCCCATGAATGGAGGAGTCTGGTAGGCTGTCGTCAATGGGGTCGCGAAGAATCAGACACGATGGAGTGACTTCACTTTCACTTTTCACTTTCATGCATTGGAGAAGGAAATAGCAACCCACTCCAGTGTTGTTGCCCAAAGAATCCCAGGGACGGAGGACCTTGGTGGGCTGCCGTCTATGGGGTTGCACAGAGTCGGACATGACTGAAGCGATTTAGCAGCAGCAGCAGCAGCACGGGGTTATACGAAACAGGTCCACACCCCCCTGGCCTCGCTTTCTCACATCCACGCCCCCGTGCCCTGCATCCCCACATGCACCCAGCGCAAGCCAGCAGTCTGCCTCCTCTTTCCAGTCAGTCATTGGGCTTCGCTGAGGTGTTTTGGCCCTGGGCAAGGAAATGGCAACCCACTCCAGGATTCTTGCCTGGAACATCCCATGGACTGAGGGGCCTGGGGGGCTACAGTCCATGGGGTCGCAAAGAGTCGGACACGGCTGAGCGACTGAGGTGTTACACAAAATTGCCTGTGGTGCCGCTGTGTTTGCATCTGCGTCCACACCATCATCCAATGAGCAGGAAGGATATAGTCCCACTCCTTCTCAGCCAGTAAGTCATTGGAAGAGATTATTAGTGGTAACAAGAATTAGTATTGTAACAAGGAAAAGGAGTGTTTGAAGAATCAGTTAATGTTGGGGTCTGAGTAAATGGATCATATTGAGAAGTCTATAATTGATCATATGACAAATAGGGCCACCAGCACACATTATTGAGAAATAATCTATTTTAGAACTGAATGATAGATTATGGGTTTGTAGTGTGATTCAGTGCCAGTTTGAGATAATTATCTCTTGGCCTGTATACGTGAATATTATTGTTGGAACTAAACTAATGGTGAAGGCATATGAGATAATCTTACATATAGAGGGTATGTGGTGGTCTTATAAATGTTAGTGCTTGTCATTATGATCGATGATATAAATAGTGAGGCTAGAGTGAAAGAGGAAATTTAATTTATTACTTTTATTTGGAGTTGCACCAATTATTTGGTTCCTAACACCAATGGATAAAAGTTTGAAAAAGCCATGCTGTTAGTCATGGGAGTATAGAACCAGCAATTCTTATCTACTTCTGTGGTAAATAAGAAGGTATTGTCTTCTCTGACTAGATTCACAATCGAGTGTTTTTTTTTCTAAACTATGTATATAGTATAGGGGGCTTAGAATGATTTTTGGGTTTAAGGATAGGAGTAGAAGAGGTAGGATGGGTTATGATATGAGAGCATTTTCTCATTAAAAGATGGAGAGATACTGTTTATGTGGTGTGTGTATTTGCCTCACTGTGTTGTAATGAGTATATATAAAGAGTATAGGGCAGCAATTACTATATGAATTCCTATTAAAATAATTGCAATGTTTGATCACGAGAAGGATATTGCTACAGATAGCTCTCCAATCAAGTTAATAGTTGGGGTAGAGCTAGGTTTGTTTAACTTGCTGGTAATCATCAGATTTCTATTAGTAGGAGGAATATTTGTAGGCTTTAGGCTAGGATTATTGTCTGGCAATGGACCTGGTAATTTGAATTTGCCAGGCAGAACAATACAGAGGATGTAAGACTATGGGCAATTATTAGGGCTGTGGCTCCTATACAACTTCAAGGTGTTTGGGTAAGGATAGCAAAGTGCTATGTGGCTGACAGAAGAGTATGCAGTGAGTGATTTTAGGTCTGTCTGGCATAAGCACATTGAGCTGGTTATAATTATGCCTCATAAGGACAATAGAATGAGTGGATACCCTATGAAGTCTGTTAGTGGGTTTCAAATTATTGTAATTTGTAATTCGTAGTATACCATAGCATCCAAAGTTTAGTAGTGCTGGCAGCATAGCCAGAACTATGAAGCCTGCAATAGGGGCCTCTTCATGTGCTTTAGGTAGTCAAAGGTGGAGGCCATAAGATGGTGTTTTTACTATAAAGGCAACTATGCATACTAACCCTATGAAACCGTTGGATCAAGAGTTGGATACTGATTGGGCTCAGCATTAGAATATTTTAAGGTCCTACTGTATTTTGAATGTTGGCAAGTATTCCTAAGAGGGGGAGAGACCTTACTAGGGTATAAAATAAATAGAGGCCTGCATTAACATGTTCTGCTTGATTTCCTCTTTGGGTAATGTTAATGAGTGTTGAAACTAGTGTTGCTCCAAATAGAATATATAAAAGAACTAATTTTATGGCAGTAAATGTTATAATTAAAGTAATTATAGTATGACTAGCAGTGATAATATTTTTTTTTCTGGCAGAGATTCTTTTAATACTTGGTGTTGACTATTAGTATAAGGGGTCATAACCATGTAGTTAAAATCACTGGTGGTGTCCATAGGGAGTGGGAGAAAACTAGTGAGAAATTGAAGCTGTTATCATTGATTAAGGAGGAGTATGCTTGTGAGTCTAATTAGTAAGCTATGCGTGGTGGTGTTAATTCAGATTAACCTGGTGATCAGTTTAGTGGTATTGTTGCTGACCAAAATCTTGGCCTTCTCTGCCCGCTGAGCTGAATAAAAGAACATGGACACTGAGTCTAGAGGAAATATAAAGCTGGCTCCAATTCTCAGCTGGCAGAGAGAACCCAGCAGGCTCATGCCTCAAGACCTGTGCCTGTCCCCCCCCCCCCCGCCCCCCCCCCCCCTTGAGGAGTCTAGGGGCTCATAGAAGGAAGGGCTCACAGTCAGGAGGCAGTATGATAAACAAAGGGGATAGGACTTTTATTTCTTCCTCTTGCATTTATTCACAGTCGCATCAGTTCAGTTCAGTTGCTCTGTCATGTCTGACTGATGATGGGAAAGACTGAAGGCGGGAGGAGAAGGGGACATCAGAGGATGAGATGGTTGGATGGCCTCAGTGACACAATGGACATGGGTTTGAGTAAACTCCGCGAGTTGGTGATGGACAGGGAGGCCTGGTGTGCTGCAGTCCATGGGGTCGCGAAGAGTCAGACATGACTGAGCGACTGAACTGAACTGAAACCACTCCAGTAGATTCTTCCAAGTGTGTAGCCCAGAGCGTTCTGCCTGAGGGAGTTGAGATCACACAGGTAAAACGTGTAACAGCTCACAGGGAGCTCAGGACTGTGGAACTGACAGCCCTTCC
The DNA here is from genome assembly GCF_910594005.1 of Cervus elaphus. NCBI lineage: Eukaryota > Metazoa > Chordata > Mammalia > Artiodactyla > Cervidae > Cervus > Cervus elaphus. The sequence continues at coordinate 73,607 of NC_057826.1, read as the reverse complement.
TGGGTAGCCACGACCCTGAGCAGTGATGAGAGCCTCGCCCCCTCCTGGTCCCAGGGGGAAGGATGCTGATCGGCCTGCTGGCCGGTCTAAGCCACTGCTGGGAGATCCCTGCCTGCCCTGACCACTGGAGCGGCCCAGGGGAGCCACCCTCTCGGGCCCGACCAAGCCCCTGCCCCAGACCCATCTGGAGAGTCCTTCCAGGCCGTCGTGATGGTAATCTTTGGTGGAAATCAGCAGAAAGGGAGTGAGGGCAGCTGGGACCTTCCTTCACCGAGGACATGGCATCGCCAGGTACACTGAGGTTACCCAGGTGGCGGGGAGGCCGTTTCAGATGGTGGTACATGGTGAAAAGGACATAGGACACGGGAAGGCAGGGGCTGATGGGCGGCGAGTCCAGAGCTAAGATGATCTCAATGGGGACCCAGGTTCCCCCTCCTACTGTCTAGGAGCTATCAAACTGAAGCCACTCCTCATGGTGAACCTTGAGGAAAATCAGAAAAGAAAAGAATACCTGCTTTCCAGCAGCCATCAGACTGCAGCCACTCCCCACTGTGATCCCTGAGGAAATTCAGGAAAGAGAAGACATGATGCTGGTCCCAGGTGGTAAGGTGTATATCAAAGGGGATGATTTCAGTGAGATGGCTGGTGCATCTTCCCACACATAGAAAAGTGCTAAATTCCTTAACTTTAGATGCTGACCCCTGGTTTTGAAGTCCTAAAAGATTGGTACTGAATAAAACAACTCTCAACAACTGTATTAAATATTATTATGTCTATACATATGAAATAGAGACTTTCCAAAGAACAACAAAGACAAATCTCAACGTTCAGAACACTGGCACCAGTGGTGGGCACTCCCCAAATGATGCAACTAGTGGAGCAGTTAGAACACTCATCATCCCTTTTCCCATAAGATTGTGGAATGGACGCTGACACTGGGGAATTGTTACAGGGAAGAAGAAAATCTGACTCCATGTTGAGTGTTTTCCTTTAACCTTTGCTTCCTGTTGGCCTGTTTGCTACAGGGATACTGTCCATACATAATGGCCTGCCTCAGGACACCCCGCCCCTCTGCCTTTGTCCAGGACCTGTCCACCTGTGGATGGCTACAGCAGGGAGAACGTAACACATCTTCCTCCGAGGCTGGCCATTCCAGATATTTGCCAGATTAATGGCATTTTTACTGTATTTCCTCACCTCCCAGCTGTGTATTCTATAAAAGACAGTGGCATCCAGACCCTGACAAGATGGTTTCTTTGAGATATTAGTCTGCTATCTTCTCAGTCTGGCAGCTTTCCAAGTAAAGTCATATTCCTTGCCTCAGCACCTCGCCTCTGATTAATCAGCCTGTTGTGAGGCATGCAGAGTGAGCTTGGACTTGGTAACAACCCCACATGCCTTGCAGTCAAAAAATCAAAACATAAAATGGAAGCAATATTGTTACAAATTCAATAAAGACTCTGAAAATGGACCATATAAAAAGATCTGAAACCAAAAACCAGAAGGAACTCAGTGGTTGTCTGAAATATTTGGAAATGAGTTCGTGCCCCTCTTGCCCGTACCCCTTGAAGCCACACTGGACATTTAGGCCCTGTCCATTCAGGACACCCTCTCCAGACCCCAGCTGGAGGTGCTCTGCCCCCAATGCCCACCTGGGTCTCAGGAGGTTGCAGGGATACACCCTGGGGGGTCTCTTCTCTGGTCCAGGGGAGCATCACACCAGCCACGCTGGCCCACTGCCCATAATAAATAAGGAGGATTGTCGGCACCTGGGTGAGTGATGCTGTGGGCACCTGGACTGCCTCGTCCTTTCGAGATTTGGTGTGAAGTCAACGCAGAAGGGGAACCAGCCAAGAGGGATCCAGGTAGCAGTAAACCCCTCTTCACAGGGACCCTGTGAAACCCAAGACTCACTCTGCCCACCCTGCTCTGACTTTTCGGAACTGGCCTTTATCATTCTCTGGGCATGAGGTGGGAAGGACAACCCAGTCTCTCTTCCACCTCCTGAGACCCAGGTGGACAGTGGGGGCAGCAGCCCTCCACCTGGGGTCTAGAGAGGGTTTCCTGAATGCACAGGGCCTAACCGTTCAGTGAGGCCGGCCCTCGTCCACAGTGCGCTGACCTGCTGCAGGGTCTCGGGTTCCCTGGCATCCAGCTCACCCATCGCCAACCCCAGCTTGGTGTCTTGTGGCCCCTCACTGGTGGGCACCCAGCAGGTGAAAGCTGCATGCCCAGCGAGAAGGAGGAGAAGCCGGTGGGGCAGGGGTCCAGCGTGCAGTGTCCAAGGCCCCTCTGCTCCCCCAGGAACACCCAGCCCCGCCTGCTGTGGGCTTTCTCCTCTTTAGTGTCTTTGTGGCTGATGTTGCCAAACACCTTCCTCTGGAAGAGAAGGCTCCATGACCATGGAAGGGGTGGAGGTGAGGAGGTGCTGTAGCCCTAAACCCAGAGAGCTTCAGAACTAACTTCCCTGAGCCCTGAACATACTGCCTGTTACATCTGTACCAACTGAGGCCAAGATCCAGGCAGATTCTCTGTGGAAACAGTTTCCCGGTCCAACAGGCGAGCTCTGCCCTCACCGACTCACGCAGGGTCCCTGAGCCATTGAGGCCAAGCAGAGCCGCACGCAGGTGAGGCTGGTACAGCCACAGGGCCGCCGTGGTCAGGATGGAGCGTGCAGCGGAGACAGCTGGCTGTCTGTACCATGACTGCTGGTGTCCTGTGTGCCCGTGCAGGGCAATCCTGGTGAAAGGTGGGGCCTGGCCGCTGTCCTGGGGACAGGATGCGACCTCAGAGAGCTCCCATCCCCACTCCCCATCCCCCAGCTCTGCTTCAGAGCATGGATTGTGGCTTTTGGCAGCTCCCTGGGCTGGGAGGCTGTGTAAAGCATCAACCCCCTTGCTCAAGGTCAGCTGAGACCCCCAGCTCTGGGGTCACACACCATCTGTGCCACCATCCAGGTCATCCCACTTCTGTGAGGGAGGGCCTGTGTGGGGCTGTGGGTGATGGGGGATTTGGGGGTGTTATGGGCTGGCCCCAGGAGTCAGCTTTTTGAGGGGAGGGGAGGGAGAAGCTTTGACCTGCTCACCCTTCCAGGGGATTCCAGTCCCAGCTCTGGTGGGAGGTGCAGGTGAGAAGCCTCTGCAGGTTTCTGGGTCCCCACCATTTTTCAGCTGAAGCCCCTCTGCCTGCACAACCCCTAACTCTCCCTCCCGTGGCCCCGGCCTGAAGCCACAGAAGATGGGGAGTTTACGTGGCTTCCCTTCCTGTAGGGAAACCAAGCCACAGACAAACACCTTCCTTTAAGAAAGCATAGAAACCCGAAAATAATAGTGGGTGGTTATCACTGACGTGGTTCATGTAGAGACGCTTCACAAGCCTGGCACATGGAGGGAACTGAGGGCCGTTGCCCCGAGTCCTGGACTTCGCACCCTCCGCCCCCGCCCCGTGGCCCAGTCTCCCCTTGGTGTCTTCTGGTGGCCGGGCGGACTTCAGCCTCCTGAGCTCCTTCTGGAAGGACCAGGCCAGGGCAGAGGTCATTCACAGAGGGGAGGGTGTGGTCGACCTTAAGAACCCCATTGCCCCCACTCTGTGTCGGAGCTCAGTTCCGGGTCTGAGCAAGCGTGGCTTCCTGGTGCTGTACCCACCCTCACTCACCCAGGGTGGGGGGGCTTTGTGTCCACCTTGTCCCCTCGTGCAGCCTGGCCACCCTGGGACCCGTGCTGTGTGTGCATCTGCTCTGCTCACAGCTCACCCCGGGGCCCATCAGACTTCACTCATGACAGGGAAGTGTAAGGATGAACTTTTCCATGGTTAAGAATTTCAAGGTTGCGACAGCGTTGCCCAGAGCGAACGGGCACAGGTGTGAGGCCCATGCATAGAGAAGCTGCGGTGTGGGCTTCAAGGACCCTCCATGTGGGGGTGGGATGGGGGCCGGACAGGGATTTTCTGCAAACGCGGCTCCAGGCTCTCTTCTCGGCAGGGGTGACGACTGTGGGCACTTCCTGTCTGTGGAGGGGCCCTGGGGCTGCCCAGCTCAGCAGGAACGGCAGGGGTGGGAAGGGAGGTCGGCCTCCCTTAGCACCCCTGACCTCACACCCCCTCATCAGGGCAGCCCAGTGCCTAAACGGCCTCTTCCTCGTCTAGCTCTGAAGACCTGGAAGGTGTGGGGGCTGAAGGACATTCAGAAAACAAATTGTGTAAAGCAATTATCCTTCCATCAAAAAATTAAAAAAAAGATTAAGGAAAAAAACACAAAGGACAGCAAAGGTGTGGCTTTCGTTCTCAGCCAGCCTCTGCCAGATTCCGCTTGTGCTTACGCATCAGACCAAAATGCTGGTGCTCCCACCCCGTATCACAGTGAGGTTAGAGACACAGAGAGGTTGAGCATCTTGCCTCAACTCACACAGCTGCTGGGGGCAGGGCTGAGAACTGGACCCCTGAGGTCAAATCTGGAGTCCAGATGCTGTGATGACCCGGAGGGAGCGGCAGAGACCAGATGGCCCATGCTGAGCCAGGCGCGCACATACACACACACACGTGCACGTGGCCTTCACCTTTGCGGCTACAGAAGTCAGAGGAAACCAGAGGGCAACCAGGAGAGGCCAAAGGAGAGCGAAGGCTATAAGGAGGAGAGGCCACACTTCCCAGGAGGCCAGGGAATTACCTTCTCTGGTGAGTCTGACTCCACTCTACATTCCTCTCCTTGGACCCAGGAACTGACTGTCCAGTGACCTAACTGACTTGGCTCCAGAATTATGCCTTCCCAGGGGTTCAGCTTCGACTGGACTCCACTGCTGTCAGTGAAAAGGGGGGAATGAGTACATAGTCTGGGCTTCAGATTTGTTTGGAGAAAAAATTTATTAGAAGAGAAGTACTAATAAACCACGAAGGCAATTGGCATGAACATCTCCAGAACACTTAAGAAACCCTCTGCTGTTTATCTACCTCCTCTCCTGTCACGAAAGTGGAAGGTCTATTTAACAAGTAATTCTGTGCTTATCACACTCTTTCTTTAAAATATTTATTATCTGCTTATTTATTCGGCTGTGCTGTGTCTTAGTTGCAGCCTGTGGGAGCTAGTTCCCCAATCAGGTATTGAACGTGGGTCTCTGCATTGGAGTCTTGGCAATTGGACCACTGGGAAGTCTCTCGTGATACTTCTGGGGATAGTAACGGGTCTCAGACCTCCTCTGAGGCCCCCTTAGAGCTGAGGCATGGGGTGGCTGCAGTAATCCTCCTGAGGCTAAGGTGTGGTTTGTTGGTCTTGACTCACTCACACTCCCTGCAAACATAGGGCTACTCCCCTGTGTGTGTCCTCTGGTGTCTGATGAGATGGGTCTTCTGACTGAAGTTTCGCCCACACTCCCCACAAACATAGGGCTTCTCCCCTGTGTGTGTCCTCTGGTGGGTGATGAGGATGGACTTCCGACTGAAGCTTCGCCCACACTCCCTGCAAACATAGGGCTTCTCCCCTGTGTGTGTCCTCTGGTGGGTGATGAGGAGTGACTTCCGACTGAAGCTTAGCCCACACTCCCTGCAAACATAGGACTTCTCCCCTGTGTGTGTCCTCTGGTGTCTGATGAGGGCTGACTTCTGACTGAAGCTTCGCCCACACTCCCTGCAAACATAGGGCTTCTCCCCTGTGTGTGTCCTCTGGTGTCTGATGAGGGCTGACTTCTGACTGAAGCTTCGCCCACACTCCCTGCAAACATAGGGCTTCTCCCCTGTGTGTGTCCTCTGGTGTCTGATGAAATCTGACTTCTGAATGAAGCTTCGCCCACACTCCCTACAAACATAGGGCTTCTCCCCTGTGTGTGTCCTCTGATGTCTGATGAAATCTGACTTCTGACTGAAGCTTCGCCCACACTCCCCGCAAACATAGGGCTTCTCCCCTGTGTGTGTCCTCTCGTGTGTGCTGAGACTTGACCTGTCCCTGGAGCCTTGCCCACACTCTCTGTACATGACTCTCATAATCCCTGAGATCCCTGCCCCCGTGAGCAATGGGCCTGTGTCCTCTGGATTCAGTTTCTGGCTTGTGCTGGGCTCTTCTCTCATTCTCTCATGCACCCCAGAACCCCCCATTTGTACTCCGGGTGAGTAGGAAGAAGCCCTTGAAATCCTCTTCAGCCTTATGCTTTTCAGCAACGGTTGGGGCATGGCCTTGGCCTCCTGACTCTCAGGTTTGTCGCTCGGGCTGTGTGGATCTGAATATCGCTGATTTTGATTGCCTGGCAGGGATCCTCTGGTTGGAGGAGGTCTCTTTCAGATGGGCTCAGGAGGGTCTGAGAGGGGTGACTGCGTTTGATGTGTTGGCTGAGGAATTTCTGACTGGAGAAGGCCAGAGAGCAGGAGGCACATGGGTGGATCTTGGGCTTCGGTTCTGCTGAAAGAGGAAGCTTTTGGTCAGGTAGCTGGTTTGCCGTGGTCAGGCCCTCCCCACTAATCATTTAAGTGTTGAAAGTGCATGATTTGTCTCCCATCGAGTGTGTCTTTACAGTCCACGTTTCCGCTCCACTCTTATTCTCTACATCTACAGAAATCCAGGAAGTTGGTGACAGGGGCCTTTTCTCCATATCACCCAGATAGGGACCTTCCAGCAGAATCAGAGGCAGCGTCTCTCCTGATAGAGGTGGATCTGTAGTGACTTTCCCTGCGTGTAAGTGTCTGAAATGTCATGTCACAGTGGCCACAGATATTTATCCTACTGAGGGATAAGACTTGATGTCTTAGGTGGAATCTCCTTAATGGTTCCCTGTGAGGGGAAAGGGTCTATTAAGTTAGGGGCGCCTGGCCTGGAGCTCTCTGCATGTGGGAGGCAGCACAGGGGGTGGTTTCAGCAGGTGTGGGTAAATCTGACTTTGTGGCTCCTTGCTCAAAGAGCAGCCTTTGTGCCAATCTCTGCAGGAAGTGGGTTTGAGACTGGACGAGACCGAGCGGCCCAGGTCCCACTGTCTACAGGTCTCTGGCCCCTGCTGCCCCAATTGGTTCACAAATTGCTCCTCTCTCAGTTTCCCATAAATCATAAAATAAAGGCATATCCTTTCTCCAGCCTCACCAGTACTCATACCTCATTTATTTCATTCAGTCTTAGTCCATTTAACATGCACTAGGAAGCCCTATTTAAAAATACATCTCCAGCCAGATTCTTCACACCCTCAGTCCAAAGCATCTTCAGACAGCCCACTCTCCCCTCATATCTGGCAATCAACTGACCTCTGAGGGGGCTCCCTGCTGATGTCTCGTCCCCAAGATGAACCAAAGCATCGTCTTAGCACAGAGAACATGCTGCTTGCAGCTGAAAGCTGCGCGGTTGTTCTGTGTCACCCAGGAGGACCCCTGGGGCCTGCACGTGGACACAGGCCCTGAGGCTTCCGTGTCCCATCCAGCCCCCTTCTCTCCCTCTGTGCTTCCTCCTGCGACCCCTGGCCTGGCCTCTCTTCCCGGCCTTGGGGCTGCAGCACTGGCTGCTTCCCTGCCCGGAATCCTTCCCCATGGGTGTTATCTCTGCACAGACCCTGCCCCACCGTCCTGCACCACACCCCACCCTCTGCTCACGCTGACCCGAGGCACGTTCCCTGCGCTGGTTTTCCTCAGAGCACCAGCCCCTGTCTGGTGTGAAGCCCCTGCTGCCCCAGGGCAGTGGTTCTGTCTGTTTCGGTGCGTGGAGCCCTGTCTGGCACAGAGTGTGAACTCACATGACAACAAACTGGAACAGTAACTGAATGCACATCACTGTACATGTGTCGCTTAGAAATGGGAGGAAATGAGGAAGAAACAGGTAAAGGGCAGAGAGCTGGTAGGTGCCAGAAGTGTTGCTTTTTGCTTCTCAGCCTTTCAGCAGAAGGTGATGTTACACATTTTTTTTTGCATGAAATATTAAAAATTAGAACTAACATATTTAATGTAAAAATTTCTCCTAACAATCATATGAAAAGAATCAAATTCTGAGGCATTTTAATTGCAACTCAACTTCCTTTGGACTGGATTGTACTCTGCTTTGAAATCGGACCACGGAGGCTCCCAGGATGGGGTGGGGTGCTGGAAGAGGGCTGACACTCACCTCTCCCGGTCGCGAGCTCACTCTTCCCCCTGCTGTTCCGCTTGATGCCAAGGTCCTGACCATACTCGTCCCCGTACCAGACCAGCAGCTCACAGCCCGGCCTGACCACCTGGCAGGTTCGGTAGAAGATCTGCCCGTGATACTGGAAGGCCACCAGGTTCTGCTCCTCGTCGTCGCGGGCACAGTTCACATACCTGGGGGCGAGGCCGGGAAAGGGAAAAAAACCTCAGGTGATGAGTGCCCTCCACTCTCCGACCATGCCCAGCTCCTTGCCTTCCGCCTCTGAGGCCGCCCCTCATGTGGACCTTCTGTTCACACCTTCGACCAGGCCATGTGAACTCCCATGCCTTTCTCTCCTTACCTAATTAGCCATTTTCCGGAGCCCAGTTCCAGACTCATCTCCACCTGGACTGTCTGTGAGGCTGGTGACCTCCAGCTCCTCTAAACTCTGAATTAAGTTCTCTTTCATCCACAGGACTTGGTGCTCCTTGGCTAGCATGCAGCCCTCAGCATTCACCCCAGCCTGCCTTCTCTCCCGAGGCTTTCTCCCATCTCCCCATGTGTATCCAGGGTCCTATCCGCTTGCTCACCCCCTCCACAGAAACTTGGAGAGAGCTCAAATATAGCTTGAGACACAGAACAGTAATAGTTTGTTCACTGTCTGCCTGCCCTGATGAAAGGAGAGGCCCTCAGAGAATGGCCCTGCTCAGGGCCATGCTGCCCCCCATTCCTTTTGAGGCCTCAGGGCCCACTTGTCACTGGAACCAGGCCTGAGGAGGTTGTTGCCCACAAACAGTCAAGGTCTCCTGTGTTAGGTTATCCTGGTTCTGTGCAGTTATTCAAAGATAGAAGAAATAAGGTTACTGTTCCTAAAATCAATTGGCTAATGTCTGTTTGCAGTATGTTCTCCAAAAGGACATGGGTTGTGTGATCTGCTTCAGTAACGAAGTGCACTGTCTAAACCGAAACACAAAATGCATGGTAAATGTCCATTAAGTGAGTTAAAGTGTCCCTGGTGAATCTAGACTCCTCAAGTTGTTTTCAAGTCCACCAGTTTTGTTCAGCATATAGACTTGTATCTTGACGGCACATGCCATATTTTTATTTCCTTCTTTCTAGTGTCTTTTGAAATGAAAGAGCATGATATGGAGGGAAAAGAGGAAGGAAGATGTGAAAGCTGTTGAGGGAGCCAGGTTGAGAAGGAAAGGGGCGTGGGATGGAGGGAGTCTCAATGTCTACACACTGGAGACTCACTGCACTCACCTCATCCAGTTGGCCCAAGACGTGTCCTTTCCATCCACATACTCGTAGCAGTTCCTCCTTTTGGTGATCTGAGTGTCAGAAAAAGAGATACAAGCTTTCCTCTTTCTTTTCTTTTCTTTTTTTTTTGGTAGGAAGCAATAGAAGAGCTATTTCCCTCTGTAGTCGTTGGTGCGTTTCAGCCTGCATGGATTCACCTGCCGGTCAGACCACACGGTAAGCCCCTTACTCATCATTCCAAGTCTGAGTCTCTTGGTTCATTGAAGGCAAGGGCTCCACAAGGGAGGAGTCACTTCTGTGTGTCTGTACTACTGTGTTCCCACCTCTCCTCAGACCTTTAGATAGAGGTCCTGTGTGTGTGTACGCTGTGGTCCCACCTCTCCTCTGACCTTTAGATAGAGGTTCTGTGAGTGTGAACCAAGGTGTTCCCACCTCTCTTCTGACCTTTAGATAGAGGTCTTGTGAGTGTGAACCAAGGTGTTCCCACCTCTCCTCTGACCTTTAGATAGAAGTCCTGTGAGTGTGTACCAAGGTATTCCCACCTCTCATCTGACCTTTAGGTAGAGGTCCTGTGAGTATGAACCAAGGTATTCCCACCTCTCATCTGACCTTTAGATAGAGGTCCTGTGAGTGTGAACCAAGGTGTTCCCACCTCTCCTCTGACCTTTAGATAGAAGTCCTGTGAGTGTGTACCAAGGTGTTCCCATCTCTCTTCTGACCTTTAGATAGAGGTCCTGAGTGTCTGTACACTGTGGTCCCACCTCTCCTCTGATCTTTAGATAAAGGTCCTGTGTATCTGTACATAGCGTTTCCACTTCTCCTCTGACCCTTAGATAGAGGTACCTAGTGTCTGTACACTGTGGTCCCACCTCTCCTCTGACCTTTAGATAGAAGTCCTGAGTGTCTGTACACTGTGGTCCCACCTCTCCTCTGACGTTTAGATAGAGGTCCTGAGTGTCTGTACACTGTGTTCCCACCTCTCCTCTGACCTTTAGATAGAGGTCCTGAGTGTCTGTACACTGTGTTCCCACCTCTGCTCTGACCTTTAGATGGAGGTCCTGAGTGTCTGTACACTGTGGTCCCACCTCTCCTCTGACCTTTAGATGGAAGTCCTGTGTTCACGCCCAGGGCACAGAGTACACAGGGCTGACCGTGTCATTGCTGACAGTGTTATCACCATCTGTGTCCTTGCATGTAGACATGAAGTACCCCCACCACATAGAAGCCATTAGAGGCCAGAGGACAGGGAAACGGGTGCTTCTCACCAGCCAGGCATATCCACTGTTGGCGGCCTCTTCATCGTCTGTGATCTGGCCCTCATAGGGGCCAAAGTGCAGGCCCAGCGGCAGATCGGATGCCTCGTTACACACTCCAAGCCCAGCGTCAGGGATGCCCGACAGTCTGATGCTTAACCCAGGGGGCAGAGTGAGGGCTAAGCGATTGGCATGCCCCTTTTCCACTGCACAGTCCTTTACAAAGGTTGGGGGCCCATGGGCAGCACAGCTGTCGATGAAGAAGTTCTGACACTCCTCACAATCTGGAGGTGAGAACAGGGATGAAAGGAGGTATAGTGATGTTGCTGGTCATAACGTCCTTCAGAAAGAACTGGGGCATTCATGGCATTTGGCCTCGATCCTGCACCCCAAGTCATAGAGGAAGGGGATGGCCGGGGGACCAAATGGTGAGGTGAGGTTAGTGGACCAAGGCCTCGTAGCCCCTTCTCCGTGAGTGGGCCAGCGGGGTCACTCACAGAGGTAGTCGTCATCCTGGGGCTCGCTGACCTCTTGGTACACATGGCCCTTTCTTTCTCGTAGACAGTACCTCTTCACTCCAGTCTCCTTTCTTCTGAGTTCTAAGATAGAGAACAGAAGCTAAGCAAGGCTGGTGGGGTATGGGGAGTTAGCCCCTCTTTTACCGGAAAGTATGAGATCTCCTACCTGTCCATCTATACACTTTGTTAAAACTTTCTTACATATATTTTTCAAACTTTTACTTTTGTAATTTTATGCTTTAATGTTACATTATTTATTTCTTGGCCACACTGCATGGCTTATGGGAACTTAGTTCCCTGACCAGGAATGGAACCCACACCTCCTGCAGTGGAAGCGTGGAGCCTTAACCACTTAACCCCCAGGAAGTCCCTTCTCTATATTTTGTTTCTTTTCCCTTTAACTACAGATTCAGGATACTGAGGCTCCACTGACCACAGATGCCCAGTTCAGTGATAGCTTCCTGCACTTCCCCTTAGTAGGTTTAACTTCCCAACCTTCCTACTTAGGAAAAAGTTCACCGACACATCTACTCAGAAAATATATGTTAAGGGCACATGACACGTTAAGGGCACATGAGCAGAGTTCTGGGCATAAACACTAATAATGCTCGGTTCCCATTATCACAGCTGGGTTTATCGAACTACTTGTAGGTGTCAGACTTTTGCATTTAATGTGAGGCTTTCAAGCACTGTATGAGTTATGTATCCTTATCCTCACTTTACAGATAGCAATCAGGACCTCAGAAAATGTATAAGATTTTCCCAAGGCCCCAGTGTTAACCTCATGTCTCAGATCAGTCCACCTTAAACCCCGCCTACCCAAAGTCCATGCCACACACCTAGGCCATACTTATTAGTTTTTCTACAGGGATTAGCGGAACTAATTAGAGGAACTCCCCAAATTTTCTTACCGACTTTATGTCTGGGGTGCTGTCCAGGGGTCCTTGCTTTTCTGTGATGGGGCACTGGTTTCTGAGCCTGCTTGGAGCCACTTGTCTTTAGCGATTTTGCTGCTCCTGGCAATTCCTTCAAACTAGATTCCTTACTTAATGGTGCCCTGGACATTCTCTTCCATGTGAGTAAAAGACAACATGCATTTCTTTAGTTCTTTAGGACTTTATGAAGTGTTTTCACATGCATGACTTTAGTTAATACTTTGACAGTTCTTGGAAATACCTGATTTGGGGGTGGGGGTGGTCTGAACATTGGAGTGTAACAAAGGGACCTAGATGGATAGTGAATCAAAACTAGAATTCATATCTTAAGGTTCTTCCCCTGCAACTTTCAGCATAAAAGTGAGAGCAAGGCACGGAGAATAGCTGGAGGTCAGGGAAAGAGGAGGGTAACGTCTGGTAGTGAGATCCGGGGGGTTTATATTAATTAGTGGCCCTTTGATGGACAAGGAAGTATGAAAAATTACAGAGGGGACAAACCACATCTGGAAAATAAGGTGACAACGCAGTGAGATTAAGAAGAGAAAAGACGATCGGCAGAAACACATTTAGACAATAAAGAAAATGAGATGAAAGTTGCAGGTTGCCATGTCCTAGAGACAATGTTTGGAATTAAAGTAGCTGGTCTCATCAGTTCTCCTTGAACAAGGCTGTATGACTAGCTGATTCTCCTCAGTTTCCTGATCCATGAATTGGTATACAGGCTAATTCTTAATATTATAGTGGACATGAAATTTAATAATCTTCAACAAATTGGTGTGTGAGCTATTTAATACAGTAAGAACGTGAGCGTACATCCCTGGTATCAATTTATTCCCTAAACTGCATCTATATTTGAAGTCTAGCTCACAGATACTATCTTCAGCATTCTTTGACCTTTCTACTCCTAGTTGAATGCTCAAATGTGGAGTCACTCATTCACAAAACATTCAGGGTCCCTCAGGGGCTTTGAGCTGGGCCTGGACTTCTGAGAATGAATGGGTGTGGGCTAGCCTCCCAAAGCTCACAACACAGGGGCAGGCTGAACACATGATTCCAAACAGGAGAGTTGCCTATTGGAGCTCAGAGGAGGAGCTGTTACTCCCTCCTGCAAGAATGAGCATTTGAAATGATGCCCAGATATGAGTTTCTACTCAAAAGTGGGTAATCTATGTGACATCCTTCTGTTATTTTCTTATTTGTTGCTTTTCAGTCATGAACCTGAGGCTCATCAGGGTTGCGAGTTGCTTCCTCTTATTGGAGTGGGAGGCTCTGAGGTAGGGATCCTGTCTCCTTCTTCATCTTGGACTGTCCACTCTACAAACTGCCCAGCATGTCCTTAAGCTTCCCTTAGTCAGATGTCTTAGCATATCCCTCCGTAGCACAGCACAAAAGAACTGAGGTTGAAAACATCTCTCAGATGAGTGATATAAAGATGTATGAATAAGCTTCATAGAACTATGGAAGTTTTAATCAGTTTGTAAGGGGTTTAGAGAAGGTGCACTGGTTTAGATTGCACTACCAATGATACTGTGATCTCAGACATATAATCAAATGTTTTTTACCTCATTTTTTGGATGTATAATGGTGATAGCTATATACCTACTTATAGGTACTGTAGGATTGATTTAAGGTTTAAGTAAGTTTATTCACATAAAATGCTTAAAGTCTGAAATATTATGAAAATAGTGTAACAACAGAACTGCCTACTACTGCTGTTGTTCTTACTAACTGTAAAGGTGGTGATGGTATCAGACAGTGTGCTAAAGATTCAGGGCAGGAAGGCAGCCGTCTCCAGGATCTCTGTGTTTTCTCCTATTCTCACCTGTGACTGGATCCATGAGGAGGATATTTTGGCAACAGGATTTGGGAAATTCTCACCTTCTGGTGTTTACTGTGCTCCACTCTGAAGGCCATCGAAGAAGGTTTACCTAAAAAATGGTGAGAATCAGTGTTTTGGTTGGTAAATGTTTCCAAACTCTGGGTATTCTAACTAAGGACACATAATTCTAAGCCAGAGAGTGACAAAGACAATGATTACCAAAGGACGAATGGAAGATGATTTCTGTATCATCAACTTCTGTGCTTCCACTGGGACCATTACATAATTTTCTTAAAATTTAAAAAAAAAATATGAAACTTCATCTGTGCCTCATCTGATGTTCATAAACTATCTAATAAATTTAGTAGCCTTTCATGACAAAAGTACTTGTCAATATAGAAATAGGAGGAAGCTACTGCAATATAATAAAGGTCATATATTGAAAGTCTACCTCTAACATCCTAGTCATCAGTGAAAAGCTGAAAACTTCTACGATCAAGAAAAACAGGCAAGGATGCCTGGTATCTACATTTCTGTTCACCATAATATTAGAACTCCTAGCCAGGGCTTTAGGTTAGAAATGGAAACAAAAGGCTTCCATTTGGAAAGAAAGAAGTAAAATTATGTCTGTTCACAGGGGCTTGGTTTTATGTGCAGAAAAATCTTTAAATCCACACACACACAAATCCTGCACAGAAAGTTGCACAGTACAAAATCAACATTCAAATATCTTTCCATGCATGAAGAATGACCATTCCAGAAAGGAAAGTAAGAAAACAATCCTATTTATTTTTTATTTTTTTAAAGCTATACTGAACAGCTAAATTAAAAAACAATATATTTATTTTTATTTATTTGTTTGTGCCAGGTCTTTGTTGTGGCATTTGGGATCTAGTTCCCTGACTAGGGACTGAACCCAACTTCTCTGCACTGGGAGTGTGGAGTCTTAGCCACTGGACAAATAATCTTATTTATAATAGCATTGAAAAGAATGAAGTAATTAGGAGTAAACTTAAGGAGATGAAAGACTTATATGTTGAAAACTACAAAATATTGCTGAAAGGAATCCGACATAAATAAATAGATAGGTGTCTCATGTTTATGGATTTGGAGGCTTAATATTATTAAGCTGTTCATACTACCGAAAGCAATTTAAAGATTCAATGCAATTCCTATTAAAATCCCAATGGAACTTTTTTCAGATATAGAAAATCCATCCAACAGTTAACACGGAATCTCAGAGCACCCCAAAAAGGCAAAGCAATCTTAGAAAGAACAGCAAAGCTGGAGGCCTCTGATTTCCGAATATACT
The DNA here is from genome assembly GCF_910594005.1 of Cervus elaphus. NCBI lineage: Eukaryota > Metazoa > Chordata > Mammalia > Artiodactyla > Cervidae > Cervus > Cervus elaphus. Next base: position 58,451 of record NC_057826.1, on the reverse strand, counting down.
ACAAAGGTACAGTAACCAAAAGAGTGTAGATTTGGCAAAAAATGTGTGCTTAGTCGCTCAGTCTTCTTGACTTTTTGTGACCTTTTGGACTGTAGCCCACCAGGCTCCTCTGTCCAGGGGATTTCTCAGGCAAGAATACTGGACAGGGTTGCCATTTCATTCTCCAGGGTATATTCTTAACCCATGGAGAGAACCCGCATCTCCTGGGTCTCCTGCACTGAAGGGAGATTCTTCACCTGCTGAGCCACTGAGGAAGCTGGCTGGCATAAAGACAGATATGTCAATCAATGGAACAGTATAGACAGCCAGAAATACTCTTGGATACATGGCCTAATGATCTTCATCTAGGGTGTCAAGATAATGGGGAAAGTTTAATCCCTGTAAAGAAAGGTGCTGGGCAAACAAAATAACCATATGCAAAATAATGAACATCTTACATCTTGAAGAAAAATCAATTCAGAATGGATTAAAGACCTAAATGCAAGACTTGATAAGACTCTTAGAAGAAAACAAGGGTGAAGCTTCAGGACATTGAAACAGCAATGATTTCTTAGATATGGTACCAAGTGCACAAGTATTAGTAACAAAGTACAAATAGACAAATGAGATTAATCTTAAAACCTCTGTGCAGCAAAGGACACTGAACAGAGTTGAAAAGGCCACCTATAGGATGGTAGAAAATATTTGTAAAATATGCATCTGATAAGGGGTTAATAAGCATACACCAGTATGAAAGCTAACTTTAAGCCAGGAAGAGACCCTGATGGACCATGATGGAACCTTGATATCAAATTTCCATGCTCCTGCATTGTAAGAAAACAAATTTCTCTGTTTTAAGGAATGCAGTCTTCTTTGTTATGGCAGTCTGGGCTGACTAACAGTGAGAGAAGGAATTGAATAGACATTTTCCAGAGAAAATACACAAATGGCCGACAAACATATGAAAAGATGCTCAATATTACTAATCAATAGGGAAATACAAATTGAAACCTTCTGCGATGGGCAATGTGTATAAGAAGACAAAAGCAAGTTTGGTAAGGATATGGATAAATTGGAACCCTTATACACTATTGTTGGCAATTTGAAATGTTGCAAGCTTTCTAGAAAACAGTATGGAGTTTACACAGAAAGTTAGAACTGCTGTATGATCTAGCAATCCCACTCAAGAGTGTATTTCCATAAAAAATTTAAAGCAAGATATTGAATAAATAGTGGGCACATGTATGGTCACTGCCTCATTATTCCCAATGGGCAAGATGTGTAAGAAATCTAAATGTTCATTGGTGGATAAAAGATAATGGTTATATATATGATATATGTTATAGCTCTTATATCCACATGCACACAACGGAATGTTTTGAAGCCTTAAAAAAGAATTCTGTCCTATGCTATATCATGGATGGGCCTTGATGATATTATACTATGTGAAATGAACCAATCAAAAAAGACAAATATTGCCTGATTCCACTTCTATGAGGTATCTAAATGAATCAAATCCATGGAAACAGAAAATAAAATCGTGGTTGCCAAGGGCTGTGAGGAGGAACAGTTGGAGAATTGTTACTCAGTGGGTTAGGACTTCAGTCACGCAAGATGTGACATTTCTACAGATTTGTTGTATAGCAATGTGTATATATATCCCTGGTGCCTCAGCAGTAAAAAATCCACCTGCAATGCAGGAGATGCAACAGAGGCAGGCTCAGTCCCTGGGTTGGGAAGATCACCTGGAGCAGGAAATGGCAACCCACTCCAGGATTCTTGCCTAGAGAATCCCACGGACAGAGGAGCCTGGTGGGCTACAGTCTATGGGTAGGCAGAGTCAGACATGACTGAGCCATTAGCACTATGGCAACTAACACTAACGTGCACATAGTTACCAACAGTGTGCCATATACTCAGAAATTGTTAAAAAGGTAAATAAAGACGTGCAGGCGTATGGTGAACCGAGGCATATGTATTCCCTATGAAGAATCTCTCTTCATGTAAAAACCTTTGCAGACAACCAAATATTTATTTTCATGTCCCTTTCCCTAGTTTTAATAGCCTCAGGGAACAGAGGGACTTCCCTGGTGCACAGTGGATGAGAATCTGCCTGCCAATGAAGAGGACACAGGTTTGATGGCTGGTCCAGGAAGATTCCACTTTCTGCGGGGCAGCTAAGCCTGTGTGTCACAAGCTACAGAGCCTGTACATGCTCTGCAATGAGAAGACACTCACCGCAACCAGAGAAAGCCCATGGACAGCAATGAAGACCCAGTGCAGCCAAAACTAAATAAATAATTCTTAAAAATCTGGGAGAACAGAAATCCATAGATGGAGAATCATAGAACTGTCTAAATTGTTTTCTGCATTCTAGGCAGATTAACTTTTCTAAACTAATTCAGCAGCAGAAGAGGAGGTGAGCTGCTCACTTCCACTTTATAATAAGAAGTGTACTTCATTTTATTTACCTGATGCCATCTCTGGTCAGTGAAATGTGGGAAAGATCATGGAGAAAAATAGTTCTCTCCAACGTTTCCCAGAATCAAAATAAAGAATTAGTTTAACCTTAGGGTAAAAAGATCATGGGTTTTCTTTTATATACATACAGAAATAATCTTGACATAATATGATAATCATTTCCTCATCGAAGAGGTTTAATCCAATAACCAATGAGATTAGTATTAAATCTGTTTAGTGAATTTATTTCTAAGGTTTCTTTAACGGCCTTTCACTAAGAATGTTTAGCAAAAACACTTCTTTGTAAAAAGAATGATAAATTTTAACCATAAAACTTTTGAGAATTACACTGGAAAACCTATACATTCATCTTCATTCAGACTTATATAAATATTCAGCCACAACCACTTCAGAATGCTGAAAATTATGTTTTCTTTGCTAATGGCTGAGATGTAGTGAGACCTAAGCCCAGGCTGGTTTCAGGAAGACACCTCCACATCCTCCTGGCCTCTCACCTTCCTGCCTTGGTGTCCATTCTTCATCAGAATCCTCAGTGTCATCTACCTGGGGTTTGATGACCTGCCTGCGGTGATGCATGAAATCCGGTCGAGTGGCTTTGAAACCTGGAAAGAAGCAAAATATTTGTCCTAAGAAGGAGAAACAAAGCATAGAAGCAATGGGAAGTGTCACAAAGTCAGGGAATCAGTGGGATGGACTGGGGGAATCTAGAATAAGGCAAGAGGTGAGCTCTGCACTGCAAGGTCAACCTCCCTTTGGTACAAAACTGTAAACATTTCCTCCAGGTTAGTCTCCACACAAAAGGGAACTGTGAGCAGATGAAGCACCTAAGAGCCAGCAAGTGAACACTGAGGGTGAAGACCTGTTTCATGTTTCCCAGGCTCACAGGCACCCAGCACTTCCTGTTACCTATAGCAATCAGCGCTTCGTAGTTTCTTTTCATATTCCTATATCGGATTTTTTCCCATTCTCCCATCTCTTCCCATTGTTCCTTGGAGAAGTATACGGAGATGTCTTTGAAAGCATCTTTGGCCTAAGGAAAATAATAGATTTCATCAGTGATTTACTAATCTAAGTCAGACCTTAGAGCTGGGCCTTCTCCTCCACCTTTTGTGCAGGGAGTAGCCTGAAGCTACTGGATGGTCTTTGTGAGACCCGGGATGAAGGCTTTCCTTCCTGACTGTGTCCTGCCTAACTGAACAAACACTGAGCATTTTCCTAACTCTCCCTGGACACAGGGCAGTTGACGAAGCTAGTGTCCTGTTTTGCCCCACTCCACCCCACCATCTCAGACAGGACCAGGTATGCCCATCCTGTGTACAGTCACAGGGGAGTTCACTCAGTTGCCTGGGCAACCAGTCTGTGGTGCTTCAGGGACCAGCGCCGTGTCCTTCCTATAGAGCTGGCTTAGAGCTCAGCTTTGCCGCCTCCAACTCTCACCGTGGGCTTCCACTCTCTTGTCCCAGCATCTCCCTCAGTGCTCTCCTCTGGAGACCTGTTCGGCCTCATGGCCATTGGAGTGCTCAAGGCCAAGGTGCCTGTGGAAGAAGAAGGTGCTGAGATAGCCCAGACCAGTGTCCAGAGCCTGGTCTGTCTTCCTTGGGTGGAGTGTCCAGGGCAGGAAGGTGAGGGGAAAGTCAGGGTGAGGGTATTGTTGGGATGGACGGATCCTGACTAGATATGACAGATCAGCCTAATGTGAACTAGATTTGGTTTCTTTGGTTCCCTACAATTCAGCCCCTCTGAGGGAAGGCACTGGGAGGGATGTGTCTGTGGGAGACGGAGGGATTTTTAATGAGACCCGGAAACCCCTAACTGCTGGACTGGGGTCAGGGTGAAATCAGGGCTCTGTTCCGGTGCAGCGGAGGGAATGTTTCTCCAAGAAGGGTTTTGAGGATCTCCTCCTGCAGACTCAGAAAAATCTGGGCATAACTTAGGTTCTACGTCTAAGGGACAAGTCGCTCGGCTTGAGGAGATCTGGGTCCCACGGGCTGAAGTAACTGGGGTCCTCAGACAGATGGGACTGGGGATCTTTTGTCTGATGTAGAATGTGCAGGGTGAGAAAACTTGGGATCTGTGAGGCTGAGGAAATCGGGGGTTTCTTATTAAGGGAATTTATGTCTCCGACAGGCAGGACAGTTAGGGTCTTGAGGAGGAAGAGTTTTAAGAGCTCCCAGTCGGAGGTATTCACGGTCTCCGAGGGTGAGGAAATTTGGTCTCTCTGCGGGTGGTACTTTTAGGGTGCCTCAGGCTGAGGGGAACTGGGCTTAATCTAGGTATTTGAGGGTCGCAGCACTAGGGGATTCGCAGTTTCTCTGGGTGGAAGGGACTTGTAATCCCTGAAGCTGACGAGACCAAGCCCCCTTCAGATTAGGACTCAGGTTGCTCAAAGTTGACAGGATTTCGGGCCTCCCACCCTGGAATTTGAAACCATCAGGCTAAGGGTTTATGAGGGCTGCGCAGGGTGCGTTTCCGTCAGCCTCCCCGCTGTCCCGCCACGCTGCCCACCCTGTCCCCAGGAGCGCTAGAGGTTCAGCGAAGTCCAGTCCTTCGGCGCTGAGGTGAAGTGAAGGGCCAGCAGCCTGCCTATACCCTGTCAGGCACAAGCGACCAATCGGCGTTGTGACCGAGGCAGTCTGGCCAATAGGCGCTCGGAGGGTGGGGAGCGCGATGGATGCCCCGCCCCACCGCTCGGGGATTGGCTGCTCTGTGGGCGTGTCTGTCAAGCCTCCAGCGCGCAGGCGCAGTTTGGCTGGTTTCTTAGTTTTCAGGCATGGCCGCTTAGGCCTGGATCCTCAAGTGGGCGGGTTGTCCTCAGGCTGAATGTTTCTTTCCAGTGCCCTCAACTGGTATATCGGCTCCACCAGACTGTAATCGTGCTCCCGGAGTGTATCCTAGGCCCACCTGTGCCCTACCTTATCAAATCGAGTTTTGGCAAGAACTCTTATGTGGTGAGTACTGCATTATTCAAGGGAAACGGTGTAATTAACTATATTCGGATGAGACACAAGATAAACACCGTGTGGTCAAAGAATTTAAACACAACGCGCGGAATAAGGATGTTAGAAAAAACTTGGAGGATTTTTAACCTGAAAGTGGAAGTGGCACTGATGAGCCATCTATGTATTTAATGTACCTTCAAACTGAGGTATAAGTAAAACCTCAAAGCCTTGCAAGTGTTTTCTGTAAGCCGAGGCATCGATCTGGAGGAATGTGGATCCACTGAGCTGAGTTTGCCTGACACCTACTGGCTGCACAAGATAAAATAGGGACACTGTTTCTGGCTGTTAGGTAGCTTTGCTCACAGAAAAATAATGTGATTTCCATGTTGGAAGCAAAGTGACTGGCTGTAGAATTAGTGTCAAGTGGTGGTTGGGAGTCTGGATGGAGAAATGTTACCAGAAAAGCGAGTTTACCTCTTGGTGGGTGTAGAGCCAGAAGGTACAACCCAGCCAAAGCTCATGGGAAGGAAAAGTGTATTACTTGCAGAACCATGGAGAACACCATGGAGCTTTCCAGAGCAGAGTCTTTGTAAACCACAGAGTGGGGTAAGCTTTAATCTATGAGTATAGGCATGTTCCGGCTTCTGTGGTGACTCAGATGGTAAACAATCTCTGCATAGCAGAAGACCTGGGTTCAACCCCTAAGTGAGGAAGATTCTAAGAGGAGGGCGGGGCAGACCACTCCAGTATTTTTGCCTGGAGAATTCCATGGACAGAAGAGGCTGGTGGTCCATGGGTTTGCAAAGAGTCAGACATGAGTGAGTGACGAACACTTTAACTCTACAGGCATGTTCATTAAGGGTCTTGGGCTGTGGGAGACTCCAAGCTTCAGTTGATTGAAGTCTTGAGAGTCAGAACCAGTCACCATCAGCATCCCTTACATTCCAGCTGGTCTGGTATACATATAGCTATCTATTCTTGATATAGATATAGATACCTATACTTCTTCATATTCTTTCCCCTTATCAGTTCAATTCAGTCACTCAGTCATGTCTCACTCTTTGCATCCCCATGGACTCTAGCATGCCAGGCCTCCCTGTCTATCAGTAACTCCCGGAGTTTACCCAAACTCGTGTCCACTGAGTCAGTGATGCCATCCAACCATCTCATCCTCTGTCGTCCCCTTCTCCTCCTGCCCTCAATCTTTCTCAGCATAAGGGTCTTTTCAAATGAGTCAGCTCTTCACATCAGGTGGCCAAAGCATTGGGGTTTCAGCTTCAACATCAGTCTTTCCAATGAACACTCAGGTCTGACCTCATTTAGAATGGACTGGTTGTATTCCCTTGCAGTCCAAGGGACTCTCGAGTCTTCTCCAACACCACAGCTCAAAAGCATCCATTCTTCAGCACTCAGTTTTCTTTATAGTCCAACTGTCCCATCCATACATTACCACTGGAAAAACCATAGCCTTGACTAAACAGACCTTTGTTAGCAAAGTAATATCTCTGCTTTTTAATATACTGTCTAGGTTGGTAATAACTTTTCTTCCAAGGAGTAAGTGTCTTTTAATTTCATGGCTGCAGGCACCATCTGCAGTGATTTTGGAGCCCCCCAAAATAAAGTCAGTCACTGTTTCCCCATCTATTTGCCATGAAGTGATGGGACCAGATGCCGTGATCTTAGTTTTCTGAATGTTGAGTTTTAAGCCAACTTTTCCACTCTCCTCTTTCACTTACCTCAAGAAGCTCTTTAGTTCTTCACTTTCTGCCATAAGGGTGGTGTCATCTGCATATCTGAGGTTATTGACATTTCTCCTGGCAATCTTGATTCCAGCTTGTGCTTCATCCAGCCCGGTATTTCTCATGATGTACTCTGCATAGAAGTTAAATAAGCAGGGTGACAAAATATATAGCCTTGATATGCTCCTTTCCCAATTTGGAACCAGTCTGTTGTTCCATGTCTGGTTCTGACTGTTGCTTCTTGACCTCCATACAGATTTCTCAAGAGGCAGTTCAGGTGGTCTGGTATTCCCATATTTTGGGTATTTTCCACACTTTATTGTGGCCCACACAGTCAAAGGCTTTGGCATAGTCTATAAAGCAGAAATAGATATTTTTTTTTCTGGAACTTTCTTGCTTTTTCGATGATCCAGTGGATGCTGTCCATTTGATCTCTGGTTTCTCTACCTTTTCTAAAACCAGCTTGAAGATCTGGAAGTTCACAGTTCATGTATTGGTCAAGCCTGGCTTGGAGAATTTTGAGCATTATTTTGCTAGTGTATGAGCTGAGTGCAATTGTGCAGTAGTTTGAGCATTATTTGGCATTGCCTTTCTTTCGGATTGGAATGAAAACTGACCTTTTCCAGTCCTGTGACCACTGCTGAGTTTTCTAAATTTGCTGACAGATTGAGTGCAGCACTTTCACAGCATCATTTTTTAGGATCTGAAATAGCTCAACTGGAATTTCATCACCTCTACTAGCTTTGTTTGCAGTGATGTCTCCTAAGGCCCACTTGACTTCATATTCCAGGATGTCTGGCTCTAGATGAGTGATCACACTATCATGATTATCTGGTTCATGAAGATCTTTTTTGTACAGTTCTTCTGTGTTTTCTTGCCACCCCTTCTTAATATCTTCTGCTTCTGTTAAGTCCATACCATTTCTGTCCTTTACTGAGCCCATCTTTGCATGAAATGTTCTCATAAGCATAAGTTATTTTTTTTTCCATTTATTTTTATTAGTTGGAGGCTAATTACTTTACAATATTGTAGTGGGTTTCTCCAAAGAAGAAATACAGATGGCTAACAAACACATGAAAAGATGCTCAACATCACTCATTATCAGAGAAATGCAAATCTTAAGCATAAGTTTTAAGGTTGCTATTGCAGGAAATGGCCACAAGGCGTCAGGACTTTTTCATGCCCAGTTGTGATTGCCTTGAAAGTGAAAACTTTCAAGTTTTAACCCAAGAGTGTAATTCAATATGGAATGTACCTGAAGAAACACCCAAAACCTTGTGCGTTCTTTCTGAATATTCTTATTTATTTATTTTAATAATTTTTAAAATTTACTGGCAGGTCCATGTGGCATGTGGGATTTTTAGTTCCCTGACCAAGTGTCGAACCCTCACCCCCTGCATTTGAAGCACAGAATCTTAACCACTGGACTGCAGGGAAGTCCCCCTAAGCATTATTTTTTTAAAGTAACCTTTATTTCATATTGTAGTAACATTGATATACCATGTGTAGTTGGTGGCAGGTGAACCGAGTGTATTTTCTATTTTGTTTTTGTTCAGTTGCCAAGTCAGGTCTTTTTGTAGGAGTGCTCCCTTTGCTACAGGCCCTGTTATACTGGTAAGACATCTATTTGTATATGCATAAGTGTACATAAATGTAAATATCTAGGTACATCGATATGTAAATATCCAGATAGAGATATAAATGTCTAGGTATGTAGATATACAAATGTCCATATGCATAGAAATATACATTGTAGGTACATAGATGTATAAATACTTAGGTTCATAGAGACATAGATATCTATATACATAGACATATAAATGTATATGTACATATAGACATAACTATCTATGTATATACAGATATAAATATCTATTATAAATACATATAGACATAGATATCTATATACATAGACATGTAAATATCTCTATACACGGAGGATGGTTACACAGTGGACAATGAAGGAGACCACCTTATAGACAACGTAAGTGATACAGATAGTGGCATTTATAAGAGCATACTAGGAGAGAGAAACATAAACAATTTCAAACAAAGAGAACACAGCTAAACAAGATGCATGTGACTAGTTTTAATCTGATGGCACTAAACCAACAAGTCCACAGGGGGTCAGTAGATGATGGCAAAGTCTGGAAAGGTGAGATAGTGAAAACTAGTTAAATGTTTCATCTTTGTTTACAAAGTATACCTTATACATTTTTGGATTCATACATAGTACCTCCTTAAGTAAGTATCATCCTATATATCCTCATATGCCCACATCCAAACTGTTTCAACTCAAAGCAAGCACAACTCCAACTTGCTGCAACTCTAGTTAGTCAATTGTTCCATTTTCATGAAAAAGACACATTGTGATTCTTTTGTATGGACCAGCAATGGTTAGGATTTCTGTCTAATGATTTTTGTTTTTTTGATTTTTTTTTTAGGGTCCTTAGAGATCATTTAAAATTTCAACACTTCTCCCTGCTTCACCTTGTTCTGATTTAATTGACATTGGAAAAGTTATGGAAAGAGTGTTTAATATAATCTGAACTTACCAGGTATCTATACTGGTATATCGGCTCCACCAGACTGTAACCGTGCTCCCGGAGTTTATCCGAGGCCGACCTGTGCCCTACCTTGTCAAATCCAGTTTTGGCAAGAACTCTTATGGCAGGGAAATTATTATTCAAGGGAAAATGGTGTAATTAGCTACATTCTGATGAGACACAAGATAAACACCGTGTGGCCAAAGATTTAAACACAACGCATGGAATAAGGATGTTAGAAAAAACTTGGAGGATTTTTAACCTGAAAGTGGAAGTGGCACTGATGAGCCATCTGTATATTTAATGTAGGTATGAAAAGCCTTCAGAAATGAGGTATAAGTAGAACCTCAAACCCTTGCAAGTGTTTTCTGTAAGCTGAGGTATCGATCTGGAGGAATGTGGATCCACTGAGCTGAGTTTGCTTGACACCTACTGGCTTCACAAGATAAAATGGGGACACTGTTTCTGGCCCTTAGGTAGCTTTGCTCACAGAAAAATTATGAGATTTCCATGTTTTGGAAGCAAAGCGACTGACTGTAAAATTAGTTTCAAGTGGTGGTTGGGAGTCTGGATGGAGAAATGTTACCAGAAAAGTGAGTTTACCTCTTGGTTGGTGGAGAGCCAGAAGGTACAACCCAGCCAAAGCTAATGGGAAGGAAAAGTGTATTACTTGCAGAACTATGGAGAACACCAGGGAGCTTTCCAGAGCAGTGTCTCTGTAAACTACAAAGTTGGGTAAGCTTTAATCTATGAGTACAGGCATGTTCTGTCTTCTGTGGTGACTCAGATGGTAAACAATCTCTGCATAGCAGAAGACCCGGGTTCAACCCCTAAATGAGGAAGATCCCAAGAGGAGGGTGGGGCAGTCCACTCCAGGATTCTTGCCTGGAGAATCCCATGGACAGAGGAGGCTGGTGGTCCATGGGGTTGCAAAGAGTCAGACATGAGTGAGTGACTAACACTTTAACTTCCCAGGCATGTTCATTAAGGGTCTTGGGCTGCGGGAGACTCCAAGCTTCAGTTGATTGAAGACTTGAGAGTCAGAATCAGTCACCATCAGCATCCCTTACATTCCAGCTGGTCTGGTATACATATAGATGTCTATTCTTGATATAGATATAGATATCTATTCTTCTTCTTATTCTTTCCCCTTATCAGTTCAATTCAGTACTCAGTCGTATCTCACTCTTTGCAGTCCCATGGACTCTAGCACGCCAGGCCTCCCTGTCTATCAGTAACTCCCGGAATTTACCCAAACTCGTGTCCATTGAGTCGGTGATGCCATCCAACCTTATCATCCTCTGTCATCCCCTTCTCCTCCTGCCCTTAATCTTTCTCAGCATCAGGGTCTTTTCAAATGAGGCAGTTCTTCATATCAGGTGGCCAAAGCATTGGAGTTTCAGCTTCAACATCAGTCTTTCCAATGAACACTCAGGTCTGATCTCGTTTAGAAGGGACTGGTTGGATCCCCTTGCAGTCCAAGGGACTCTCGAGTCTTCTCCAACACCGCAGTTGAAAAGCTTCTATTCTTCAGCACTCAGCTATCTTGACAGTCCAACTCTCCCATCCATACATGACCACTGGAAAACCATAGACTTGACTAGACAGACCATTGTTAGCAAAGTAAATCTCTCCTTTTTAATATACTGTCTAGGTTGGTAATAAATTATCTTCCGAGGAGTAAGTGTCTTTTAATTTCATGGCTGCAGGCACCATCTGCAGTGATTTTGGAGCCCCCAAAATAAAGTCAGCCACAGTTTCCCCATCTATTTGCCATGAAGTGATCTGACCAGATGCCATGATCTTAGTTTGCTGAATGTTGAGCTTTAAGCCAACATTTTCATTCTCCTCTTTCACTTTCATCAGGAGGCTCTTTAGTTCTTCTTCACTTTCTGGCATAAGGGTTGTGCCATCTGCATTGCTGATATTTCTCCCAGCAATCTTGAATCTAGCTTGTGCTTCATCCAGCGCGGTGTTTCTCATGATGTACTCTGCATAGAATTTAAATAAGCAGGGTGACACTATATAGCCTTGGTAAGCTCCTTTCCCGATTTGGAACCAGTCTGTTGTTCCATGTCTGGTTCTGACTGTTGCTTCTTGACCTCCATACAGATTTCTCAAAAGGCAGGTCAGGTGGTCTGGTATTCCCATCTTTTGGGAATTTTCTACAGTTTATTGTGACCCACACAGTCAAAGGCTTTGGCATAGTCTATAAAGCAGAAATAGATATTTTTTCTGGAACTCTCTTGCTTTTTCGATGATCCAGTGGATGTTGGCAATTTGGTCTCTGGTTTCTCTGCCTTTTCTAAAGCCAGCTTGAAGATCTGGAAGTGCACAGTTCACGTATTGGTCAAGCCTGGCTTGGAGAATTTTGAGCATTATTTTGCTAGTGTATGAGATGAGTGCAATTGTGCAGTAGTTTGAGCATTCTTTGGCATTGCCTTTCTTTGGGATTGGAATGAAAACTGTCCTTTTCCAGTCCTGTGGCCACTGCTGAGTTTTCCAAATTTGCTGACAGATTGAGTGCAGCACTTTTACAGCACCATCATTTAGGATCTGAAATAGCTCAAGTGGAATTCCATCACCTCTACTAGCTTTGTTTGTAGTGATGTCTCCTAAGGCCCACTTGACTTCACATTCCAGGATGTCTGGCTCTAGATGAGTGATCACACCATCATGACTGTCTGGTTCATGAAGATCTTTTTTGTACAGCTCTTCTGTGTTTTCTTGCCACCCCTTCTTAATATCTTCTACTTCTGTTAGGTCCATACCATTGATGTCCTTTACTGAGCCCATCTTTGCATGAGATGTTCTCATAAGCATAAGTTTTAAGGTTGCTATTGCAGGCAATGGCCACAAGGCGTCAGGACTTTTCATGCCCAGTTGTGATTACCTTGAAAGTGAAAACTTTCAAGTTTTAACTCAAGACTGTAATTCAATATGTAATGTAGCTGAAGAAACACCCAAAAGCTTGTGTGTTCTTTCTGAACATTCTTATTTATTTATTTTAATAATTTTTTAAATTTACTTGCAGGTCCATGTGCATGTTGGATTTTTAGTTCCCCAACCAAGTGTCGAACCCTCGCCCCCTGCATTTGAAGCACAGAATCTTCACCACTGGACTGCAGGGAAGTCCCCCTAAGCATTACTTTTTTAAAGTAAACTTTATTTCATATTGTAGTAACATTGATATACCATGTGTTGTTGGTAGCAGGTGAACCGAGAGTATTTCCTATTTTGTTGTTGTTCAGCTGCCAAGTCAAGTCTTTTTGTAGGAGCTTTCCCTTTTCTACAGGCCCTGTTATACTGGTAAGACATCTATTTGTATATACATAAGTGTACATAAATGTAAATATCTAGGTACATAGATATGTCAATATCCAGAGAGAGATATAAATGTCTAGGTACGTAGATATACAAATGTCTATATGCATAGAAATGTACATTCTAGGTACATAGATGTACAAATACCTATGTTCATAGAGACATGCATATCTATATACATAGGCATATAAATAACTATGTACATATAGACATAACTATCTATGTATATACAGATATAAATATCTATTATAGATACATATAGTCATAGATATTTATATACATAGACATGTAAATATCTCTATACACGGAGGATGGTTACACAGTGGACAATGAAGGAGACCACCTTATAGACAAAATAAGTGATACAGATAGTGGCATTTATAAGAGCATTCTAGGAGAGAGAAACATAAACAATTCCAAACAAAGAGAACACAGCTAAACAAGATGCATGTGACTAGTTTTAATCTGATGGCACTAAACCAACAAGTCCACAGGGGGTCAGTAGATGATGGCAAAGTCTGGAAGGGTGAGATAGTGAAAACAAGTTAAATGTTTTACCTTTGTTTACAAAGTATACCTTATACATTTTTGAATTCATACTTGTTACCTCCTTAAGTTTGTATCACCTATATATCCTCCTATGCCCACATCCATACTGTTTCAACTCAAATCAAGCATAACTCCAATTTGTTGCTACTCTAGTTAGTCAATTGTTGCAGTTTCATGAAAAAGACACATTGTGATTCTTTTGTATAGACCAGTAATGGTTAGGATTTCTGTTTAAAGTTTTTTTTTTTTTTTTTTTTTTTAGGGTCCTTAGAGATCATTTAAAATTTCAACACTTGTCCCTGCTTCACCTTGTTCTGATTCAATTGACATTGGAAAAGTTATGGAAAGAGTGTTTAATATAATCTGAACTCACCAGGTATCTATTGTTTGGTGTACATAAAGATCTGAGTAGACTTCGATGGATGTAAAAATAAATATTGTGGATGTAGAACATAATTAGAAATTGCGAGAGTCATTTGACCAGAGAGCAATCACAATGGATCCACTTCATCAACCCCACACCCATGAGGACAAGTTTTTCTTGGTAATAATATCAGCAACTGAAAAGTTAAAATGTTATCACTGTGAATAATGATTATGAAAAAAAATCTATGGAATGTTTTCATAGATAGGCTGCAACTTTCCAAGAGGCTTTAAATTTCAGGTGAATGTTTTATTATTTGAAATCTTGAGAGGATTACAGACTCTGTAAGTTTCACAGACTGTTCAAAGTTACGTTCTGTTCCATCTCGGAATGAATCCATTATCTTTTGGTTCATGCACTTGTGAACACTTCATCACCTTAGAGACAATCTGTGTTGGAGAGTGTTCTAAACCAATGTGTGCATACCAGCTGCAGGTCTGGCAAGAAACATTCACTCTCATGTTGTAGTTGCTGTTCAGTTGCTAAGTTGTGTCTGACTCTTTGTGACCCCATGGACTGCAGCACGCCAGGAATCCCTGCCCGTCACCATCTCCTGGAGATTGTTCAAACTGCTGTCTGTTGAATCAGTGATGCCATCCAACCATCTCTTACTCTGTCATCCCCTTCTCCATTTGCCTTCAGTCTTTCCCAGCATCAGGGTCTTTTCCAGGAGGTCGGCTCTTTGCATCAGGCAGCCAAAGGATTGGAGCTTTGGTTTCAGCATCAGTCCTTCCTATGAATGTTCAGGACTGATTTCCTTTAGGATGGACTGGTTTGATCTCCTCGCAGACCCAGAGACTCTCAAGAGTCTTCTCCAGCACCACAGTTCAAGAGCATTAGTTCTTCAGTGCTCTGCCTTCTTTGTAGTCCTACTCTCACATCCGTACATGACTTCTGCAAAAACCAGTAGCTTTTACTCTCACATATGGGATATCAAATTTGTTTTTACATATTGCCTGCTATGTTTAGGCTCTTGGTTCATACTTCATGTACCCATGTAGTGTTGTATTTAAATCCAGTTTGAAACAGAGCTTTATTTGAAGAACATTTTGCCCACCAGCAGCGTTCTATTCTCACCAGCACCTCTTACCTTGGTGTGACATCTCAAAACTCAGAAACTCTTACATGTTGATATGAATATCAATTTCATTTTAGGAGAGTTTAAACAGAGAAGTGAAAAAATCAGGGTGCTTATTTTATCAGGTTTCTCCAGGCAGAAAATTGAAGCTTGATGTTGTTCAGTTGCTCAGTCATGTCCAACTCTTTGCAACCCCATAGACTGCAGCATGCTGGGCTTCCCTGTCCTTCACCATCTACCAGAGTTTGCTCAAAGTCCTGTTCATTATGTTGGTGATGCTATCCAACCATCTCGTCCTCTGTCATCCCCTTCTCCTCCTGCCCTCAGTCTTTGAAATTGAAATTGTTAGATGGCAGAGTTCATACAGGTTATGGGCTCCTTGACTCAATTTTTTTTTTGCAAGAATTTTCTTATGTATTTTTTCAAGTGTGACCTTTCATTCATATAATAGCAAATAACAGAATTAGAAGAAACCAGTTTGAAACAATGGATTGTTTCTTTCCTGACAATCTGAACACAAAGGAACCATTGGGAACCGCAAAGATCTGGCGGCCAAGCTTTTAAGAATATTTTAGGTTGACAAATACTAACTAGTATGCTTTCCATTTCAACAATTTTTATTCTGATACATAATATCCTTTTCTAGAAGGCTTCCAGTGTGGCTGCCTCCTGCTGGAAGCATGGGAGAAGGAATCAGGGCACTGTCTGTCTTTCTTTACAAGACACTGGACTCAACTCTAAGAAATCCCTGGATCTTCCCTGGATCCTGACCACCACATGGCCAAAGATACTGGTAACGGTTTTGTTTTGCCTGTTAAAGTGTTTAATGGCAAAGATTCTTTCGGTTTCCTGATGTGGGTGACATGTGCGGCCCAGTGATGATTTTTTCTTTGAGAAACTTACTTGCTAGCTCCCACCTGAGGGTGAGGCCCCTGTCCAATGATGAGAGATCTGTGCCTCCAGGGAGAGCAACTTTATGCTAGTTTAATCCTGACCAAGTTCTGTCTGCATGGTAGATTTAGAACTTTCTGTCTTGTCTAGGACGTTCCCTGGTGGCTTAGATGGTAAAAGAATCTGCATGCAGTGCAGGAGAATTGGGTTCATCTCTGGATTGGGAAGATCCCCTGGAGAAGGGAATGGCAACTGAATCCAGTATTCTTGCCTGCAGAATCCCATGGACAGAGGAGGCTGGAGGGCTATAATCCATGTGGTCACAAACAGTCAGACATGTCTGAAGGATGAATACTTTGACTTTTCAATCCTGTCTGCACTGATTATGTTTAGACAAGACTGCTTGCTTTCTGCAATGAGAATATTGACACCTGACCATGTTCTGTGTGCATGAGGACGTGGAGACCTGGGTGCGGACTGGGCCTGGCCTCCGTCCTGGAAAACTCCGTGCCTGTGTCTGAATGTCAGTGCTCAGATGTCTGGGGTCTGGAGCTGAGGTGGGCTTCCCTGGGTAATGTGCCCTCCTCTGAGAGGGGTTCCATGGCCCTCCCAGGGTCAGTGCTGCAGTAGGGCTCTTAGTTTTTCCTCCTGCCAGGCTCCCCTGCCCTGAGGCTCATGGAGACTCCTCAGGTGGGCTACTTGGTAATTATTCCAGTTTTTCAGCGGATTCAGTTTGAGTCGGGAGGCAGGTTCACCTGGCTAATTGATTCCGGGGTACAAGGATCAGGCAAAAATCCATGGGCAGCAGGTGAGGTTGCTATGTGATCACCTTCCCGTCGGCCGTCCCTGCTCAGCAGACACCAGACCTGCCCCTCATCTTCTAGCCCCACACCTGGTGTATTTTCTCAACACCTCAGTGGGAAAACAAAGAACGGAGCCCGCTGGAACCAAGGCAGTGTTTTCAACATTATGGTGACAGCTGTCAAAACAGTTAGTATCAGACAGAACCAAAGGGCAGGAGAGGAGAACTTCTCTGGGACGAGAGGTTTCAAGGAACCCAGGAGGTTCCAGGAACCCACTCGTTTCCACCTTTGGGGCCCAGCCATCAGGGACCTGCTGTCCTAACCAAGAGTCATGCGGCCCCAGAGGCAGGGTTTGGGGACCGTGTGGGTCTCACCACGTCCACATGGGTCCAGATCCTGTGCCCAGAGACCCCGTGTCTGCTCTTCACCTCTGTGTTTCTTGCCCCTTGGAGATTCCCAACATCTGAATGGAGGGTGTTGCCCTGATTAACCTGTGGTCTTTCTTCTCTTCACCTTGGGACATTCACATGAGGTCAGGCACCTTTGAATGGGTTGCTGCTCTGTGTTCTGTTGGCTGAAAACCTTTGGCGGTGTCATATTAACATCATAGTGTATCACAGACCTAATCTGTAGGGTCGCCACTGTCTGGGGTCTCCTAGATGGATTTTCTGTACTTTAATTTTTATTTTCTATTGGAGTCAGGTCGATTTCCATTGTTTTATTAGTTTTAGCTGTACAGAAACTTAATTTGATTTTACATAGAAGTGAATCTATTCTTTTTCCATTTTTTTCCTCATAAAGATTATTACAGTCTCTTTAGTAGAGTTCCCTGTTCTTTTCACTAGGTCCTGTTTGCTTATCAATTTGTTAGATCTTAGTGTGTATATAAATCTTAAACTCTTTATCCCTTCTTTCTTTCTTCTGATACTCATAATTTGATTTTTGCAGGCTGTGAAGTCCGTTTTGTACATTAGGTCATTGGTATGAATTTATAGATGGTGCCCGTAAGTGATATCTCATGATATTTGTCTTTCTGTCTCTGAGTTCCCTCACTTGGGGTTATGATTTCTTAGCACACCATGCTGCTGACAGCATCCTTGTTTCACTCTGTTTTATGGTTGAGTGGTGTTCCAGTTATAGATGTACTGCCTTGTCCTCACTTTTCTTCCACTGGACCTTTTGGTGGATTCCATGTCTTGCCTATTGAAAGAGTGCTGCCCTGAAGGTGCATGTGTCATTTTGAATGGTGATTTTCTGTAGACCACGCTTCCCTGATAGCTCAGTTGATAAAGAATCCACCTGCAATGCAGGAGGCCCCAGTTCAATTCCTGGGACAGGAAGATCCACTGGAGAAGGGATGGGCTACCCACTCCAGTATTCTTGGGCTTCCTTTGTGGCTCAGCTGGTAAACAATCTGCCTGCAATGCAGGAGACCTGGGCTTGACCCCTGGGTTGGGAAGATCCCGTGGAGAAGGAAAAGGCTACCCATTCCAGTATTCTGGCCTAGAGAATTTCGTGGACCATATAGTCCATTGTGTTGCAAAGTGTTGGACACGACAGAGTGACTTTCGCTTCACATTCTCTGGACCTAGGCCCATGAGTGGGATTGCAGGGTCATATGTTACCTCTGTGTCTTGTATTTATTGGAAGCTCCATGCTGTTTTCCATAGTGACTTCACCATTTACATTCCCAAAAAGATCGTAGGAGGGTTTCATTTTCCATATATTCTTTGCAGATGTTTTATTTTATTTATTTATTTAATCTTTATTCTTTGTAGATCATTTTGATGATGGCCACTGTGACCAGCATGAGGTGATAACTTGTTGTAGTTTTGATTGGCATTGATTTAATAATTATTGGTGTGGACTGTCTATCCATGTACTTTTATTATTTTGTACTTTGTGAGTACAATTTATCTCTTGAAACTGGCCTCTTGAAACTTGGCCTTGTTTGGAATTCTTTTCTGATGAAATACCCCAGGATATTTCTTGAGAGCAGATGTCATTTAAAGCCCTGTCAAACTTGTGACTATTTAGAGCCCTTCAGCACCTGTTTTATGGCTTCCCTGCTCACTCAGTGGTAAAAGAATCCACCAGCAATGCAGAAGACTTTCAGGAGACCTGGATTCAATTCCTGGGTTGGGAAGATTCCATGGAGAAGAAAATGGCAAACCATTCCAGTATTCTTGCCTGGAGAATCCCATGGGCATCCTTTGTCCTGGCAGGCTACAGTCCATGGGGTTGCAAAGAGTCAGACATGGCTGAGTGACTAAGCCCAGCACACAGTACACTATTAAATTAATTGATGGTGAAGTTTGGTATAGCACAGACATGGGTGCAAGTTTTTGTCATGCTCATAGGATGAAGCCAGATGTTAGTAAAATGTCTTGTATACCTTCTGGTACTCCAATGTGAAATGCAGATATTTCCAGTTTTATTCATAAGGCTATTGTTATTAATATGGATGCTGTTGGATTAAATAGTTTTGTGGCAGTCCATTGGCCTGAGAATAATAAACAATGACAGTTATCATGAGTCATATTGATGTGGTGGATTGTGTCAAGTATTTAGTTGATACTTCTGTCACTCCTGGGTTGAATTTATTTATTATGATGGGGATCATGCCTAATATATTTATTTCAAAGCCAAATCAGTTAAGTAATCAATGGAGATAATTATAATGACAATAAATCCTGAGACAATAGTTGATAGGATAATGATAAAGATGATGGGACTTATTAGTACAGAAAGGGTATAAATGAACATTTTTGGGGGTATAGTCCCAATAGTTTAAATAGCTGACCTTACTTATAGAATGTGGTGTAATTTGGTAGCACAGAGAACTTTGGATTCTTAGGGGTATGTTCAACTCCTACAAGTCTAGATAAGAGGATTTAAATCTCTATTATTTACTCTCTTAAAGTAACTCTAGTCAGACACATTTGTTATGCTTGTGGAAGAATACTTGATAATAGGATGGATAAGGATATGTGTCATATGCATAGGGCTTAGTGTTAGGGATAGAAAATATTTGAGAGTAAATGTATTCATTGGTCATATTGGAATCAGGGGTCTAATGCTCAAATTGATAGGAAGGAAACTGTTAATAATAGTGATTTGGTTCAGTTCAGTTGCTCAGTCCTGTCCGACTCTTTGTGACCCCATGGACTGCAGCATTCCAGGCCTCCCTGTCCATCACCAACTCCTGGAGTCGACCCACACCCATGTCCATTGAGTCGGTGATGCGATTTCACCATCTCATCCTCTGTCATCCCCTTCTCCTCCCGCCTTCAATCTGTCCCAACATCAGGGTCTTTTCAAATAAGTCAAGTCTTCACATCAGGTGGTCAAAGTATTGGAGTTTCAGCTTTAGCATCAGTCCTTCCAATGAACATCCAGGACTGATCTCCTTTAGGATGGACTGGTTGGATCTCCTTGAAGTCCAAGGGACTGTCAAGTGTCTTCTCCAACACCACAGTTCAAAAGCATCCATTCTCCGGTGCTGAGCTTTCCTTATAGTCCAACTCTCACATGCAAACATGACTACTGGAAAAACCATAGCTTTGACTAGACCAACCTTTGTTGACAAAGTAATGTCACTGCTTTTTAATACACTGTCTAGGTGTGTCATAGTTTTTTTTTTTTTTTTCCCCAAATAGTAAGCATCTTTCAATTTCATGGCTGCAGTCACCATCTGTAGTGATTTTGGAGCCCCCCAAAGAGTCTGTCACTGTTTCCATTGTTTCCCCATCTATTTGCCATGCAGTGATGGGACCAGATGCCATGATCTTAGTTTTCTGAATGTTGAGTTTTAAGCCAACTTTTTCACTCTCCTCTTTCACTTTCATCAAGAGGCTCTTTAGTTCTACTTCACTTTCTGCCGTGTGGGTGGTGTCATCTGTGTATCTGAAGTTATTGTTATTGCTCCTGGCAATCTCGATTCCAGCTTGTGCTTCCTCCAGCGCAAGGTTTCTCATGAGGTACTGTGCATATAAGTTAAATAAGCAGGGTGATAATATACAGCCTTTACGTACTCCATTTCGTGTTTGGAACCAATCTGTTGTTCTATGTCCAGTTCTAACTGTTGCTTCCTGACCTGCATATAGATTTCTCAGGAGGCTTGTCAAGTGGTCTGGTATTCCATGTCTTTCAGAATTTTCCATAGTTTATTGTGATCCACACAGTCAAAGGCTTTGGCATAGTCAATAAAACAGAAATAGATGTTTTTCTGGAACTCTCTTGCTTTTTTGATGATCCAATGGATGTTGGCAATTTGATCTCTGGTTCCTCTGTCTTTTCTAAAACCAGCTTGAACATTTCGATGTTCACAGTTCACATATTGCTGAAGCTTGGCGGACACCCCCCCCCCACACACACACACAAATAAATTCTGTCACTGTTTCCATTGTTTTCCCATCTATTTGCCATGAAGTGATGGGGCTAGGTGCCACGACCTTAGTTTTCTGATTGTTGAGTTTTAAGTACACTTTTTTTTAAAGAGGGTGTTTCCTTTTACCAGTGCATTCACTTGGCAGAACTCTATTAGCCTTTGCCTTGCTTCATTCTGTACTCCAAGCCCAAATTTGCCTGGTACTCCAGGTGTTTCTTGACTTCCTTCTTTTGCATTCCAGTCTTGCAGGACTTCATAGAACTGTTCAACTTCAGCTTCTTCAGCAGTACTGGTCAGGGCATAGCCTTGGATTACTGTGATATTGAATGGTTTGCCTTGGAAATGAACAGAAATCCTTCTGTCGTTTTTGAGACTGCATCCAAGTACTGCATTTCAGACTCACTTGTTGACTATGATGGCTACTTCATTTCTTCTGAGGGATTCTTGCCCACAGTAGTAGATATAATGGTTTCAATAATATGTGAACTGTGAACATCGAGATGTTCAAGCTGGTTTTAGAAAAGGCAGAGGAACCAGAGATCAGATTTCCAACATCCACTGGATCATTGAAAAAGCAAGAGAGTTCCAAAAAATATCTATTTCCGCTGTATTGACTATGCCAAAGCCTTTGACTGTGGATCACAATAAATTGTGGAAATTTCTGAAAGAAATGGGAATGCCAGACCACCTGACCTGCCTCTTGAGAAACCTGCATGCAGGTCAGGAAGCAACTGTTAGAACTGGACATGGAACAAGAGACTGGTTCCAAATTCGAAAGGAGCATGTCAAGGCTGTATATTGTCAGCCTGCTTGTTTAACTTGTATGCAGAGTACATCTTGAGAAAAGCTGGGCTGACGGAAGCACAAGCTGGAATCGAGATTGCTGGAAGCATTATCAATAACCTCAGAAATGCGGATGAAACCACCCTTATGGCAGAAAGTGAAGAAGAACTAAAGAGCCTCTTGAGGAAACTGAAAGAGGAGAGTGAAAAAGTTTGCTTTAAGTTCAATATTTAGAGAAGAAATTAATGGCACCCCACTGCAGTACTCTTACCTGGAAAATCCCATGGTCGGAGGAGCCTGGTAGGCTGCAGTCTATTGGGTTGTGAAGAGTCGGACATGACTGAGTGACTTCACTTTCAGTTTTCACTTTCATTCATTGGAGAAGGAAATGACAACCCACTCCAGTGTTCTTGCCTGGAGAATCCCAGGGATATGGGAGCCTGGTGGGCTTCCGTCTATGGGATTGCAGAGTCGGACATGACTGAAGCAACTTAGCAGCAGCAGCAGCAACATTCAGAAAACTAAGATCATGGCATCTGGTCCCATCACTTCATGGCAAATAGATGGAGAAACAGTGGAAACAGTGGCTGACTTTATTTTCTTGACTCCAAAATCACTGCAGATGGTGATTGAAGCCAAGAAATTAAATGACGCTTACTGCTTTTAAGAAAAGTTATGACCAAGCTAGACAGCATGTTAAAAAGCAGAGACATTACTTTTCCAACAAAGATCCATCTAGTCAAGGGTATTGTTTTTCCAGTCATCCTGTATGAACGTGAGAGTTGGACTATAATGAAAGCTGAGTACCGAAGAATTGATGCTTTTGAACTGTGGTGTTGGAGAAGACTCTTGAGAGTCCCTTGGACTACAAGGAGATCCAACCAGTCCATCCTAAACATAATCAGTCCTGGATGTTCATTGGAAAGACTGATGCTAAAGCTGAAACTCCAATACTTTGGCCACCTGTTGTGAGGAACTGACTCAGCAGAAAAGACCCTGATGCTGGGAAAGATTGAAGGCAAGAGCAGAAGGGGACTACAGAGGATGAGATGGTTGGATGGCATCACCGACTCAATGGACATGAATTTGAGTAAACTCCGGGAGTTGGTGATGGACAGGGAAGCCTGGTGTGCTGGAGTCCATGCAGTTGCAAAGAGTTGGACACCACTGAGTGACTGAACTGACTGACTGATGTTTCTATCATATGCTGGAGCAGCAATTGCATCACACTCAGGTGACTCTGAGGAGATACCCCACGTCCAGGGGCAAAGGAGAAGCCCTAGAAAGATGGTACGAGGGGCACAGTCACATTCAGAATCAAACCCCACACCTACTAGAGACACTCAGAGGGCTCAAACGCACCCTGTGCACACCAGGACCTCAGCCACACGGAGACTGAGACAGAACTGTGTCTGGGTGTGTCCTGAGGAGAAACGGGTCAGCAGTGGACTGCCGCAGGAACAGGGACTCTGGGTGCAGTAGACCTGGGTATGGCAGAAGCCCTCTTGGATAAGTTCACCATTAACCCACCACAGAGCTGCCAGGACGTCCACAGGACTGGGGAAACAGACTCTTGGAGGGCACAACAGGACCTAGTGCACACCAGGACCCAGGAGAAAGGAGCAGTGACCCA
The DNA here is from genome assembly GCF_910594005.1 of Cervus elaphus. Taxonomy (NCBI): domain Eukaryota; kingdom Metazoa; phylum Chordata; class Mammalia; order Artiodactyla; family Cervidae; genus Cervus; species Cervus elaphus. Next base: position 34,892 of record NC_057826.1, on the reverse strand, counting down.
CAGTGGACTGACCAAGATGTGCCCGTGAGTGTCCAGGAGTCTCTGCTGGAGGCGTGGGTTGGTGGCAGCCTGCTGCAGGGTTGGGGGCACTCACTATAGCAGGGACTGCATGGCATCTTTTGAAGGAGGTCCCGATTATTTTCATTACTTCCACCATAGTTTGGCCTCAGGTCAAAAAACAGAGAGGGAACACAGCCTCACCCTTCAACAGAAAATTGGATTTCCATCAGAGGGCAGATAGAATGAAAACCGCAACCACAGAAAACTAACCAATCTGATCACATGGACCACAGCCTTGTCTTACTCAATGAAACTATGAACCATGCTGTGTAGAGCCAGCCAAGACAAACGGGTCATGGTGGAGATTTCTGACAAAACATGGGCCACTGGAGAAGGGAATGGCAAACCACTTCAGTATTCTTACTTTGAGAACCCCATGAGCAGTATGAAAAGGCAAAAAGATAGGACACTGAAAGATAAGCTCCCCAGGTTGGTAGGTGCCCAATATGCTCCTGGAGATCAGTGGAGAAATAACTCGAGAAAGAATGAAGAGACAGAGCCAAAGCAAAAGCAACACCCAGTTGTGGATGTGACTGGTGATGGAAGTAAGTCTGATGCTGTAAAGAGCAATATAGCATAGGAACCTGGAATGTTAGTTCCATGAATCAAGGCAAATTAGAAGTGGTCAAACAGAGATGGCAAGAGTCAACATTGATATTTCAGGAATCAACAAAATAAAATGGACTAGAATGGGTGAATATAATTCAGATGACCATTATGTCTTTTGGGAAAGAATTCCTTAGAAGAAATGGAGTAGGCCTGATAGTCAACAAAAGAGTCTGATGGAGTACTTGGATGCATTCTCAAAAATGACAGAATGATCTCTGTTTCCAAGGTGAACCATTCAATATTCACAGTAATCCAAGTCTATGCCCCGACCAATAAGGCTGAAGAAGCTGAAATTGAATGGTTCTATGAAGACCTACAAGACCTTCAAGAACTAACACGCAAAAAAGGTGTCCTTTTCATTAAAGTGGACTGGAAGGCAAAAGTAAGAAATTAAGAAATACCTGGAGTAATGGGCAAATTTGGTCTTGGAGTACAGAATGAAGCAGGGCAAACCCTAATAGAGTTTTGCCAAAAGAATGCATTCATCATAGCAAACACCGTCTTCCAACAACACAAGAGGAGACTCTACACATGGACATCACCAGATGGTCAATACTGAAATCAGGCTGATTATATTCTTTGCAGCCAAAGATGGAGAAGCTCTATACAGTCAGCTGAAAGAAGACCAGGAGCTGACTGTGGCTCAGACTATGAACTCCTTATTGCCAAATTCAGACTTAAATTGAAGAAAATAGGGAAAACCACTAGACTGTTCAGGTATGACCTAACAAAACCCTTATGACTGTATTGTAGAAGTGACAAATAGATTCAAGGGATTATATCTGCTAAACAGAGTGCCTGAATAACTATGGATGGAGCTTCATGACATTGTACAGGAGGCAGTGATCAAGACCATCTCCAAGGAAAAGAAATGCAAAAAGGCAAAATGGTTGTCTGAGGAAGCCTTACAAATAGCTCTGAAAAGAAGAGAAGCAAAAGGCAAAGGAGAAAAAGAAAGATATAGCCATTTGAATACAGAGTTCCAAAGAAGAGCAAGAAGAGATAAGAAAGCCTTTCTCAGTGATCAGTGCAAAGAAACAGAGGAAAACAATAGAATGGGAAAGACTAGAGTTCTCTTTAAGAAAATTAGAGATACCAAGGGAACAGTTCATGCAAAGATGGGCACAATAAAGAACAGAAATGGTAGGAACCTAAGAGAAGCAGACGATATTAAGAAGAGGTGGTAAGAATACACAGAAGAACTGGACAAAAAAGATCTTCCAGACCCAGATAATCATGATGGTGTGATCACTCACCTAGAGCCAGACATCCTGGAATGTGAAATCAAGTGGGCCTTAGGAAGCATCACTATGAACAAAGCTAGTGGAGGTGATGAAATTCCCGTTGAGCTATCTCAAATCCTAAAAGATGATTTTTTGAAAGTGCTGCACTCAATACCAGCCAATATGGAAAACTTAGCAGTAGCCACAGGACTAGAAAAGGTCAGTTTTCATTCCAATCCCAAAGAAAGACAATTCCAAAGAATGCTCAAACTACTGCACAATTGCACTCATCTCACATGCTTGCAAAGCGATGCTCAAAATTCTCCAAGCCAGGCTTCAACAGAGCATAAACCATGAACTTCCAGATGTTCAAGCTAGATTTAGAAAAGGCAGAGGAAACAGATGAAATTGCCAACAACTACTGGATCATTGAAAAAGCAAGAGAATTCCAGAAAAACATTTACTTCTGCTTTATTGACTATGCCAAAACTTTTGACTGTGTGGATTACAACAAAGTGTGGAAAATTCTTCAAGAGATAGGAATACCAGACCACCTGACCTGCCTCCTGAGAAATCTGTATGCAGGTTAGGAAGCAACAGTTAGAACTGGACATGGAACAATAGACTGGTTCCAAATAGGATAAGGAGTAGGTCAAGGCTGTATATTGTCACCCTGCTTATTTAACTTATATGCAGGGTACATCATGAGAAATGCTGGGCTGGATGAAGCACAAACTGGAATCAAGATTGCCAGGAGAAATATCAATAACCTCAGATATGCAGATGACATCACCCTGATGGTAGAAAGTGAAGAAGAACCGAAGAGGCTCTTGATGAAAGTGAAAGAGGAGAGTGAAAAAGTTGGCTTAAAACTCAAGATTCAGAAAACTAAGATCATGGCATCTGGTCCCATCACTTCATGGCAAATAGATGGGAAAACAGTGGACACAGTGGCTGACTTTATTTTTTGGGGTTGCAAAATCACCGCAGACAGTGATTGCAGCTATGCAGTGAAAAGACACTTGATCCTTGGAAGGAAAGTTATGAGCAACCTAGACAGCATATTAAAAAGCAGAGACATTACTTTGCCAATAAAGGTTTGTCTAGTCAAGGCTGTGGTTTTTTCAGTAGCCATATATGGATGTGAGAGTTGGACTATAAAAAAAGCTGAGCACAACAGAATTGATGCTTTTGAACTGTGGTGTTGGAGAAGACTCTTGAAGAGTCCCTTGGGCTGCAAGGAGATCCAACCAGTCCATATTAAAGGAGATCAGTCCTGGGTGTTCATTGGAAGGATAGGTGTTGATGCTGAAACTCCAATACTTTGGCCACCTGATGGGAAAAACTGGCTCATTTGAAAAGACCCTGATGCTGGGAAAGATTGAAGGCAGGAGAAGAAGGGGAAGGCAAAGGATAAGATGGTTGGATAGCATCACCAACTCAATGGAAATGAGTTTGGGTAAACTCCAGGAATTGGTGATGGACAGGGAGGCCTGACGTGCTGCGGTTCATGGGGTTGCAAAAAGTCGGACATGACTGAGCGACTGAACTGAACTGAGGATAAAAATTTGTTGTAAGTGTCATGCGTTGAAGTTAAGTAAGAATCATGCTATTGTTTTAATAAAACCGGTATCAGTATAGGGTTCGGAGAAGGCAATGGCACCCCAGTCCAGTACTCTTGCCTGGAAAATCCCATGAATGGAGGAGCCTGGTAGGCTGTGGTCCATGGGGTCGCGAAGAATCAGACATGACAGAGTGACTTCACTTTCACTTTTCTCTTTCATGCATTGGAGAAGGAGATGGCAACCCACTCCAGTGTTGTTGCCCGAAGAATCCCAGGGACGGAGGAGCCTGGTGGGCTGCCGTCTATGGGGTTGCACAGAGTCGGACACGACTGAAGCGACTTAGCAGCAGCAGCAGCAGCGCAGGGTCATAGAAAACAGGTCCAAACCCACCTGGCCCCGCTTTGTCACATCCACGCCCCCGTGCCCTGCATCCCCACATGCACCCAGCGCAAGCCAGCAGTCTGCCTCCTCTTTCCAGTCAGTCTTTGGGCTTCGCTGAGGTGTTTTGGCCCTGGGCAAGGAAATGGCAACCCACTCCAGGATTCTTGCCTGGTAAATCCCATGGACTGGGGTGCCTGGTGGGCTACAGTCCATGGGGTCGCAAAGAGTCGGACACAACCTAGCGACTGAGGTGTTATACAAAATTGCCTGTAGTGCCGCTGTGTTTGCATCTGCCATCCACACCATCATCCAATGAGCAGGAAGGACATAATCCCTGCTCTTTCTCAGCCAGTAAGTAATTGCAAGAGATTATTAGTGGTAACAAGAATTCGTATGGTAACAAGGAAAAGGAGTGTTTGAAGAATCAGTTAATGTTGGGGTCTGAGTGAATGGATCATATTGAGAAGTCTATAATTGATCATGTGACAAATAGGGCCACTAGCACACATTATTGAGAAATAATCTATTTTAGAACTGAATGATAGCTTAAGGGTTTGTAGTGTGATTCAGTGCCAGTTTGAGATAATTATCTCTTGGCCTGTATACATGAATATTATTGTTGGAACTAAGCTAATGGTGAAGGCATATGAGATAATCTTACATATAGAGAGTATGTGGTGGTCTTATAAATGTTAGTGCTTGTTATTATGATCAATGATATAAATAGTGAGGCTAGAGTGAAACAGGAAATTTAATTTATTACTTTTATTTGGAGTTGCACCAATTATTTGGTTCCTAACACCAATGGATAAAAGTTTGAAAAAGCCATGCTGTTAGTCATGGGAGTATAGAATCAGCAATTCTTATCTACTTCTGTGGTAAATAAGAAGGTATTGTCTTCTCTTACTAGATTCACAATCAAGTGTTTTTTTTTTTTTTTTTTTTTCTGATCTATGTATATAGTACAGGGGGCCTAGAATAATTTTTGGGTTTAAGGACAAGAGTAGAAGAGGTAGGATGGGTTATGATATGAGAGCATTTTCTCCTGTAAAAGATGGAGAGATAGAGTTTATGTGGTGTGTGTATTTTCCTCACTGTGTTGTAATGAGTATATATAAAGAGTATAGGGCAGCAATTACTATATGAATTCCTATTAAAATAATTGCAATGTTTGATCATGAGAAGGATATTGCTACAGATAGCTCTCCAATCAAGTTAATAGTTGGGGGTAGAGCTAGGTTTGTTTAAGTTGCTGGTAATCGCCAGGTTGCTATTAGTAGGAGGAACATTTGTAGGCTTTAGGCTAGGATTATTGTTTGGTGATGGACCTGGTCATTTGAATTTGCCAGGCAGAACAATACAGAGGATGTAAGACTATGGGCAATTATTAGGGCTGTGGCTCCTATACAACTTCAAGGTGTTTGGGTAAGGATAGCAAAATGCTATGTAACTGACAGAAGAGTATGCAGTGAGTGATTTTAGGTCTGTCTGGCATAAGCAAATTGAGCTGGTTATAATTATGCTTCATACGGACAATAGAATGAGTGGATACCCTATGAAGTCTGTTAGTGGGTTTCAAATTATTGTAATTTGTAATTCGTAGTATACCATAGCATCCAAAATTTAGCAGTGCTGGCAGCATTGCCAGAACTATGAAGCCTGCAATAAGGGCCTCTTCATGTGCGTTAGGTAGTCAAAGGTGGAGGCCATAAAATGATAATTTTACTATAAAGGCAACTATGATTACTAACCATATGAAACCATTGGATCAAGAGTTGGATGTTGATTGGGCTCAGCATTAGAATATTTAAAGGTCCTACTGCATTTTGAATGTAGACAAGTATTCCTAAGAGGGGGAGAGAACAAACTAGGGTATAAAATAAATAGAGACCTGCATTAAGGTGTTCTGTTTGATTTCCTCTTTGGGTAATGATAAGGAGTGTTGGAACTAGTGTTGCTTCAAATAGAATATAGAAAATAATTAATTTTATGACAGTAAATGTTATAATTAAAGTAATTATAGTATGACTAGCAGTGATAATATTTTTTTTTTTCTGGTAGAGATTCTTTTAATAAGTGGTGCTGACTATTAGTATAAGGGGTCATAATCATGTAGTTAAAATCAGTGGTGGTGTCCATAGGGAGTGGGAGAAAACTAGTGAGAAATTAGGCTGTTATCATTGATTAAGGAGGAGTAGGCTTGTGAGTCTAATTAGTAAGCTATGTGTGGTGGTGTTAATCCAGATTAACCTCATGATCAGGTCAGTGGTATTGTTCCTGACCACAATCTTGGCCTTCTCTGCCCACTGAAGCTGAATAAAAGAACATGGAGACTGAGTCTGGAGGAAATAGAAAGCTGGCTTCAATTCTCAGCTGGCAGAGAGGGGAACCCAGCAAGCTCATGCCTCAAGACCTGTGCCTGCCCCCCCCCCCCCCCTTGAGGAGTCTAGGGGCTCATAGAAGGAAGGGCTCACAGTCAGGAGGCAGTATGATAAACAAAGGGGATAGGACTTTTATTTCTTCCTCTTGCATTTATTCACAGTCGCATCAGTTCAGTTCAGTTGCTCTGTCATGTCTGACTGATGATGGGAAAGACTGAAGGCGGGAGGAGAAGGGGACATCAGAGGATGAGATGGTTGGATGGCCTCAGTGACACAATGGACATGGGTTTGAGTAAACTCCGGGAGTTGGTGATGGACAGGGAGGCCTGGTGTGCTGCAGTCCATGGGGTTGCGAAGAGTTGGACACGACTGAGCGACTGAACTGAACTGAAACCGCTCCAGTAGATTCTTCCAAGTGTGTAGCCCAGAGCGTTCTGCCTGAGGGAGTTGAGATCACACAGGTAAAACGTGTAACAGCTCACAGGGTGCTCAGGACTGTGGAACTGACAGCCTTTCCTGGGCAGCCACCACCCTGAGCAGCGCTGAGAGCCTTGCCCCCTCGTGGTCCCAGGGAGAAGGAAGCTGATCAACCTGCACAGACCTCCCCTGCATTGGGATCTGACCAGTACATTCCTGGTTCCAGCACCAAGCCAGGGCGTCCCGGGGCCCCTTCAGGTAAGGGGTCAGGGGAAGCAGAGCCACTTTGTTTTGAGCTGGAGGGGGAGTCGTGTGGGTAGAGTTCTCATTTCCTCCAGCGACACTTGTGGCTTACGGCACCCAGGCTCCCAGCTAGCCTATGGGCCGCCGTGGGACCCCGTCTCCTGTCGGCCCCTCTTCTGACTGGTTGGTCCATGTTCTGACTGCTCGGGACTTGGTTCTCCTGGGTTGAGTGTCTATTGTAATTGGCTAGGGTCTGTTTTTATTTATTTATTTTTTTAATCAGTTTTTTTTTTTTTTTGAAGTTTAGCTGGTTTACAATGTGTTAATTTCTGCTGCACAGGTCAGGGATACACTTATACACATATATACATTCTTTTTAAAAATACTCTTTTATAGTTTATCATTGGATACTGAATATTGTTCTCTGCTATGCAGCAGGGCCTTGTTTATCCATTCTACTTACAAAAGCTACATCTGCTGACCCCAGCGTCCCACTCTGGCCCTCCACCGCCCCCTCCTCGGAGAGCGCCAGCCTGTTCCCTCTGTCCCTGAGTCCATTTCTGTTTCATCTGTGTGTGCTCAGTTGTTCAGTTTTGTCTGACTCTTTGCGACCCCATGGACTGTAGCCCACCAGACTCTTCTGTCCATGGGATTCTCCAAGCAAGAATTCACCACTGGGTGAGTGCAGGCTTGTGGTCACTCTGACCTGTCTCAGACCTCTCAGAGGCTGTCCGCCATGTGAGTGCAGGCTTGTGGTCTCTCTGGTCTGTCACAGATCTCTCAAAAGCCATCCACTGGGTGAGTGCGGTCACTTTGACCTGTCTCAGACCTCTTAGAGGCCATCCACTGGGTGAGTGAAGGCTCGTGGTCACTCTGGTCTGTCACAGACCTGTCAGAGACCATCCACTGGGGGAGTGCAGGCTTGTGGTCACTCTGGTCTGTCACAGACCTCTCAGAGGCCATCCACTGGGTAAGTGAAATCTCGTGGTCACTCTTTTCTGTCACAGACCTCTCAGAGGCTGTCCACTGGGTGATTGCATGCTTGTGGTCACTCTGCTCTGTCACAGACCTCTCAGAGGCCATCCGCTGGGTGAATGCATGCTTGTGGTCATTCTGGTCTGTCACAGACCTCTCAGAGGCTGTCTGCTGTGAGTACAGGCTCATGGTTGCTTTAGTCTGTCACAGACCTCTCAGAAGCCATCTGCTGGGTGAATGTGGGCTCCTGGTCACTCTGGTGCAAAGTTTCCACAGGGCTGTTGAGAGGCACCATGTGGCTGCCCCAGCTGGGGGCAACTTATTGTGCTCTTGCTGCCCCCCAAGCTACGTCTGGAAAAGGCTAATTCCAATGAGAAGCTACTTTCAGACTTCAGCTCACATGCCAGGAACTAGTCTTCCAGCTTAAGCAGGTCACTTTGGGTTTCCTGTGTTAGTGTTCACAGCTCACATTTCCTAGAGGGTGGGCTGGATCTGGGGACACATGTCCTCTGCTGCTAAAAGTGACATTAGACTGTGTTCCCAGGGATGGACCACAAGGTGAGATAGGAGAACGTCTGCCCTACCTGCTTGGAGGCACTGTGCCCCCAGCCCCTGCCTTCTCCCCACTCAGGTACGGAATGTGGGAGAGCAGGAGGGGGAACCTGGGTCCCCAGTGAGACCCTCTCAGCAGAGCTGGGCCTGGGTCAGGCTTGGAGGGTGTGACTGAGAGTTTGCTGGACAGGACGGCACATTTAGAGGGCCTCCTGCAGTGCAGGTTTCAGGGCTACATAGCAACTAAGTGCAGAGCATGGTGGCTGAGCTGACGGCTGTGGATCCTGCAGGCTGAACGCTGAGCCCTGAACATTGGAAGGTTGTCTGGAGTCACAGGACGTGCTTGCTGTCTCTGCTGAGATGATCTCAATGGGTTCCCAGTTCCCCCCTCTTACTCTCTAGAAGCTATCAAACTGAAGCCACTCCTCATGGTGAGCTCTGAGGAACCTCAGGAAAGAGAAGAATACCTGCTTTCCAGCAGCCATCAGACTGCAGCCACTCCCCACTGTGATCCCCGAGGAAACACAGGAAGGAGAAGTCAGGATGCTGGTCCCAGGTGGTAAGGTGTGTATCAAAGGGGATGATTTCAGTGAGATGGCTGGTGCATCTTCCCACACATAGAAAAGTGCTAAGTTCCTTAACTTTAGATGCTGCCCCCTGGTTTTGGAATCCTAAAAGATCTGTACTGAATAAAACAACTCTCAACACCTGTATTATAATATTATTATGTCTATACATATGAAGTAGAGAGTTTCCAAAGAACAACAAAGACAAATCTCAACATTCAGCACACTGGCACCAGTGGTGGGCACTCCCCAAAAGATGCAACTAGTGGGGCAATTAGAACACTCATCACCGCTTTTCCCATTAGATTGTGGAATGCACGCTGACACTGGGGAATTGTTACAGGGAAGAACAAAATTTGACTCCATGTTGAATCTTTTACTTTAACCTTTGCTTCCTGTTGGTCTGTTTGCTACAGGGATGCTGTCCATACATAATGGCCTGCCTCAGGAAACCCCGCCCCTCTGCCTCTGTCCAGGACCTGTCCACCTGTGGATGGTTACAGGAGGGAGAAAGTAACACATCTCCCTCAGAGGCTGGCCATTCCAGATATTTGCCAGATTAGTGGCCTTTTTACTTTATTTCCTCATCTCCCAGCTCTGTGTTCTATGAAAGACACTGGCATCCAGACCCTGACAAGATGGTTTCTTGGAGACATTAGTCTGCTATTTTATCAATCTTCTGGCTTTCCAAGTAAAGTCATATTCCTTGCCTCAGCACCTCGGCTCTGATTAATCAGCCTGTTGTGAGGCATGAAGAGCGAGCTTGGACTTGGTAACAATCCCACATACCTTTCAGTCAAAAAATCAAAACAGAAAATGAAAGCAATATTGTAACAGATTCAATAAAGACTATGAAAATGGACCATATAAAAAGATCTGAAACCAAAATCCAGAAGGAACTCAGTGGTTGCCTGAAATATTTAGAAAGGAGTTCGTGCCCCTCTTGCCCATACCCCATGAAGCCACACTGGACAGTTAGGCCCTGTCCATTCAGGACACCCTCTCCACAACCCAGCTGGAGGTGCTCTGCCCCCACTGCCCACCTGGGTCTCAGGAGTAGAAGAGACACAGCCTAGGGGGTCTCTTCTCTGGTCCAGGGGAGCGTCACACCAGCCACCCTGTCTCCCTGCCCATAATAAATAAGGAGGTTGTTGGCACCTGGGTGAGAGATGTTGTGGGCACCTGGACTGCCTCATCCTTGTGATTTGAGGTGAAGACAACACAGAAGGAGAACCAGCCAAGAAGGATCCAGGCAGCAGTAAACCCCTGTTCACAGGGACTGTGTGAGACCAAAGACTCACTGTGCCCAACCTGCTCCCACTTTTGGGAACTGGCCTTTGTCATTCTCTGGGCAGGAGGTGGGAAGGACAACCCGGTCTCTCTTACACCTCCTGAGACCCAGGTGAGCACTGGGGGCAGAAGCACCTCCACCTGGGTTCCAGAGAGGGTGTCCTGTATGCACAGGGCCTAACCGTTCAGTGAGGCCGGCCCTCGTCCACAGTGCACTGACCTGCTACAGGGTCTCGGGTTCCCTGGCATCCAGCTCCCCCATCGCCAACCCCAGCTTGGTGTCTTGGGAGCCCCTCACTGGCGGGCACCCAGCAGGTGAAAGTTGCATGCCCAGTGAGAAGGAGGAGAAGCCGGTGCGGCAGGGGTCCAGCATGGAGTGTCCAAGACCCCTCTGCTCCCCCAGGAACACCCAGCCCCGCCTGCCGTGGGCTTTCTCCTCTTCAGTATGTGTCTTTGTGGCTGATGTTGCCAAACACCCTCCTCTGGAAGAGAAGGCTCCATGACCATGGAAGGGGTGGAGGTGAGGAGGTGCTGTAGCCCTAAACCCAGAGAGCTTCAGAACTAAGTTCCCTGAGCCCTGAACGTACTGCCTGTTACATCTGTACCAACCGAGGCTGAGATCCAGGCAGATTCTCTGTGGAAACAATTTCCATGTCCAACAAGAGAACCAAACTAGGCCAAGATCTGGGCAGATTCTCTGTGGAAACACGTTTCATGTCCAACAAGCGAGGACTTGTTAACCCACAGCTGAACCCTGACACGTGGGATGTGCTGTAACTGTGGAGACTGCAGGGAAGGTGTTTGAGAGGCTTCTTCCCGGGCGGCTCCCCGAGGCCCCTGGAGTTACTGGACCCAGAAGGGGAGCACTCTTGCTTCTCTCTTCACTGCAGGCCAGACGGTGCCCCCAACCACACAGCCCTGCTCCTCTGCCTCCCTGAGTTCAACAGAAATCCCCCCGGTCATGAGCCCAAAGCACAGTCTTCTTGGTGAGCAGAGCAGAGGCCGGTGGGAAGAGGGGTGGAGGCTGAAAGCTTCTTTGTAGAGGAAAAACACGGATGTGTGTTCCCGTGTGTGGTGGCCGGATGCTGCAGTAATTGGTGTTCTCCACACATTTATGGGTGGGTTTTAGTTTCTGTATTTTCTAAATTTCTTGTTTTTTAAACAGCTGCATATTATGAGAAAATTTTGCAATCAAGCATGAGCACTTGCAAAATAAGATCTTTTTTTTTTTTTCTTTTCCTAAAATGTTGCAGTTTTCAATGGTGACGGATGAATAGCCTCCTACTTTTCAGTATTCATTTGATTGGCTGTGCTGGTTCTTAGCTGTGGCATGCAGGGCCTTCAGTTGCAGCATGTGGGATCTAGTGCCCTGACCAGGGGTTGAACGTGGCCCCCTGTGTTGGGAGCTCAGAGTCCTAGCCTCTGGATCAGCAGAGAATGCTGCGATCTCCTACTTAAAGCAAGGTTATTTATTTATTTTCGGCTTGCTGGGTCTTCGCTGCTGTGCGGGCTTTTCTCTGGCTGTCGGGCATGGGGGCTGCTCTCTCGTTTCTGCGCTGAACTTCTCCCTGTGGTGGCTGCCCTGGTTGGGAAGCAGAGACTCTAGGCTCTTGGGCTGCAGTAGTTGTGAACGGACTTAGTTGCTCCACGGCACGTGGGGTCTTCCCAGATCAGGGACTGAACCCATGTCTCCTGCATTGGCAGGTGGATTCTTAACCACAGCACCACCAAGGGAGTCATTCCCCTCCCCGCTTCCTGCCAACATCCCCCTTTAAGAAAAGACTAAAAATAATCTGTTTAGTAAGTTTTCAGGAGTCTGAGCTCTGGGGTCAGCGTCTGGGTGTCATTCTCCCAAAGGCATCTTGGCTTCAGATACTGGCTGGGCTCATGAGTCCAGTAAGCAGGGCAGGTCTGGTGGCTGAAGACAGGCTTGGCCTCTGGAGCTCTGCCCTCACCGACTCACCCAGGGTACCCGAGCCCCTGCAGCCAAGCAGAGCCGCGCGCAGGCGGGGCTGGTACAGCCACAGGGACACGGTGGTCAGGGTGGAGCGTGCGGTGGAGGCAGCTGGCTGTCCATCCCATGACTGCTGGTGTCCTGTGTGACCGTGCAGGGCAGTCACGGTGTCAGGTGGGGCCTGGCCGCTGTCCTGGGGACAGGATGGGACCTCAGAGAGCTCGCATCCCCACTCCCCATCTCCCAGCTCCGCTTCAGATCATGGCTTGTGGCTGCTGGCAGCTCCCTGTGCTGGGAGGCTATGTAAAGCACCAGCCTCCTTGCTCAAGGTCAGCTGAGACCCCCCAGTTCTGGGGTCACACATCATCTGTGCCACCATCCAGGTCATCCCACTTCTGTGAGGGAGGGCCTGTGTGGGGCTGTGGGTGATGGTGGATTTGGGGGTGTTGTGGGCTGGCCCCAGGATTCAGCTTTTTGAGGGGAGGGGAGGGAGAAGCTTTGACCTGCTCAGCCTTCCAGGGGATTCCAGGCATAGCTCTGGTGGGAGGTGCAGCTGAGAAGCCCCTGCAGGTTTCTGGATCCCCACCGTTTTTCAGTTGAAGCCGCTCTGCCTACACCACCCCTAACTCTCCCTCCCGTGGCCCCGGCCCGAAGCCACAGAAGATGGGGAGTTTACGTGGCTTCCCTTCCTGTAGGGAAACCAAGCCACAGACAAACACGTTCCTTTAAGAAAGCATAGAAACCCGAAAATATTAGTGGGTGCTTATTACTGACTCGGGTCATGTAGAGACGCTTCATAAGCCTGGCAAACGGAGGGAACTGAGGGCCGTTGCCCCGAGTCCTGGACTTCGCACCCTCCGCCCCCCGCACCGTGGCCCACTCTCCCCTTGGTGTCTTCTGGTGGCCGGGCGGACTTCATCCTCCTGAACCCCTTCTGGAAGGATCAGGCCAGGGCAGAGGTCATTCACAGAGGGGAGGGTGTGGTCGACCTTAAGAACCCCATTGCCCCCACTCTGTGTCGGAGCTCAGTTCCGGGTCTTAGCAAGCGTGGCTTCCTGGTGCTGTCCCCACCCTCACTCACCCAGGGTGCGGGGGCTTTGTGTCCACCTTCTCCCCTCGTGCAGCCCAGTCACCCCAGGACCCGTGATGTGTGTGCATCTGCTGTGCTCACAGCGCACCCCGGGGCCCATCAGACTTCACTCATGAAAGGGAAGTGTAAGGATGAACTATTACATGGTTAAGAATTTCAAGGTTGCGACAGCGTTGTCCAGAGCGTACGGGCACGGGTACGGGGCCCATGCAGAGAGAAGCCGCGGTGTGGGCTTCAAGGACCCTCCGTGTGGGGGTGGGATGGGGGCCGGACAGGGATTTTCTGCAAACGCGGCTCCAGGCTTTCTTCTCGGCAGGGGTGACGACTGTGGGCACTTCCTGTCTGTGGAGGGGCCCTGGGGCTGCCCAGCCCAGCAGGAAGGGCAGGGGTGGGAATGGAGGTCGGCCTCCCTTAGCACCCCTGACCTCACACCCCCTCATCAGGGCAGCCCAGTGCCTAAACGGCCTCTTCCTCGTCTAGCTCTGAAGACCTGGAAGGTGTGGGGGCTGAAGGACATGCAGAAAACAAATTGTGTAAAGCAATTATCCTTGTATTAAAAAATAAAAAAAGATTAAGGAAAAAAACACAAAGGAAAGCAAAGGTGGGTCTTGCGTTCTCAGCCAGCCTCTGCCAGATTCCGCCTGTGCTTCCGCATCAGACCAAAAGGCTGGTGCTCCCACCTCGTATCACAGATGAGAATAGAGACACAGAGAGGTTGAGCATCTTGCCCCAGCTCACACAGCTGCTGGGGGCAGGGCTGAGAACTGGACCCCTGAGGTCAAATCTGGAGTCCAGATGCTGTGATGACCCGGAGGGAGTGGCAGAGACCAGATGGCCCATGCTGAGCCAGGCGCGCACATACACACACACACGTGCACGTGGCCTTCACCTTTGCGGCTACAGAAGTCAGAGGAAACCAGAGGGCAACCAGGAGAGGCCAAAGGAGAGCGAAGGCTATAAGGAGGAGAGGCCACACTTCCCAGGAGGCCAGGGAATTCCTTTCCCTGGTGAGTCTGACTCCACTCTGCATTCCTCTCCCTGGACACAGGAACTGACTGTCCAGTGACCTAACTGACTTGGCTCCAGAATTATGCCTTCCCAGGGGTTCAGCTACGACTGGACTCCACTGCTGTCAGTGATAAGGGGGGAATGAGTACATAGTCTGGGCTTCAGATTTGTTTGGAGACAAAATTTATTAGAAGAGAAGTACTAAAAAACCACAAAGGCAATTGGCCTGAACATCTCCAGAACACTTAAGAAACCCTCTGCTGTTTATCTACCTCCTCTCCTGTCACGAAAGTGGAAGGTCTATTTAACAAGTAATTCTGTGCTTATCACACTCTTTCTTTAAAATATTTATTATCTGCTTATTTATTCGGCTGTGCTGTGTCTTAGTTGCAGCCTGTGGGAGCTAGTTCCCCAATCAGGTATTGAACGTGGGTCTCTGCATTGGAGTCTTGGCAACTGGACCACCTGGGAAATCTCTCGTGATACTTCTGGGGATACTAACGGGTCTCAGACCTCCTCTGAGGCCCCCTTAGAGCAGAGGCATGGGGTGGCTGCAGTAATCCTCCTGAGGCTAAGGTGTGGTTTGATGGTCTTGACTCACTCACACTCCCTACAAACAAAGGACTTCTCCCCTGTGTGTGTCCTCTGGTGTCTGATGAGGATGGACTTCTGACTGAAGTTTCGCCCACACTCCCCACAAACATAGGGCTTCTCCCCTGTGTGTGTCCTCTGGTGGGTGATGAGGACGGACTTCTGACTGAAGCTTCGCCCACACTCCCTGCAAACATAGGGCTTCTCCCCTGTGTGTGTCCTCTGGTGTCTGATGAGGATGGACTTCTGACTGAAGTTTCGCCCACACTCCCCACAAACATAGGGCTTCTCCCCTGTGTGTGTCCTCTGGTGTGTGATGAAGACAGACTTCTGACTGAAGCTTCGCCCACACTCCCCGCAAACATAGGGCTTCTCCCCTGTGTGTGTCCTCTCATGTGAGATGAGATGAGCCTTCTGACTGAAGCTTCGCCCACACTCCCCGCAAACATAGGGCTTCTCCCCTGTGTGTGTCCTCTGGTGTCTGATGAGGACTGACTTCTGACTGAAGCTTCGCCCACACTCCCCGCAAACATAGGGCTTCTCCCCTGTGTGTGTCCTCTGATGTCTGATGAAATCTGACTTCTGACTGAAGCTTCGCCCACACTCCCCGCAAACATAGGGCTTCTCCCCTGTGTGTGTCCTCTCGTGTGTGGTGAGACTTGACCTGTCCTTGGAGCCTTGCCCACACTCTCCATATGTGACTCTCATAATCCCCGAGACCCCTGCCCCCGTGAGTAATGTGACTGTGTCCTCTGGATTCAGTTTCTGGCTTGTGCTGGGCTCGTTTTTCATTCTCTCATGCACCCCAGAACCCCCCATTTGTCCTCCGATTGAGTAGGAAGAGGCCCTTGAAATCCTCTTCAGCCTTACGCTTTTCAGCAACGGTTGGGGCATGGCCTTGGTCTTGTGACCCTCAGGTTTGTCGCTCGGGCTGTGTGGATCTGAATATCGCTGATTTTGATTGCCTAGGCAGGGATCCTCTGGTTGGAGGAGGTCTCTTTCAGATGGTCTCAGGAGGGTCTGAGACGGGTGACTGCGTTGGGTGTGTTGGCTGAGGAATTTCTGACTGGAGAAGGCCAGAGAGCAGGAGGCACATGGGTGGATCTTGGGCTTCAGTTCTGCTGAAAGAGGAAGCTTTTGGTCAGGTAGCTGGTTTGCCGTGGTCAGGTCTGCCTCACTAATTATCTAAGTGTTGACAGTGCACGATTTGTCGCCCATTGAGTGTGTCTTTATAGTCCACTTTTCCACTCCACTCTTATTCTCTACATCTACAGAAATAAGGAAGTTGGTGTCAGGGGCCTTTTCTACATATCACCCAGATAGGGACCTTCCAGCAGCATCAGAGGCAGCGTCTCTCCTGATAGAGGTGGATCTGCAGGGACTTTCCCTGCCTGTAAGTATCTGAAAAGTCATGTCACAGTGGCCACAGGTATTTACCCTACTGTGGGATAAGACTTGATGCCTTAGATGAAATCTCCTGAGTGGCTCCCTGTGAGGAGAAAGGTTCTATTAAGTTAGGGGCGCCTGGCCTGGAGTTCTCTGCATATGGGAGGCAGCACAGGGGGTGGTTACAGCAGGTGTGGGTAAATCTGACTTTGTGGCTCCTTGTTCAAAGAGCAGCCTTTGTGCCGATCTCTGCAGGAAGTGGGTTTGAGACTGGATGAGACCGAGCGGCCCAGGTCACACTGACTACAGGTCTCTGGCCCCTGCTGCCCAAACAGGTTCACAAATTGCTCCTGTCTCAGTTTCCCATAAATCATAAAATAAAGGCATATGCTTTCTCAAGCCTCACCAGTACTCATACCTCATTTATTACATTCAGGCTTAGTCCATTTAACGTGCACTAGGAAGCCCTATTTAAAAATACATCTCCAGCCAGACTCTTCACATCCTCACTCGAAAGCATCTTCAGCCAGCCCACTCTCCCCGCGTGTCTGGCAATGAACTGACCTCTGAGGGGCCTCCCTGCTGATGTCTCGTCCCCAAAATGAACCAAAGCGTCATCTCAGCACAGAGAACATGCTGCTTGCAGCAGAAAGCCGCGCGGTTGTTCTGTGTCACCCAGGAGGACCCCTGGGGCCTGCACGTGGACACAGACCCTGAGGCTTCCGTGTCACATCCAGCCTCCTTCTCATCCTCTGTGCTTCCTCCCATGACCCCTGGCATGGTCTCTCTTCCCGGCCCTAGGTCTGAGGCACTGGCTGCTCCCCTGTCTGGAATCCTTACCCACGGGTGTTATCTGTGCACAGACCCTGCCCCACCGTCCTGCACCACACCCCACCCTCTGCTCACACTGACCCGAGGCAGGTTCCCTGCGCTGTTTTTCCTCAGAGCACCAGCCCCTGTCTGGTGTGAAGCCCCTGCTGCCCCAGGGCAGTGGTTCTGTCTGTTTCGGTGCGTGGAGCCCTGTCTGGCACAGAGTGTGAACTCAAATGACAACAAACTGGAACAGTAACTGAATGCACATCACTGTACATGTGTCGTTTAGAAATGGGACGAAATGAGGAAGAAACAGGTAAAGGGCAGAGAGCTGGTAGGTGCCAGAAGTGTTGCTTTTTGCTTCTCAGCCTTTCAGCAGAAGGTGATGTTACACATTTTTTTTGCATGAAATATTAAAAATTAGAACTAGCATTTTTAATATAAAAATTTTTCCTAACAATCATGAAAAGAATCAAATTCTGAGGCATTTTAATTGCCACTCTACTGACTTTACACTGGATTGTCCTCTGCTTTGAAATCGGACCACGGAGGCTCCCAGGATGGGGTGGGGTGCTGGAAGAGGGCTGACACTCACCTCTCCCGGCCGCGAGCTCACTCTTCCCCCGGCTGTCCCGCTTGATGCCAAGGTCCTGACCATACTCGTCCCCGTACCAGACCAGCAGCTCACAGCCCGGCCTGACCACCTGGCAGGTTCGGTAGAAGATCTGCCCGTGATACTGGAAGGCCACCAGGTTCTGTTCCTCGTCGTCCCGGGCACAGTTCACATACCTGGGGGCGAGGCCGGGAAAGGGAAAGAAACCTCAGGTGATGAGTGCCCTCCACTCTCCGACCATGCCCAGCTCCTTGCCTTCCGCCTCTGAGGCCGCCCCTCATGTGGACCTTCTGTTCACACCTTCGACCAGGCCATGTGAACTCCCATGCCTTTCTCTCCTTACCTAATTAGCCATTTTCCGGAGCCCAGTTCCAGACTCATCTCCACCTGGACTGTCCTTGAGGCTGGTGACCTCCAGCTCCTCTAAACTCTGAATTAAGTTCTCTTTCATCCACAGGACTTGGTGCTCCTTGGCTAACACGCAGCCCTCAGCACTCACCCCAGCCTGCTTTCTCTCCCGAGGATTTCTCCCATCTCCCCACGTGTATCCAGAGTCCTATTCGCTTCCCCACCCCCTCCCACAGAAACTTGGAGAGAGCTCTGATATAGCTTGAGACACGGAACAGTAATTGTTTGTTCACTGTCTGCCTGCCCTGATGAAAGGGAGGCCCTCAGAGAATGGCCCCACTCAGGGCCATCCTGCCTCCCATTCCTTCTGAGGCCTCAGGGCCCACTTGTCACTGGAACCAGGCCTGAAGAGGTTGTTGCCCACATAGAGTCAAGGTCTCCTGTATTAGGTTTTCCTGGCGCTGTGTAGTTACTCAAAGATAGAAAAAATAAGGTTACTGTTCCTAAAATCAATTGGCTAATGTCTGTTTGCAGTATGTTCTCCAAAAGGACATGGGTTGTGTGATCTGCTTCAGTAACGAAGTGCACTGTCTAAACCGAAACATAAAATGCATGGTAAATGTCCATTAAGTGAGTTAAAGTGTCCCTGGTGAATCTAGACTCCTCAAGTTGTTTTCAAGTCCACCAGTTTTGTTCAGCATATAGACTTGTATCTTGACGGCACATGCCATATTTTTATTTCCTTCTTTCTAGTGTCTTTTGACATGAAAGAGCATGATATGGAGGGACAAGAGGAAGGAAGATGTGAAAGCTGTTGAGGGAGCCGGGTTGAGAAGGAAAGGGGCGTGGGATGGAGGGAGTCTCAATGTCTACACACTGGAGACTCACTGCACTCACCTCATCCAGTTGGCCCAAGACGTGTCCTTTCCATCCACATACTCGTAGCAGTTCCTCCCTTTGGTGATCTGAGTGTCAGAGAAAGAGTTACAAGCTTCCCTCTTTCTTTTATTTGTTTTTTGGTAGGAAGATATAGAAGAGCTATTTCCTTCTGTAGTCATTGGGGCTTTTCAGCCTGCATGGATTCACCTGCCATTCGGACCACACGGTAAGCCCCTTACTCATCATTCCAAGTCTGAGTCTCTTGGTTCATTGAAGGCAAGGGCTCCACAAGGGAGGAGTCACTTCTGTGTGTCTCTACACTGTGTTCCCACCTCTCCTCTGACCTTTAGATAGAAGTCCTGTGAGTGTGTACCACGGTGTTCCCACCTCTCCTCTGACCTTTAGATAGAGGTCCTGAGTGTCTCTACACTGTGGTCCCACCTCTCCTCTGATCTTCAGATAGAGGTCCTGTGTGTTTCTACACTGTGGTCCCACCTCTCCTCTGACCTTTAGATGGAAGTCCTGAGTGTCTGTACACTGTGGTCCCACCTCTCCTCTGACCTTTACATAGAGGACCTGAGTGTCTGTAAACTGTGGTCCCACCTCTCCTCTGATCTTTAGATAGAGGTCCTGAGTGTCTGTACACTGTGGTCCCACCTCTCCTCTGATCTTCAGATAGAGGTCCTGTGTGTTTCTACACTGTGGTCCCACCTCTCCTCTGACCTTTAGATAGAGGTCCTGAGTGTCTGTACACTGTGTTCCCTCCTCTCCTCTGACCTTTAGATAGAGGTCCTGAGTGTCTGTACACTGTGGTCCCACCTCTCCTCTGACCTTTAGATAGAGGTCCTGTGTGTCTGTGCACTGCGGTCCCACCTCTCCTCTGACCTTTAGATAGAGGTCCTGAGTGTCTGTAGACTGTGGTCCCACCGCTAATCTGACCTTTAGATAGAGGTTCTGAGTGTCTGTACACTGTGTTCCCTCCTCTCCTCTGACCTTTAGATAGAGGTCCTGAGTGTCTGTACACTGTGGTCCCACCTCTCCTCTGACCTTTAGATAGAGGTCCTGTGTGTCTGTGCACTGCGGTCCCACCTCTCCTCTGACCTTTAGATAGAGGTCCTGAGTGTCTGTAGACTGTGGTCCCACCGCTAATCTGACCTTTAGATAGAGGTTCTGAGTGTCTGTACACTGTGTTCCCTCCTCTCCTCTGACCTTTAGATAGAGGTCCTGAGTGTCTCTACACTGTGGTCCCACCTCTCCTCTGACCTTTAGATGGAAGTCCTGTGTTCACGCCCAGGGCACACAGTACACAGGGCTGACTGTGTCATTGCCGACCGGGTTATCACCATCTGTATCCTCGCATGTAGACATGAAGTACCCCCCACCACACACAAGCGGTTAGACCCCAGAGGACAGGGAAACGGGTGCTTCTCACCAGCCAGGCATATCCACTGTTGGCGGCCTCTTCATCGTCTGTGATCTGGCCCTCGTAGGGGCCAAAGTGCAGGCCCAGCGGCAGATTCGACGCCTCGTTCCACACTCCAAGCCCAGCGTCAGGGATGCCCGACAGTCTGATGCTCAACCCGGGGGGCAGAGTGAGGGCTGAGCGATTGGCATGCCCCTTTTCCACTGCACAGTCCTTTACAAAGGTTGGGGGCCCATGGGCAGCACAGCTGTCGATGAAGAAGTTCTGACACTCCTCACAATCTGGAGGTGAGAACAGGGAATGAGAGGAGGTATAGTGATGTTGCTGGTCATAACGACCTTCAGAAGGAACTGGGGCATTCATGGCATTTGGCCTCGATCCTGCACCCCAAGTCATAGAGGAAGGGGATGGCTGGGGGACCAAATGGTGGGGTGAGGTTAGTGGACCAAGTCTCCTAGCCGCTTCTCCATGAGAGGGCCAGCGGGGTCACTCACAGAGGTAGTCGTCATCCTGGGGCTCGCTGACCTCTTGGTACACGTGGCCCTTTCTTTCCCGTAGACTGTACCTCCTCACTCCAGTCTCCTTTCTTCTGAGTTCTAAGATGGAGAACAGAAGCTAAGCAAGGCCGGCGGGGTCTGGGGAGTTAGTCCCTGTTTTATCATAAAGTGTGAGATCTCCTACCTGTCCATTTATACACTTTGTGAAAACCTTCTTGCATGTATTTTTCAAACTTTTACTTTTGTAATATTATGTTTTAATGTTACATTATTTATTTCTTGGCCACACTGCATGGCTTGTGGGATCTTAGTTCCCTGACCAGGAATGGAACCCACACCTCCTGCAGTGGAAGCATGGAGTCTTAACCACTTAACCCCCAGGAAGTCCCTCCTCTATACTTTGTTTCTTCTCCCTTTAACTACTGGTTCAGGAGACTGAGGCTCCACTGACCACAGATGCCCAGTTCAGTGATAGTGTCCTGCACTTCCCGTTAGTAGGTTTAACTTTCCAACCTTCCTACTTAGGAAATAGTTCACCGACACATCTACTCAGAAAATATATGATAAGGGCACATGACACGTTAAGGGCACATGAGCAGAGTTCTGGGCATAAACACCAACAAAGCATGGTCCCCATCATCACAGCTGGGTTTATCAAACGACTTGTAGGTGTCAGACTTTTGCATTTAATGTAAGGCTTTCAAGCACTGTATGAGTTAGGTATCCTTATCTTCACTTTACACATAGCAATCAGGGCCTCAGAAAATGTATAAGATTTTCCCAAGGCCCCAGTGCTAACTTCATGTCTCAGATCAGTCCACCTTAAACTCCCACCTACCCAAAGTCCATGCCACACACCTAGGTCATACTTATTAGTTTTTCTACAGGGATTAGAGGAACTAATTAGAGGAACTCCCCAAACTTTGTCTTACCGACTTTTTGTCTGGGGTGCTGTCCAGGGGTCCTTGCTTTTCTGTGATGGGGCACTGGTTTCTGAGCCTGCTTGGAGCCACTTGTCTTCAGTGATTTTGCTGCTCCCGGCAATTCCTTCAAACTAGATTCCTTACTTAATGGTGCCCTGGGCATTCTCTTCCATGTGAGTAAAAGACAACAGGCATTTCTTTAGTTCTTTAGGATTTTATGAAGTGTTTTGACATGCATGACTTTAGTTAATACTTTGACAATTCTTGGAAATACCTGATTTTGGGGGGGGTGGGTCTGAACACTGGAGTGTAACAAAAGGACCTAGGTGGATAGTGAATCAAAACTAGAATCCATTTCTTAAGGTTCTTCCCCTTCAACTTTCTGCATAAAATTGAGAGCAAGGCAGGGAGAATAGCTGGAGGTCAGGGAAAGAAGAGGGTAAGGGCTCATAGAGAGATCCGGGGTTTCTATTAATTAGTGGCCCTTTGATGGACGAAGAAGTATGGAAAATTACAGAGGGGAAAAACCACATCTGGAAAATAAGGTGACAAAGCCGTGAGATTAAGAAGAGAAAAGACGATCGGCAGAAACACATTTAGACAATAAAAAAATGAGATGAAAGTTGCAGGTTGCCATGTCCTAGAGACAATGTTTGGAATTAAAGTAGCTGGTCTCATCAGTTCTCCTTGAACAAGGCTGTATGACTAGCTGGTTCTGCTCAGTTTCCTGATCCATTAATTGATATACAGGCTAATTCCTAATATTATAGGGACATGAAATTTAATAACCTTCAACAAATTGTTTTGTGAGCTATTTAATACAATAAGAACATGAGCGTACATCCCTGGTATCAATTTATTCCCCAAACTGCATCTATATTTGAAGTCTAGCTCACAGATATTATCTTCAGCATTCTTTGACCTTTCTACTCCTAGATGAATGCTTAAATGTGGAGTCACTCATTCACAAAACATTCAGGGGTCCCTCAGGGGCTTTGAGCTGGGCCTGGACTTCTGAGAATGAATGCGGGTGGGCTAGGCTCTCAAAGCTCACAACACAGGGGCAGGCTAAACAAATGATTCCAAACAGGAGAGTTGCCTATTAGAGCTCAGAGGAGGAGCTGTTACTCCTCCTGCAAGAAGGAGCATTTGAAATGATGCCCAGATGATGAGTTTCTACTCAAAAGTGGGTAATCTATGTGACGTCCTTCTGTTATTTTCTTATTTGTTGCTTTTCAGTCATAAACCTGAGGCTTCTCAGGGTTGCGAGTTGCTTCATCTTATTGGAGTGGGAGGCCCTGAGGTAGGGATCCTGTCTCCTTCTTCATTCTGGACCATCCACTCTACAAACTGCCCAGCATGTCCTTAAGCTTCCCTTAGTCAGATGTCTTAGCATATCCCTCCCTAGCACAGCACAAAAGAACTGAGGTTGAAAACATCTCTCAGATGAATGATATAAAGATGTATGAATAAGCTTCATAGAACCATGGAAGCTTTAATCATTTTTTAAGTAGTTTAGAAAAAGTCCTTTGCTTTAGATTGCACTACCAGTGATACGGTGATCTTGGGCATATAATCAATCATTTTTTTTTTTTTTTACCTCAGTTTTGTGATCTATAATACTGATAGCTATATACCTACTTATAGGTACTATAGGATTGATTTAAGGTTTAAGCAAGTTTATTCACATAAAATGCTTAAAGTCTGAAATATTATGAAAATAATGTAGCAACAGAACAGCCTACTACTGCTGTTGTTCTTCCTAACTGTAAAGATTGTGATGATGTCAGACAGTGTGCTAAAGATCCAGGGCAGGAAGGCAGCCGTCTCCAGGATCTCTGTGTTTTCTCCTATTCTGACCTGTGCCTGGATCCATGAGGAGGACATTTTGGCAACAGGATTTGGGAAATACTCACCTTCTTGTGTTTACTGTGCTCCACTCTGAAGGCCATCGAAGAAGGTTTACCTAAAAAGTGATGAGAATCAGTTTTGATTGGGAAATGTTTCCAAACTCTGGGTATTCTAATTAGGGACACATAATTCTAAGCCAGAGAGTGACAAAGACAATGATTACCAAAGGAGGAATGGAAATGATTTCTGTATCATTAACTTCCATGGTTCCACTGGGAGCATATAATAATTTTCTTAAAATTAAAAAAAAATATGAAACTTCATCTGTGCCTCATCTGATGTTCATAAAGTATCTAATAAATTTACTAGTCTTTCATGTCAAAAGCACTCATCAATGTAGAAATACGAGGAAGTTAATGCAATATAATAAAGGTCATATATTGAAAGTCTACCTCTAACATCCTAGTCATCAGTGAAAACCTGAAAACTTCTACGATCAAGGAAAAAAGGCAAGAATGCCTGATATCTACATTTCTGTTCACCATAATATTAGAACTCCTAGCCAGGGCTTTAGGTTAGAAATGGAAACAAAAGGCTTCCATTTAGAAAGAAAGAAGTAAAATTATGTCTGTTCACAGGGGCATGGTTTTATGTGCAGAAATATCTTTAAATCCACACACACAAAAATCCTGCACAGAAAGTTGCACTGTACAAAATCAACATTGAAATATCTTTCCATGCATGAAGAATGACCATTCCACAAAGGAAAATAAGAAAACAATCCTATTTATTTTTTATTTTTTTAAAGCTATACTGAACAGCTAAATTAAAAAACAATATACTTATTTTTATTTATTTGTTTGTGCCAGGTCTTTGTTGTGGCATGTGGGATCTAGTTCCCTGACTAGGGACTGAACCCAAGTTCTCTGCACTGGGAGTGTGGAGTCTTAGCCACTGGACAAATAATCTTATTTATAATAGCATTGAAAAGAATGAAGTAATTAGGAGTAAACTTAAGGAGATGAGAGACTTATATGTTGAAAACTACAAAATACTGCTGAAAGGAATCTGATGTAAATAAATAGATAGATGTCTCATGTTTATGGATTTAGAGGCTTAATATTATTAAGCTGTTCATACTACCCAAAGCAATTTAAAGATTCAATGCAATTCCTATTAAAATCCCAATGGAAGTTTTTTCAGATATAGAAAATCCATCCAACAGTTAACACGGAATCTCAGAGCACCCCAAATAGGCAAAGCAATCTTAGAAAGAACAGCAAAGCTGGAAGCCTCTGATTTCCGAACATACTACAAAGGTACAGGAACCAAAAGAGTGTAGATTTAGCAAAAAATGTATGCTTAGTCGCTCAGTCTTCTTGACTTTTTGTGACCTTTTGGACTGTAGCCCACCAAGCTCCTCTGTCCAGGGGATATCTCAGGCAAGAACACTGGACAGTGTTGCAATTTCCTTCTCCAGGGGGTCATCTTAAACCATGGATTGAACCCACATCTCCGGTGTCCCCTGCACTGAGGGCAAATTCTTCACCTGCTGAGCCACTGAGGAGGCTGGCTGGCATAAAGACAGATATGTCAATCAATGGAACAGTATAGACAGCCAGAAATAAACTCTTGGATACATGGTCTAATGATCCTCATCTAGGGTGTCAGGATAATGGGGAAAGTTTAATCCCTATAATGAATGGTGCTGGGGAAACAAAATAACCATATGCAAAATAATGAACATCTTACATCTTGAAGAAAAATCAATTCAGAATGGATTAAAGACCTAAATGCAAGACTTGATAAGACTCTTAGAAGAAAACAAGGGTGAAGCTTCACGACACTGAAATAGCAATGATTTCTTAGATATGGTGCCAAGTGCACAAGTATTAGTAACAAAGTAAAAATAGACAAATGAGAGTAATCTTAAAACCTCTGTGCAGCAAAGGACACTGAACAGAGTTGAAAAGGCCACCTACAGGATGGTAGAAAATATTTGTAAAATATGCATCTGATAAGGGGTTACTAAGCATACACCAGTATGAAATAGGCTACCTATAAGCCAGGAAGAGACCCTGATTGACCGTGATGGCACCTTGATATCAAATTTCCACACTCCAGCATTGGAAGAAAACAAATTTCTCTGGTTTAAGGAATGCAGTCTGCTTTGTTATGGCAGTCTGAGCTGACTAACAGTGAGAGAAGGAATTGAATAGACATTTCTCCAGAGAAAATACACAAATGGCCAACAAACATATGAAAAGATGCTCAATATTACTAATCAATAGGGAAATACAAATTGAAACCTTCTGTGATGGGCAATATGTATAAGAAGACAATAGCAAGCTTGGTAAGGATATGGAGAAATTGGAACACTTATACACTATTGTTGGCAATGTAAAATGTTGGAGGCTTTCTAGAAAACAGTATGGAGTTTCCACAGAAAGTTAGAACTGCTGTATGATCTAGCAATCCCACTCAAAAGTGTATTTCCATAAAAAATTGAAAGCAAGTTATTGAATAAATAGTGGGCACATGTATGGTCCTTTCCGCATTATTCCCAATGGGCAAGATGTGTAAGAAATCTAAATGTTCATTGGTGGATAAAAGATAAAGATTATATATAAGATATATATTATAGCTCTTATATCCACATGCACACAACAGAATGCTTTGAAGCCTTAAAAAAGAATTCTGTCATATGCTACATCATGGATTGGCCTTGATGATATTTTACTAAGTGAAATGAACCAATCAAAAAAGAGAAATATTGCCCAATTCCACTTCTATGAGGCATCTAAATTAATCAAATCCATGGAAACAGAAAATAAAATCGTGGTTGCCAATGGCTGTGAGGAGGAAGGATTGGAGAATTGTTACTCAGTGGGTTAGGGCTTCAGTCACGCAAGATGTAACATTTCTACAGATTTGTGGTACAGCAATGTGTATATATATCCCCGGTGGCTCAGCAGTAAAAAATCCACCTGCAATGCAGGAGATGCAACAGATGCAGGCCCAGTTCCTGGGTTGGGAAGATCACCTGGAGCAGGAGATGGCAATCCACTCCAGGATTCTTGCCTAGAGAATCCCATGGACAGAGGAGCCTGGTGGGCTACAGTCTATGGGTACGCAGAGTCAGACATGACTGAAAGATTAGCACTATGGCCACTAACACTAACGTGCACATAGTTAGCAACAGTGTGCCATACACTCAGAAATTGTTAAAAAGGTAAATAAGGACGTGCAGGTGTATGGTGAACCGAGGCGTATGTATTCCCTGTGAAGAATCTCTCCTTATGTCAAAACCTTTGCAGACAACCAAGTGTTTGTTTTTCATGTCCCTTTCACTAATTTTAATAACCTCAGGGAACAGAGGGACTTCCCTGTGCTCAGTGGATGAGAATCTGCCTGCCAATGCAGAGGACACAGGTTCGATGGCTGGTCCAGGGAGATGTCACTTTCTGCGGGGCAGCTAAGCCTGTGTGTCAGAAACTACAGAGCCTGCATGTGTTCTGCAGTGAGAAGACACTCACCGCAACCAGAGAAAGCCCGTTCACAGCAACAAAGACCCAGTGCAGTCAAAACTAAATAAATAATTTTTAAAAATCTGGGAGAACAGAAATCCATAGATGGAGAATCATAGGACTATCTAAATTGTTTTCTCCAGTCTAGGCACATTAACTCTTCTAAACTCTTTGAGAAGCAGAAGAGGAAGTGAGCTGCTCACTTCTATTTTATAATAAGTGCAATTCATTTTATTTACCTGATGCCATCTCTGGTCAGTGAAATGTGGGAAAGATCATGGAGAATAAATAGTTCTCTCCAGCCCTTTCCCAGAATCAAAATAAAAAATTAGTTTAACCTTAGGGTAAGAAGATCACAGGTTTTGTTTTATATACATACATAAATAATGTATCTTGATATAATATGTTAATCATTTCCTCTTTGAAGAGATTTAATCCAATAACCAATGAGATTAGTATTAATCTGTTTGGTGAATTTATTTCTAAGGTTTGTTTAACTGCCTTTCACTAAGAATGTTTAGCAAGATAATTCTTTTTTAAAAGAGTGATAAATTTTAACCATAAAACTTTTGAGAATTACACTGGAATACCTAAACATTCATCTTCATTCAGGCTAATGTCAATATTAAGCCACAGCCTCTTTGGAATGCTGAAAATTATGTTTTCCTTGCTAATGGCTGAGATGTAGTTGAGACCTAAGCCTAGGCTGGTTTCAGGAAGACACCTCCACATCCTCCTGGGCTCTCACCTTGCTGCCTTGGTGTCCATTCTTCATCAGAATCCTCAGTGTCATCTACCTGGGGCTTGATGACCTGCCTGCGGTGATGCATGAAAGTTGGTTGAGTGGCTCTGAAACCTGGAAAGAAGCAAAACATTTGTCCTAAGAAGGAGAAACAAAGCACAGAAGCAATGGGAAGTGTCACAAAGTCAAGGAAATTTGTAGGATGCGCTGGGGGAATCTAGAATAAGGCAAGAGGTGAGCTCTGCACTGCAGGGTCAACCTCCCTTTGGTGCTGAACTGGTAAACATTTCCTCCAGCTTAGTCTCCACACAAAAGGGAACTGTGAGCAGATGAAGCCACCTAAGAGCGGGCCAAGTGAACACTGAGGGTGAAGACCTGCTTCATGTTTCCCAGGCTCACAGGCGCCCAGCACTTCCTGTTACCTATAGCAATCAGCGCTTCGTAGTTTCTTTTCACATTCCTATATCGGATTTTTTCCCATTCTCCCATCTCTTCCCATTCTTCCTTGGAGAAGTATACAGAGATGTCTTTGAAAGCATCTTTGGCCTAAGGAAAATAATAGATTTCATCAGTGATTTACTAATCTAAGTCAGACCTTAGAGCTGGGCCTTCTCGTCCACCATTTGTGCAGGAGTAGCCTGAAGCTACTGGATGGTCTGTGTGAGACAGGGGTGAAGACTTTCCTTCCCGACTGTGTCCTGCTTACCTGAGCAAACACTGAGCATTTTCCTAACTCTCCCTGGACACAGAGCAGTTGACGAAGCTAGTGTCCTGTTTTTTCCCACTCCACCCCACCATCTCAGACAGGACCAGGCCTTCCCATCCTGTGAACAGCCACAGGGGAGTTCACTCAGCTGCCCAGGCAAGCAGTCTGTGGTGCTTCAGGGACCAGTGCCATGTCCTTCCTATAGAGCTGGCTTAGAGCCCAACTTTGCCGCCTCCAACTCTCACCGTGGGCTTCCGCTCTGTTCTCCTGGCATCTCCCTCAGTGCTCTCCTCTGGAGATCTGTTCGGCCTCATGGCCATTGGAGTGCTCAAGGCCAAGGTGCCTGTGGAAGAAGAAGGTGCTGAGATAGCCCAGACCAGTGTCCAGAGCCTGGTCTGTCTGCCTTGGGTGGAGTGTCCAGGGCAGGAAGGTGAGGGGAAAGTCAGGGTGAGGGTATTGGTGGGATGGACTGATCCTGACTAGATATGACAGATCAGCCTAATGTGAACTAGATTTGGTTTCTTTGGTTCCCTACAATTCAGCCCCTCTGAGGGAAGGCACTGGGAGGGATGTGTCTGGGGTGACGGAGGGATTCTTGAGGAGATCTGCGTCCCACAGGCTGAAGTAACTGGGGTCCTCAGACAGAGGGGACTGGGGATCTTTTGGCTGATGTAGAATGCGTAGGGTGAGAAATTTTGGGATCTGTGAGGCTGAGGAAATCGGGTGTTTCTTATTAAGGGACTTTAAGTCTCTGACAGGCAGGACAGTTAGGGTCTTGAGGAGGAAGAGTTTTAAGAGCTCGCAGTCGGAGGTATTCACGGTCTCCGAGGGTGAGGAAATTTGGTGTCTCTGCGGTGGTATTTTTAGGGTGCCTCAGGCTGAGGGGAACTGGGGTTAATCTAGGTATTTGAGGGTCGCAGCACTAGGGGATTTGGTGTTTCTGTGGGTGAAGGGACTTGTAATCCCTGAAGCTGACGAGACCAAGCCCCCTTCAGATTAGGACTCAGGTTGCTCAAAGTTGACAGGATTTCGGGCCTCCCACCCTGGAATTTGAAACCATCAGGCTAAGGGTTTATGAGGGCTGCGCAGGGCGCGTTCCCGTAAGCCTCCCTGCTGTCCTGCCGTGCTGCCCACCCTGTCCCCAGGAGCGGGAGAGGTTCAGCGACGTCCAGTCCTTCGGCGCTGAGGTGAAGTGAAGGGCCAGCAGCCTGCCTGTACCCTGTCAGGCACAAGCGACCAATCTGCGTTGTGACTGAGGCAGTCTGGCCAATAGGTGCCCGGAGTGTGGGGAGCTCGATGGATGCCCCGCCCCACCGCTCGGGGATTGGCTGCTCTGTGGGCGTGTCTGTCAAGCCTCCAGCGCGCAGGCGCATCGTGGCTGGTTTGTTTGTTTTCAGGCATGGCCGCTTAGGCCTGGATCCTCAAGTGGGCGGGTTGTCCTCAGGCTGAATGTTTCTTTCCAGTGCCCTCAACTGGTATATCGGCTCCACCAGACTGTAACCGTGCTCCCGGAGTGTATCCTAGGTCCCCCTGTGCCCTACCTTATCAAATCGAGTTTTGGCAAGAACTCTTATGTGGTGAGTACTGCATTATTCAAGGGAAAATGGTGTAATTAGCTACATTCTGATGAGACACAGTATAAACGCCGGTATGGTCAAAGATTTAAACACAACGCATGGAATAAGGATGTTAGAAAAAACTTGGAGGATTTTTAACCTGAAAGTAGAAGTGGCACTGATGAGCCATCTGTATATTTAATGTAGGTATGAGCAGCCTTCAGAAATGAGGTATAAATAAAACCTCAAAGCCTTGCAAGTGTTTTCTGTAAGCCAAGGCATTGATCTGGAGGACTGTGGATCCACTGAGCTGAGTTTGCCTGACACCTACTGGCTTCACAAGATAAAACAGGGACACTGTTCCTGGCCCTTAGGTAGCTTTGCTCACAGAAAATTAATGTGATTTCCATGTATTGGACGCAAAGCGACTGACTGTAGAATTAGTGTCAAGTGGTGGTTGGGAGTCTGGATGGAGAAATGTTACCAGAAAAGTGAGTTTACCTCTTGGTGGGTGTAGAACCAGAAGGTACAACCCAGCCAAAGCTCATGGGAAGGAAATGTGTATTACTTGCAGAACTATGGAGAACACCATGGAGCTTTCCAGAGCAGGGTCTTTGTAAACCACAAAGTTGGGTAAGCTTATTCTATGAGTACAGGCATGTTCCAGCTTCTGTGGTGACTCAGATGGTAAACAATCTGTGCATAGCAGAAGACCTGGGTTCAACCCCTAAGTGAGGAAGATCCCAAGAGGAGGGCGGGGCAGACCACTCCAATATTCTTGCCTGGAGAATCCCATGGACAGAGGAGGCTGGTGGTCCATGGGGTTGCAAAGATTCAGACATGAGTCAGTGATGAACACTTTAACTTTCCAGGCATGTTCATTAAGGGTCTTGGGCTGTGGGAGACTCCAAGCTTCAGTCGATTAAAGTCTTGAGAGTCAGAACCAGTCACCATCAGCATCCCTTACATTGCAGCTGGTCTGGTATATATATAGATATCTATTCTTGATATAGATATAGATATCTATTCCTCTTCATATTCTTTCCCCTTATCAGTTCAATTCAGTCTCTGAATCACGTCTGACTCTTTGCAGCCCCATGGAGTGTAGCACGCCAGGCCTCCTTGTCTATCAGTAACTCCCGGAGTTTACCGAAACTCGTGTCCATTGATTCCGTGATGCCATCCAACCTTCTCATCCTCTGTCGTCCCCTTCTCCTCCTGCCCTCAATCTTTCTCAGCATCAGGGTCTTTTCAAATGAGTCAACTCTTCACATCAGGTGGCCAAAGCATTGGAGTTTCAGCTTCAACATCAGTCTTTCCAATGAAGACTCAGGTCTAATCTCATTTAGAATGGACTGGTTGGATCCCCTTGCAGTCCAAGGGACTCTCGAGTCTTCTCCAACACCACAGTTCAAAAGCATCCATTCTTCAGCACTCAGTTTTCTTTATAGTCCAACTCTCCCATCCATACACGACCACTGGAAAAACCATAGCCTTGACTAGAGAGACATTTGTTAGCAAAGTAACATCTCTGCTTTTTAATATAATGTCTAGGTTGGTAATAACTTTTCTTCCAAGGAGTAAGTGTCTTTTAATTTCATGGCTGCAGTCACCATCTGCAGTGATTTTGGAGCCCCCGGAAATAAAGTCAGCCACTGTTTCCCCATCTATTTGCCATGAAGTGATGGGACCAGATGCCATGATCTTAGTTTTCTGAATGTTGAGCTTTAAGCCAACATTTTCACTCTCAGCTTTCACTTTCATCAGGAGACTCTTTAGTTCTTCTTCACTTTCTGCCAAAAGGATTGTGCCATCTGCATTGCTGATATTTCTCCGGGCAATCTTGAATCTAGCTTGTGCTTAATCCATGTACTACATCATTTCTCATGATGTACTCTGCATAGAAGTTAAATAAGCGGGGTGACAATATATTGCCTTGATATGCTCCTTTCCCAATTTGGAACCAGTCCGTTGTTCCATGTCTTGTTCTGACTGTTGCTTCTTGACCTGCATACAGATTTCTCAAGAGGCAGGTCAGGTGGTCTGGTATTCCCATCTTTTTTTAATTTTCCAGTTTATTGTGACCCATAGAGTCAAAGGCTTTGGTATAATCTATAAAGCAGAAACATATTTTTTCTGGAACTCTCTTGCTTTTTCGATGATCCAGTGGATGTTGGCAATTTGATCTCTGATTTCTCTGCCTTTTCTAAAACCAGCTTGAAGATCTGGAAGTTCACCGTGCATGTATTGCTCAAGCCTGGCTTGGAGAATTTTGAGCATTACTTTGCTAGTGTATGAGATGAGTGCAATTGTGCAGTAGTTTGAGCATTATTTGGCATTGCCTTTCTTTGGGATTGGAATGAAAACTGACCTTTTCCAGTCCTGTGGCCACCTCTGAGTTTTCCAAATTTGCTGATAGATTGAGTGCAGCACTTTCACAGCATCATCTTTTAGGATCTGAAATTGCTCAACTGGAATTCCATCACCTCTACTAGCTTTGTTTGTAGTGATGACTCCTAAGGCCCACTTGACTTCACATTCCAGAATGTCTGGCTCTAGATGAGTGATCACAGCATCGTGATTATCTGGTTCATGAAGATCTTTTTTGTATAGTTCTTCTGTGTTTTCTTGCCACCCCTTCTTAATATCTTCTACTTCTGTTAGGTCCATACAATTTCTGTCCTTTACTGAGCCCATCTTTGCGTGAAATGTTCTCATAAGCATGAGTTTTAAGGTTGCTATTGCAGGAAATGGCCACAAGGCGTCAGGACTTTTTCATGCCCAGTTGTGATTACCTTGAAAGTGAAAACTTTCAAGTTTTAACTCAAGACTGTAATTCAATATGTAATGTAGCTGAAGAAACACCCAAAAGCTTGTGTGTTCTTTCTGAACATTCTTATTTATTTATTGTAATAATTTTTTAAATTTACTGGCAGGTCCATGTGGCATGTGGGGTTTTTAGTTCCTCGACCAAGTGTCGAACCCTCGCCCCCTGCATTTGAAGCACAGAATCTTCACCACTGGACTGGAGGGAAGTCCCCTTAAGCATTATTTTCTTTAAAGTAACCTTTATTTCATATTGTAGTAACATTGATATATCACGTGTTGTTGGTGGCAGGTGAACCGAATGTATTTTCTATTTTTGTTGTTGTCCAGTTGCAGAGTCAGATCTTTTTGTAGGAGCGTTCCTTTTTCTACAGGCCCTGTTATACTGGTAGACATCTATTTGTATATACATAAGTGTACATAAATGTAAATATCTAGGTACATAGATATGTAAATGTCCAGAGAGAGATATAAATGTCTATGTATGTAGATATACAAATGTCTATATGCATAGAAATATACATTCTAGGTACATAGATGTATAAATACCAAGGTTCATAGAGGCATAAATATCTATACACATAGACATATAAATATATATGTACATATCGACATAACTATCTATGGAAAACAGAAAAAGAGACACAGATGTACAGAACAGAATTTTGGACTCTGTGGGAGAAGGCGAGGGTGGGATGTTTCAAGAGAACAGCATCGAAACATGTATATTATCTAGGGTGAAACAGATGACCAGCCCAGGTTGGATGCATGAGACAAGTGCTCGGGCCTGGTGCACTGGGAAGACCCAGAGGGAGTGGGTAGAGAGGGAGGTAGGAGGGGGGATCGGGATGGGAAATACATGTAAATCCATGGCTGATTCATGTCAATGTATGACAAAAACCACTACAATATTGTAGAGTATTAGCCTCCAACTAATTAAAAAAAAAAAAAGAAAAAAAAAAAAAAAAAAAAAAAAAAAAAAAAGAAGTATTCAATTTGTTTTAAACCATGGGCCCCACCCAAACCCAATTAATCAGAAAATTTTGAAGTGGGGTCCTGCAATTCATGTTTTCTAAGCAAGATTTTCAGTTGATTGTGATGCACATGAAATTTTAGAACCTCAGTGGCTGTTTTTTAAAGTCACCTTGGAAAGGGAACCCTCTTACACTGTTGGTGGGAATGCAAACTAGTAGAGCCACTATGGAGAACAGTGTGGAAATTTCTTAAGAAAGTGGAATTAGAACTGCCATATGACCCAGCAATCCCACGTCTGGGCATACACACTGAGGAAACCAGATCTGAAAGAGACATGTGCAACCCAATGTTCATCACAGCACGGTTTACAATAGCCAGGACATGGAAGCAACCTAGATGCCAATCAGCAGATGAATGGATAAGGAAGCAGCGGTACATATACACCATGGAATATTACTCAGCCATTAAAAAGAATTCATTTGAATCAGTTCTAATGAGATGGATGAAACTGGAGCCCATCATACAGAGTGAAGTAAGCCAGAAAGATAAAGACCAATACAGTATACTAACACATATATATGGAATTTAGAAAGATGGTAACAATAACCCTATATGCAAAACAGAAAAAGAGACACAGATGTACAGAACAGACTTTTTGACTCTGTGGGAGAAGGCGAGGGTGGGCTGTTTTGAGAGAACAGCATCGAAACATGTATATCATCTAGGGTGAAAGAGATCAGCAGCCCAGGCTGGATGCATGAGACAAGTGCTCAGGCCTGGTGCACTGGGAAGATCCAGAGGAATTGGGTGGAGAGGGAGGTGGGAGGGGGGATCGGGTTGGGGAACACATGTAAATCCATGGCTGATTCATGTCAATGTATGACAAAAACCACTACAGTATTATAAAGTAATTAGCCTCCAA